>NC_139822.1:16382043-16839543 GCF_963457635.1 Microchirus variegatus | reverse complement strand
GCCAGACTCCCCTGTTACATATTGAGAATTTAAATGCTAAATGTTTACATTAAGGCATGTTTTTTCAGGATTTTTAAAGGCGCCATATGTAAATATGTGGCCAAAAACGGTTACTACACTCAAATTCAAAATACCGAGGTCTTTTAGGGTTTCGTTTTTCTCCGCCGTCGTAGCTCAGACGTAACTGGCAACCCGTGGTTGCTCAGCAGCTGAGACTCTACTGACTGCAATGATTGGTAAACGGCGGTAGGTGGCGCCACATGCCAAAAGTCAGCATCCTCTAAAGGCCACCTCCAGCAACAAGGGTCAAGCTAGCCCACCAGCAACGTGTAACTGCGAGTGACATGACACTGCTCAGGTAGCAGGAGCAAGTGCGGTGTTCTCAGAACTTGTGTTTACATTAAACACCAAATAAACTGCCAACGAAGTTTAAAACACGGCAGCAAAACATGCAAGCAGAAGACAATATCAGACAACTGCCGGTCTAGTTGTTAGTCTGTTTATGTCTTGAATGCAGAGTGAAGCAAAATGCAACTCTGCAACCCGCCCCCTTCAGGATTTTTGCATTTACGTAACGTCAACAAAAGGATGAAAACAAGTTTGGCTGATTCCGACTGAGCTTCCTCATCTGCATTGTCCCAGAGCAGCACCACAATATGCTTTTTACATTTTTTTATCTCAGTTTAGCATTACTGCAAGGCATGGAAGCAAAGGTTCAGGGAATTAAATTAAAGAGGCAACATACTGACCATTACAAGCAAGTGACTCATCAAAATGACTTTGAAGCTGTTGGTTTAACACTTGTGTATTTAATTTGTTGAAGCTAATCCTTAATATTGTTTTCTTTGGGCTGAATTTCAAACGGGTGTAAAACCTATTTATATCAGGAGCCGCACAACTCTACGTAGGTCACCCTTTTGGGCGACCATGTTTTTACAATAGCCCACAAAGGACAAACCTAAACAGCTTTTGACTTTCTATGCAAGTACACACTTACGAGGGATACTTGCCAATAAATGCAGTAATTACTTCCTCCTCCTCATCATCAACATTCAAGGAAACACTGACTGCAGCACTAATGGTAATGATAAACCATAAGGCTGCTGAAAACTAGTCATTAGTTCTGTTAAGATACCATTCGGATATACACTCCAACAGACGCTCATTTTGCATTCATTTACCGCTGAAAGTGACACTTGGAAATATGACCGGCGAGTCGAGTCACATCTCATCGAGTCCCAAAAGCTGTAGCCAGGGTATCCAGGAATACATCAATGGAATAGACAGGAAACAGGCGGAGAGAGGGAGAGGAAAGGCTGGGAAAGCGGTCTTGTTTGTTATTGGTCAGCCCTATCTGCCCTTTGCACCTGGAGCAACATGGGGGGGAAAAAAGGGCTAATACATGAGGCAACTGTGCCTTTAATAAAACACGGCATTAGCTACACATTAAAAAATAATGCCGTGTTGTTTCTGTGAACCATTAATGAGGATGCATAGATACGCTATATAAAGAAATATAGCTCAGTCCACCTGAGGCTTGTGTTTGTTTGAAGAGCAATTTGAATCTCACAGCTCACAGTGGTCTCTTTCTTCCCTCGCAGCTTCACCGAGAGCAAAGCAGGAACTCACAGGGTGGAAATGGTTTCCCTGGTTTCAAAGCAAAGGATGTGGAATATGAAGTTGGACCGAAAGCACAAACACACACTGCAGCAGCAGCAGCAGCAGCAGCAGCAACAAGCAACAATGCTTTCACTATTTAAGCACTTTCTGCTCTGGTGATCTTCCCCTAAAAGTTGTGTTTTTAAAAAAACCTCGCACTGTGCACAGCATTCTTGTTTCGAGTCGAATCACGTGGCAAAGCGCAGGCCTTCAAAGCAACAAAAACAGTTGGGAGCACGAACAGGAATGAGGACAAGCTGAACAGACCTGTCTATGCACCGAGATCTGTTTCCAGCTCAGCCATGACCAAGCCCTCTCTCGCGCATTCCTGCTTCTCGTGTTTCCGTCCACAGGAGGGACAACAGCAAAACCTGTGTTGGCTTTTTGGACGCGGAATGAATTTCCACCGCTGCCCACACAGCCTCCGCATGGGGCACTGGCTCGCAACTCCTCTCTTCGCTTGATGTTATGATTCCTCTCCGAGCAGAGTTCTGTGCTCCAGTGAGAATGTACACAGGCCAAAACACGGAGAGAGACAGTGTAGCAACTGGCAGACGTGTCGAGACAACGCCGAGCAAGTCGTCGGCCTGTGTCAGCAGAGATAGCCCGCAGTATCACATCATCATCAGAATTCCAGATGTCCTTATGGAAAGTTTTTCATTCTCATTTACATTTTTATAATTTACACTACTGTTCAAAAGTTTGCCGTCACTTAGAAATGTCATTATTTTTGAAGGAAAAGCAACTTTTTTACAATGAATATAACATTAAAGGTGCATTATGTAATAAATCTAAAATCCTCCTAATATGTCACAGAGACTCAGGAATAATGTTCATATAACAAACTGAACTCACCAACAACAACAGTACAGACAAAATATTTGCATTAAAAAAAACATTTTGCAGACTGCAAATCATGTTTATGTTTTGAAATCATGTTTTGGCATGTGGCGCCACCTACTGCCGTCTACCAATCACTGCAGTCAATAGAGTCTCAGCTGCCGAGCAACCACGGGTTGCCAGTTACGTCAAAAAACGAAACCTAAAAGACATTGGTATTTTGGATTTGAATGTAGTAACCGTTTTTGTTTTTTTTTCACATTCTTACATATGGCGCCTTTAAATGAATCAGAAATACACTCTATACATTGTTAATGTGGTAAACGACTATTCTAGCAGCAAATGTCTGGTTTTTAAAGGAATATGTACATAGGTGTGTAGAGCAGGGCTGCAACGATTAGTCGACGTAATCGCCGCTTCAAGCTAGCTTAGCGAGCGCTAAATGAGTTGAATTACAGGCGAAGCTGCTTTGACACACTTTTACAACCGCGGGGATCACCGGTGACACCATGGCGCATGTGTATTTTAAATGACCGTTACTTCGTGCAATTTTAATCATTCGATAGGCCCCTGAAAGTATATAAATATATCTATTATTATGGTGCTAAAAGGGTTCGTTTCAACCCCTGTCAATACTAGCGTTTATAATGAATTGTAAACCCTCTTTCACTTATCAACTGTATGATTTGGAGTGTATTAGTTCGGTATTTAAGCTGTAAGAAATCTGTGATCATTTGTTTCAGGTGTTTAACTGTGATAAATGTTGCATTATTAAAGCACACGTGCGAGTCCACTGTACGTAGGTTAAACAGAAGTCCCAAACAGATTCTAACGAAGATAATTGTGATTAGTCGACTAATCAAAAAAATAATCGACAGATTAGTCGACACCAAAAATAATTGTTAGTTGCAGCCCAAATATAGAGCCCCATTTACAGTGTTCTAATGGTTCATTGTGTTTGCTAATCGCTTTAGAAGGCTATTGATGATTAGAAAACCCTTGAAAACCCTTGTGCAATGATGTTAGCACAGCTGAAAACAGCTTTGACGAAAGGGCAATATTATTATTTGGAATAAAAATCATTATTTCTCATCTTGCCAATGTCTTGACTATATTTTCTATTCATTTTGCAACTCTTTTGACGAATAAAAGTGGGACTTTTTGTGGAAAACAAGAAAAAAATTGAAAAGGTGACCCCAAACTTTTGAACGGTTGTTTGTCTAACCCAAGTCGAACTATTTTCAGCCTGTGTGAGGTTCGACGGGAGCAGAAAAAAGGGGAAATACACAGCGTAGGATCACTACATACCTGTGGGTTTTTTGTTTCGGGGGTTGAGAGGCCGTCTTAAGTCTATGGAAACACAAAAAAACAGACCATCAAATTGAGACCCAGCTGTCAGTCCGGTAGAGATCCAAGCCAACAAAAACACTTTGCACCTGTCCTGACGACGGCAGGGTCAAAAAACGTACCCAACTTTGTGGCAGGTGGGGATTTTCATTGGCTTTGCTGTGTGACAGTTGCACTGAAAAGAGATTAGATCATCACTATTGCAGCTTCCGAGCCCTCCCTCCGCTTTACCCCCCCGACTTTTGCTGATGTGCCGTGGACAGTCCAAGCCAGACAAAGACAGAGCATTCCAGCATATTAGCAAGCAGGAAGGCACAGAATGACAGTCGCTCCTCATTACAGTCAAACTCATCCACCCCCTTATAGTCACCAGCAAAAAAAAGATGCTCACAGGGCTTCTGAACATGGAGTGACAAATACAGTACAAACCAGACGCGATGCACTCATGACGCCGGGAGCAATGATGTATTTAACTCATGTACTGAAGGATGTGTCAAAACACTCGGAAAGCAGTGATTAATTTTGGTCTTTGTCATAGAAAAACACGCCTGGAGGGCGATACCTCGTAGCAGACCATGGTACATTGGGGAAGCAGATGATGCAGCACACGGCTTATATGCAGGGCCGTCTATAAGAGCTACTTCGCATTTCCGCATGTGCATAGCATGCCACACCTCCATTCATACAAAAAGAGAGAGGGTCCACGTCAGTCTAGCATTCCACGCATGTGTACTTGAATTTTGTTGCATTATTTGCGTGTTGACTTGTACTCAGACTATGAATCACATTATCCAGGTATGACGAAGACTAGCCTGATCGTCGGACTAAAATCTGACCTTTAACAGGCACATAAACATAAAGACTCACCGTAACCAGTTTGACTTTGCGTATTTTTGCAGGAGTAATCGGACTATGAATCGCATTATCCAGGTACCTTAGTCTGACTAAGACTAGCCCGATCGTCGGACTAAAATCTGACCTTTAACAGGCACATAAACATAAAGACTCACCGAAACCAGTTTGACTTTGCATATTTTTGCAGGAGTAATCGGACTATGAATCGCATTATCCAGGTACCTTAGTCTGACTAAGACTAGCCCGATCGTCGGACTAAAATCTGACCTTTAACAGGCATGTAAACACACCGACTCACCGAATCCAGTTTGATTAAGCGCACATGCAGGAGTAATCAGACTATGAATCGCATTATCCAGGTATCTTAGTCTGACTAACACTAGCCTGATCGTCGGACTAAAATCTGACCTTTAACAGGCACAAAAACACACAGAGTCACCGAATCCAGTTTGATTAAGTGCACATGCAGGAGTAATCGGACTATGAATCGCATTATCCAGGTATCTTAGTCTGACTAAGACGAGCCCGATCATCGGACTAAAATCAGACTAACAGGCACAAAAACACACAGAGTCACTGAATCCAGTTTGATTAAGGGCACATGCAGGAGTAATCAGACTATGAATCGCATTATCCAGGTATCTTAGTCTGACTAAGACGAGCCCGATCGTCAGACTAAAATCTGACCTTTAACAGACACGTAAACACACCGACTGGCTAGCTGGGACCCACTGGTAAAAGAGCTTTTTAATCTCAATGAGACTTTCCAGGTTAAATAAAGGTTACAAATAAATAAGCAAAATTATATCACCAATCATAACAACAATCTCCTTACTCATTATATATCACAAACAGTTAATTTAAGCATTTCGCAAAGGGCACTTATAGCATAATTGCAGCCCACACATTCCACAGGGGGCAAATTATAAAGCAGCACAATGCTCCACTTGTTGTTGTCTTTTATCTTTGCTCGAGTTATTCCCTCGCAGACAATGCACAAGAGACAAAAAGAAACACGAGCTCAACATAGCAACAGGAAGCATCCCTCTGCAAATGTGTGGGCACGTTAGTCAGACGCTACTACGAATGCAGAAGCACACCAAGAAGTGTTATTGTTATGCACGAGAGGAGTTATGATGCTAACGGTGAAAATAGACGCTGTCCTTCAGTAGCAACACAGAGGGAAGGGTGTTTACGCTGTTTACATGTTGTAAATGGGTTTAAAAAAGGGGGAAAATCTTTGGAATGATCTCGTCGACCTGTTGCCTCACACGGCTTCAGACCTTTTGCAGGCCCACACAGGTCTAGGTCTCCTTCGAAATTTGAATGGCATTTTGTAAACAGCGCAGATCACAAACTTACTGGCCATTAGTTGAAATAGATTAAAAAGACAGTGGATAAAGAGCGTGTGTGCATTTGCATCAGATTAGCGGGAGAAACTCTGGGATTGGCAAACATTTTCAAAAGAGGATGCACGAAGTCATCCGGTGCGAAACAAGCAGACGGGATCAAAGCTGAGATTAGAGCCAATATTAAAAAATGGCTGTGGACCTGTATGATCAGTCATGCCCAACGCAGGTCAGCTAAGCCCATCAAGAATGTTAGAAATCCTTGATCCTTGCCCAAAGCTAAACTCCAAAGCCAACTTTTTTTTTATATACCCGACTCACTCCCAAGCTCTTACGCTGGAGCAGGCACGACGTAGATTTTTAATTTCCTCCCCGCATGGTTGTGTGTCTGAATTGTGCAAGGTAAACAATCTATCTATAGAGAGTTGCATTGCCAGATTATTTCCTATAGAGTCTTTCCTTCATTTGCAATATAACTATTTTCAGGTCGTCATTTACCGTGTAATACAAAACAACAGCGACTACGATGAAAACGTGAAGGTCCAGTGTGTACGAATCAGGGGGAGTGGGAATCACAGGGTACACGACACGATACATGGTCCACGATACCAATAATATCACGATAAAACAACGATTCTATGATAATCAATATACAGTATACAGACGATCACAACGTCCGTGAAAAGTGCAAAAAGTGCAAAACATGCAGGATTTCACTATTTAGTCACAACATGTAGAACAAAGCGAATAGTCTATGTATTGAATGTGGATGGGATTAACGCTTAACGTAGCTTTCTCTTGCCATTTCCCACAGAAAACAATAAATACTTGAACGATAAGTTGCGGATTTTGAGACGTGCCAAGTGTACCGATTCAAACTGAAGATCGTTCATCGTCCATGTGAACTAAGAGCTGAAACAATTAAAGGTTAAAACGAATAATCCATTACTAAATGAATCGTCAACTGTTTAGATCATCGATTAGTCGGTTTGAAGCTTTTTTCACTCTTAAAAACAAGATTTCTAATTGTTTCTGCTTCTTAAATGCTCCGTATGACAAATACATCATTTTGGTTTGACAAGACATTAGAGATCATGATTAATTTCCAGGTTTGACAAACACTAATCAACGTTTTTTCTGACTAGCGATGACTCGATTCATTGAGAAAATGAGGACCAGATTAATCGGTTTGTGATAAATCGTTAGTTGCGGCTCTAACGTGAACCATAAGGGTAAATAAGGGTCATGGACAGACATAAGAAGGGGAACGTGATTAAAATGCCGGCTTAAAAAAAAAAAAAAAACACGAACACACATATATCGCTATGTACAGAATTCACCGTTAAAGGCGCCATATGTAAGAATGTGGCCAAAAACGGTTACTACGCTCGAATTTAAAATACCGAGGTCTTTTAGGTTTCGTTTACTCCGCCACTGTAGCTCAGGCATAACTGGCAACCCGTGGTTGCTCGGCAGCTGAGACTCTACTGACTGCAATGATTGGTAGACGGCGGTAGGTGGCGCTCAAATAGAATGTAAACTAAAGGTAACTACTCTGTAACATATTGCTAAATAACTTTCTGTATTTATGACTTATTCAAGTTACAAATATGATGCATTATAGATAACCTGGGGGGGGGTAACCTGGGCCGCGATTGCGATGCCGTCACTTTGCGGGTAACGCAATCGCCATGCATTATGGGAAATGTAGTTTATGGTCAAGGCAAAGCCTTAAAGCAGTATTAGACCTATTTTAACACAGATTCTTAAGACCAATTAACCACTCACGGGCCGCATAAAATGACGTGACGGGCCACATCTGGCCCCCGGGCCTTGAGTTTGACATATGTGTGATAATGTGATCACACACAAAGGCAAACTTAAGACAATTTATTCATTCAAAAGAAATATTTAGTGTACAAAAAAAATAGTGTACATAAATAAAAGCTCAGGCGAGCTGCCTTTTTCTCCCAGAAGTTACAAAAATAAACAGTACACAAATAACACAAACTGGTGTTTTGTTTGTGTTTTTTTTTTTATAGATTTTTGAAGTTTATGAATCGCGATTTCTATGTGAATCGATTTTTTTTTTCCCACCGCTAATTAATTACATAATTCACCGTTAAAACATGGCACCGGTAAAAAAAAAAACGACAGCTATGTGGCACAAGTAAATATGCCCGTGTGGCAACAACACAACGCTCCGGTGAAAACGAAAGACGAAACACACACGATTTTTTTCCCCCACGGTTTGACACGCGGTGTACACAGCGGCAGCGGTGCCACCTGTGAATCGTCCCCCTCGTCCCCCCCCCACCGACGGGACTGAGCAAAACGTCCTTGACATGCGCTGAACCAACGACGCAGCGCAAACATGTTGTACTATGTTTGACAACAGTGGCGTTAGCCGGGGCGCAAAAATGCTCGTTAGCCACCAACCAACCAACCAACACGTAGAATTAAAACACACCGACTGCGCACTGGCTCCACCACTGCACCTTCTTCTCACATCACAAAGATGTGCTTTGTCCTCACACACACAGACACACACGTATTTGTGTGTGTCATAAAATAACACACAAAAAAAACACACCACTCACCTTTCCTGTGTGTCACACAACACGGAGCGCGGGGCTCTTTTCTTCTTCTTCTTCTCCTCTTTTTTTGTTTCACCACGTTAACGAGGTCCGAGACACAAACTGCGCACTGCTCACCTTCGCGGCGGCGGCGGCGGCGCGAGAGCGGAAGAAACGGACTCGCTTTCCGGTGTCCGAACCGGAACCCCCCTCCGGTGTCTTCTTCTTCTTCTTCCCCCTGTGGGAAAAGGGGCAACTTGGAAGTTTGATACAAAGTTAGTGGTTCGCCTCGCTGCGCTATGCAGCTGCCGGAGGGATGAGCTCATCCAGGCAGCCTCCCCTCTCTCACTTTGTCCCAGAGTCTCGCGAGAATATCCACGGTAGGGGGGGGGGGAAAGCAAATGTTACCGTGGCAACAGTGCTCACCTGTGGAGAGGGTGGGGGGGGGGGGGGGGGGAGCAAGAGTTCTCACTCTGCCTTAAAAAAATAAAATAAAGATAGGACCAAGATTAGTAGCTTTTATTTAGTAACTTTAGAAACTTTTATTTAAAACTAGGTAGTTTTAAAGGTGCATTATGTAATAAATCTAAAGCAACTGGTCCATAAAATCCTCCTAATATGTCACAGAGACTCAGGAATAATGTTCATATAACAAACTGAACTCACCAACAACAACAGTACAGACAAAATATCTGCATTAAAAAAATATATATTTTGCAGACTGCAAATCATGTTTATGTTTTGAAATCATGTGGCGCCACCTACCGCCGCCTACCAATCATTGCCGTCAGTAGAGTCTCAGCCGCCGAGCAACCACGGGTTGCCAGTTACGTCAGAAAAACGAAACCTAAAAGACCTCAGTGTTTTGAATTTGAATGTAGTAACCGTTTTTGGCCACATTCTTACATATGGCGCCTTTAAGATGGAAGAGTATTAGGACCACATGTAAAAAAAAAATAATAATAATAATTACATTAAAAAACAGCATGAATTCTGAGATTAAAGTCAGAATTCTGAGGGAAAAAAAGTCACGATTCTGACTTTAATCTCAGAATTCATGCTGTATTTGTTTTTTTTGTTTTTACATGTGCCTGAAATCTCTTAAATCTCAGTATTCAGACTTTTTTCTTTTTTTATGTGGCACCAATACTCTTCCCTAGGTTTGCTAGTTTTTAATATTCTGTATATGCTTAGTTTTAGTTTAGTATTTATTAGTTTTAGTGTCATTTTTTTGTTGTAATGTGGAGTATTTGCCAGATGCAACATGCAAAAAGGGTCACAACAAATTTTGTGCGTCATTAAATAAAAACCCAACAAAAGATGCCATTTTAAAAATTAGCCTGAAGTGCAAAATGTGCAGTTATTAGCGTGTCAGGTAGAAATCAGACTTAAAGACTACATTTTACTGTCTTATTATTGTCTTATTATTGTCTTTATTGACAATAAGAATCCGAGTTGTTCACTATGAATGATTTCAAACGGTGTTATTGTTTGTTTTATCCATTTCTGCGGTGTTTAATGACTTGAACAGAGTGCTCCATCACACACATAAATGATCTTTGGTGATGTGTGTGTACCTGGCAGTGCAATGCAGTGCAGTAGGAGAGTGGAAGAGAGGCTGTTCCTGCTCTTCCTCCTCCATTATATATCCTCCCTGCATAGACTGTAGATGCCACTATGTGACATACATGACTGTGTCAAGTGACTAAGTCTCACCATTGTAAACAAATGAGCGCCCGAGGGGGCCAGTACCTGCGACATCATCATCATCATCATCATCATCAGCTGATATGCAGAAAATCCTCCACTAATCTGCAGATCTTGCAAAGAAAACAAAAGCAGAGCAAGAACAAGAGCAACAACTTTGCTGATTTGCACGATTTAGGACTCTGTATCTACGCATTCCCCGCAGCTGTGCTGCAGGCCTATATGTCTTGTTTTTGTCCATGTGCATCAAAAGTGCATATTTTTTACACAACATAAAGATGCACTCTGGTGGGAAAGAGGGTGTTTTTTTTTAATGTTTTAAAGGCATCATGATACATTACATAGAGACGTGTTTGTAATCAGATCTGTAGCACCATCTGCTGGACAGGCCACAGAATACAGGACGATAAGGGGACAAAACTGAATCATACATAGAATGTTTCCACAATGAATCCATGCATCCACGACTGTTAAGCACTTACGAGGCCTCAGATGATGTTCCCTCAGCGTTTTGAGAACATCACCCTCATGAAATAAGACTTAAAAGTGTGGAGGAACGACATAGCAGCGCTGACTTTGAGGATTGATCGTCTACTAGGTCTTGGTTAATCTTAACAGTCTTTGAATGTCAGGCTCAATGTCAATGGTGGGGAACTTCTTGCTGTATCTCTTGAACGGCTCTCCCTCTGGACCGATGACAAACTTCTCGAAGTTCCAGGACACGTCGGCGCGGTTGACGGGGCTCCAGACCAGGAACCTGGGGTCCAGCATGAGGGAGTTGGGGTCGTCGTCCGGATAGGGGAGCTTGTCTTTCAGATAGGCGAAGACCGGGTGCGTGTTCGCGCCGTTGACGTCGCACTTCTCAAAGACGGTGAAGTTGGGCTTGAAGCCACCGCCGGGACGCACATGCTGCAGCGAGCTCAGGATCTCGTTGTTGGAGCAGTTCTCCTAGAGAGAAAACATAAGGGTTTTCATACCTCAGCAAGTCTGAGAAGGTCACTTTTGGAGCAGATTATGGAGTTGTTCTCCTAAAGAAAACACAAGGGTTTTCATATCTCAACAAGTCTGAGAAGGTCACTTTTGGAGCAGATTATGGAGTTGTTCTAGAGAAAACACAAGGGTTTTCATAGCTCAGCAAGTCTGAGAAGGTCACTTTTGGAGCAGATTATGGAGTTGTTCTAGAGGAAACACAAGGGTTTCCATATCTCAGCAAGTCTGAGAAGGCCACTTTTGGAGCAAATTATGGAGTTGTTCTCCTGGAGAAAACACAAGGGTTTTCATATCTCAGCAAGTCTGAGAAGGCCACTTTTGGAGCAGATTATGGAGTTCTAGAGAAAACACAAGGGTTTTCATATCTCAGCAAGTCTGAGAAGGTCACTTTTGGAGCAAATTATAGAGTTGTTCTGGAGAAAACACAAGAGTTTTTTCATATCTCAGTAAGTCTGAGAAGGTCACTTTTGGAGCAGATTATGGAGTTGTTCTCCTAAAGAAAACACAAGGGTTTTCATATCTCAACAAGTCTGAGAAGGTCACTTTTGGAGCAGATTATGGAGTTGTTCTAGAGGAAACACAAGGGTTTCCATATCTCAGCAAGTCTGAGAAGGCCACTTTTGGAGCAAATTATGGAGTTGTTCTAGAGGAAACACAAGGGTTTCCATATCTCAGCAAGTCTGAGAAGGCCACTTTTGGAGCAAATTATGGAGTTGTTCTCCTGGAGAAAACACAAGGGTTTTCATATCTCAGCAAGTCTGAGAAGGCCACTTTTGGAGCAGATTATGGAGTTCTAGAGAAAACACAAGGGTTTTCATATCTCAGCAAGTCTGAGAAGGTCACTTTTGGAGCAAATTATAGAGTTGTTCTGGAGAAAACACAAGAGTTTTTTCATATCTCAGTAAGTCTGAGAAGGTCACTTTTGGAGCAGATGATGGAGTTGTTCTCCTGGAGAAAACACAAGGGTTTTCATATTTCAGCAAGTCTGAGAAGGTCACTTTTGGAGCAAATTATGGAGTTGTTCTCCTAGAGAAAACACATTTTTTTTATATCTCAGCAAGTCTGAGAAGGTCACTTTTGGAGCAACTTATGGAGTTGCTCTCCTAAAGAAAACACAAGGGTTTTCATAGCTCAGCAAGTCTGAGAAGGTCACTTTTGGAGCAGATGATGGAGTTGTTCTCCTGGAGAAAACACAAGGTTTTTTTTCATATCTCAGGAAGTCTGAGAAGGTCACTTTTGGAGCAAATTATGGAGTTGTTCTCCTAAAGAAAACACAAGGGTTTTCATATCTCAGCAAGTCTGAGAAAGCCACTTTTGGAGCAGATTATGGAGTTCTAGAGAAAACACAAGTTTTTTTTTCATATCTCAGCAAGTCAGAGAAGGTCACTTTTGGAGCAGATGATGGAGTTGAAATCAGAGTTAGAATCTACATTAGAATGTCAACACGTTGCAAATTGTTTGGGTGAAACATAAAGCAAATATTGGAGGATGTGAATCCAGTCTAGACAGGATATGGAGAGCGTCAACTCTCCAGATCCTGTTCAAACAGTGGGTTTGAATGCATCTTGAACATCTGGCATTGCAAATAATTTAGTATTGTAACCGTACATTGCAGGGTCTTCAACTGACCTGAAATCCAAACTGGTTACAGGGGAAACCCAGGACCACAAGGCGATGCGGGTACTTGCTCTGCAGCTGGTTGAGCTCGCCGAAGTCCCGGGCGGTGGTCCCTCAGAGGGACGCCACGTTCTCGATGAGGACCACGCGCCCCCTGAACACGTTGAAGTCCACCAGGTCGCCCTCCAGCCTGGTGGCCTTCAAGTCGTAGAACGTCTTGGCGATGAACGTCATATCTCGTCTGCTCTCGGTGTGCGTCCACTTGACCAGGGTATCTCGGAGTGTGTGTGCGAGACGGTGACATCCAGCCGCTTGGTCACGTGACTCGGGCGACTCGGGGCGTCGGATTGCTCTGGAGGGAAACTGATCCGCACTTGACACGCGACACTCTGCACGAGGTTTCAAGGTAAATTCATTATCCCGTTCACGTTTGTTCAAAATCACACTAAGTTCAATATTCAATATTCATGTTCCTGAAGCGAAGCTTAAAAATGGTTTTAATCAATTGAATTCTTTCAAAATTGTCATTACAAGCATGAATATGTGGACTGAAGTGTTGACATAACATGCATTACACACATTCATTTGGCTTCATTATTAGCGTTATTATTAATATTTCATGACATATCAGGTGTCGGCGGCATCAATAACTTAAAACGTGTTCGCCCGCCTTTCACAGCACGCCATTAAAAATGAACGAAGCCACCGTTTGTGCACATTGTCCTCGCTCTCCGTCCGAATCGAGTGACTCAGCAAAGTTCGGACACAACGTTTTTTTAATACAAAATCCTCATCATTTTTTAATTCAAACAATAGTTAAGTTAAATGAAATTGGCCCCGTGGCACCGCAGCAGTTCATAAAAGAGTCACAAATTAACACGGATATAAAATCACCGTATTGTGCTAATGACGATAAAAAAGCGACAAGAAAGACTGTGCAAAACTGCATTTCACTGAGAAACACCGAGGAGAGCGATGCATCTGCTAAAATAGACCCTCAAACTGGTAACAGATCAGCGGCCCTCTGCTGGCAGCTGCTGGTAACTGCATTTTTACCACCATTGCATGAAACGACGAAACCTCCAGAGTGCCTCCTCGGGAAGGAGACGAGTTTACATCCCAGTGAGTGTCCTCTAACAGGCGCAGCTGTTGACGGCGCTCGCCTTCTCTTCCTCCAACGCCACCTTTTCTAAATAATCGTCCAGCGACGACAACAGGTCGTCGGCGTCTCTGTTGTGAGCCTGCAGCACCAGTTCTGTCGCCCGGGTGAACGCCTGACGGGAGACGGACAATGAATACAAAAGACATTGTAATAACTTTCGAACGCGCTTTGTTTTTTTTCTTCTTAAAGAGTCCTACCTCGCGAATGTTGCTGTTGTTCGAAGCACTGGTTTCAAAGAACTCCATGTCGTAGGATTGTGCAAGCTGCAAGACGCAGAGGGGGGAAACAATGTTTAGTTAATAATTCATTCATTAAATAACTGATCTCCCAAGGACAGATTTCTTAAGGTAAGGAAAGGACATAAGATAAGAAAAGAAAATTAGCATATTTTATTTTACAATTCCCGAAAAAAAAGGCAGATAATAACTTTTTTGAAGGCACAAGGAATAGTACGCAGAGTACTTAGTGCTAATCACAATCCCATATATTCTAATCCTGTCCTAAGCTAAGTGTTAATTGGAGCGAATGATGTATCTGATGCCTTCAGCTGGATATCGATACTACGGTGGCCCTGAGGTGCAAAACACAAACGCAAATCAAAAAACACAAACGCAAAACACAAATGTGTTTTTTGTTTTGCGTTTGTTTAACGTTTGCATTTGATTAACGTTTGTGTTTTGTGATTTGCGTTTGTGCTTTTTTTTGCGTTTGTGTTTTTTTTTTTGCGTTTGTGTTTTGCGCTTGTGTTTTTTGTTTAGCGTTTGTGTTTTGCGTTTGTGTTTTTTGATTTGTGTTAGTGTTCTTTGATTTGCGTATGTGTTTTGTGATTTGCATTTGTGTTTTGTGATTTGCGTTTGTGTTTTGCGTTTTGTGATTTGCGTTTGTTTTGTGATTTGCGTTTGTGTTTTGTGATATGCGTTTTGCGATTTGCGTTTGTGTTTTGCGCTTGTGTTTTTTGTTTTGCGTTTGTGTTTTTTGATTTGTGTTAGTGTTCTTTGATTTGCGTATATGTTTTGTGATTTGCGTTTTGTGATTTGCGTTTTGTGATTTGCGTTTTGTGATTTGTGATTTGCGTTTGTGTTTTGCGTTTTGTGATTTGCGTTTGTTTTGTGATTTGCGTTTTGTGATTTGCGTTTGTTTTGTGATATGCGTTTTGCGATTTGCGTTTGTGTTTTGCGCTTGTGTTTTTTGTTTTGCGTTTGTGTTTTTTGATTTGTGTTAGTGTTCTTTGATTTGCGTATGTGTTTTGTGATTTGCGTTTTGTGATTTGTGTTTTGTGATTTGTGATTTGCGTTTTGTGATTTGTGATTTGCGTTTTTGTGATTTGCGTTTGTGTTTTGTGATTTGCGTTTTGTGATTTGCGTTTTGCACCTAAGGGCCACCGTACGATAGAGCGGACAAGGAAAAAATAATTGCATGGAACGGTGTAAATTGTGCCGTCGTACAAACAACAAAACAAAAATCCAATAAAGCCTCAATCAAACCTTGCTTCCTTGCTCTCTCGTCACCTGCCTCCTCATCTCATCGTCACACTTGTTTCCCACCAGAATCCTTTGCACTTTGTCCGGCGCGTGCTGCAAAACAACAACAGGCAAAAACAAACATAAGACAACTTATCGCTCACTGTATCGCTCCATTCACTGAAATACGGAGTGTTCTACTCGTCTCACTTCGTCCACGTCGCTGGCCCACTTGGCGATGTGCTGAAAGGACTGTTCGTTGCAGATGTCGTACACAAAGACGATGCCCTGCGCAAAAAACCCACAGAGAAGAAGAGTTAACGACATTAAAAAAAACAGTGAAAAGGTCACCTGATTCCACACTGTATCACCTGTGCCCGCCTGTAGTACTGTTTGGTGATGGTCTGATAGCGCTCCTGACCGGCTGTGTCCCTGTTACAAAAGACAAACGCACATAAATAACAGCTATATATATAACGACGATATCGTGAAAAGAAGAAGTTTTACTTACCATATCTGCACTCGCACTTTAATTCCATCTATTTCTAATGTTTTCATTTTAAAGTCGACTCCTGCAAGGAGAAAGAAAAGTTGATAATCTGGGTCTTAAGTGTTCATTTTAACATTTAAAACGAGTAAACTTCCCATATTATGTGCTCCGTAAGACAAAAGAAATCATAAAAGTGAGAACAATTGATTTGTGGAGAGAACGAATTTGAGGAATTAACAGATTAACCAAATTTTTTTTTTTTTTCTCCAAAAGAATCAACAGATTAATCAAATAAAACAATAACCGTTAAGTCACATCAGCACAGGCACAGTGAGGTTAAGGGGTCATAAATAAGAAACGTGCATTTTTTACTATGAATGTACAATATTGTACTAAAATTGACTATTAAGATGATAACACATGGAATAGAACATAGAAATCTATACAAAACCTACAAGAGCACGAGTGTAATCGAGGATCTCGCACGAAATATTGCACTTATATGAAGTTGTTCAGCTCTAATCCTAACTCTGTCGGAAAATATAGCGCATTTATTCATTAATTCCTGAATGAATTGATGTCTAACAGCAGAGGCGCAGCTTGTGAACAGGCAAGGCAGGCAACAGCTTGGGCCCCCCCGAGCAGTCTTATGTATTTTTTTATACTGGGTTTATATAGTTTTTTTTAAAAGCTATTTACAGTATTTTATTGTTCTTTACATTTATATTTTCACATACTTTTTAATTACATGTTATTTCATTCATTTTGAATAGTAATTTTTTTTTTTTAACTCATACATTTTTCGTCGGTGTCAGATTATTTATAACTTCATGGTTGGAATGGCCCCCTGGGAATTTTTTTGCGTTGGGCCCCCCTACAGACTCTAGAATCGCCCCTGTCTAACAGTGACAAAGTGCCGGTGCTGACATGTTGCTCAGTCACTTTCAGTTGAGACCTGAGGCTGTTTGCACTCTTTAATCCTGTTGACTGAGCAGGCCTTCTTATGGCAAAACGGGGGATTTCAGGAGATTGTTACAAACATTTATTTGAAAATAATCCCATTATGTAAAAAAGAAAAAAAAGAAAAAAAAAAAGTGTGTGAATTATGTGTGTGTGTGTGTGTGTGGCCTGCAGCTGACATGATGAGATAAGTTTGACAGGTGGTTCAGTTGCGTTCAGTGTTCTTTCTTACCGATGGTGGAAATGTGAGACGGATCGAATTCGCAATCCGTGAACCTGCGCAACATGCACGTCTTCCCGACGCCCGAGTCCCCGAGCAGCAGCAGCCGGAACAGAATGTCGTAGTGTTTAGCCATGGTGACCGAGCACACGGCGCTCCAGCATACGGGAGGAAGGAAGGAAGGAAGGAAGGAAGACAGAAGAGTGACACTCCCGTCAAAACTCCTGACTGATGATGACTCCTCACTCACACACACACGCACCGGGCCACACTGTGCTGCCTTCACGGACCGTCGGGAAACGCCAAACTTTTCTCTCGAAACTTTCTCTCAGGGGTAAACTAACAACAAAGTTGCGACTTTAAGGATTGGTTTCATGTATGGAGATGAGATAACCGGTAACCGATTATTTCCTAAGAGTATTTTAAACTTGTAAATAACTTAAACTATGGAAGCCCGTTTCCGCCAAGTCATTATAATGAGATGCTAAGTTACTTACTAAGATGCTAAGTCATTATAATGAGATGCTAAGTCAATATTATGAGATGCTGTCATTATAATGAGATGCTAAGTCACTATTATTAAATGCGAAGTTAATATTATGAGATGCTAAGTCAATATTATGAGATGATGTATCAATATTATGAGATGCTATGTCAAATTATGAGATGCTAAATCAAATTATGAGATGCTAAGTCACTATTATGAGATAATATATCACTATTATGAGATGCTAAGTCAAATTATGCGATGCTAAGTCAATATTATGAGATGCTAAGTCACTATTATGAGATAATATATCACTATTATGAGATGCTAAGTCAAATTATGAGATGCTAAGTCACTATTATGATATGCCAAGTCAAATTATGAGATGCTAAATCAAATTATGAGATGCTAAGTCTTATAATGATATGATATATCAATATTATGAGATGCTAAATTAAATTATGAGCTATTATGTCAATATTATGAGATGCTAAGTCAATATTATGAGATGCCAAGTCAAATTATGAGATGCTATGTCAAATTATGAGATGCTAAATCAAATTATGAGATGCTAAGTCACTATTATGAGCTATTATGTGAATATTATGAGAGGTTAAGTCACTATTATGAGATGCCAAGTCAAATTATGAGATGCTAAGTCACTATTATGAGATAATATATCACTATTATGAGATGCTAAGTCAAATTATGAGATGCTAAATCAAATTATGAGATGCTAAGTCTTATAATGATATGATATATCAATATTATGAGATGCTAAATTAAATTATGAGCTATTATGTCAATATTATGAGACGTTAAGTCACTATTATGAGGTGCCAAGTCAAATTATGAGATGCTAAGTCAAATTATGAGCTACTATGTCAATATTATGAGATGTTAAGTCAAATTATGAGCTACTTGGTCACTATTATGAGATGCTTTGTCAATATTATGAGATGGTAAGTCATTTTGAGATAATATCCCATAATTATGAGATGCTATGTCAATATAATGAGATGCTAAGTAATTATTTCAAAATAATATCTTGTTTTTATGACTTAGAATTTCATAATTAAACATAAGCCTCCATAAAGAAAGGCTAAAGGCTTCCCTAAAGTACAAATAAACCAAACAATCGTACACTTGCGACACAACCTGGTGATTCAGATTCAAGAACGCTTGCAACAAAGCCACTCGCCTTTAGTTCACATCACATCAAACTTATCATGCCTTCTGACCTGATGCTTTCCGTCGTCATACACTTTCCTGCAGCACCTGAAGGCAGCACACGGCCTGCATCCTTGAGGAGGTAAGCCTCCTTCAGAGGGAGTGTCGGTGAGGTGAGGAGTGATCACACAAAGCTGGAAACACCACAAACAGGTCCTCTCCTCTCACTGAAGAATACTTATTGAACGGTTACCTGTTTAGTAAGAGAACAGCACCACACACACACGCACAATAAATGGACAACAAGCTGTACATTTGGATAACTTAACACAAATTATGAGCTGCTATGTCCTTTAATTTGAAAAAAATAACAAAAGCACTGAATCACAAATACATCCCAAAAGGATAAAATAGCTTTATTTATAGTTACATAATAAAGGGATGCCTTAACTTGCAAGACAACCATTGATAGTATGTACAACATACCTGTAATTTCTAGGAAGTGAAGAAAACAAATATTGATTACATACACATTATTTAACAGAAGCGTATTGTATACACTTTGGGGCAAAAAAACAAACAAATAAACAAAAAAAAAACAGTTTTTCTGAACTACAAAATTCAGGAAAGTGTATCTAATTAATTAAGATTAAGAGCATAGGTAAACGCATAGACTTCCATACTCATTTACCTGTGCAGCAAAAAAAGAGAGAGGGAAAGATAAACAGTCCCAGCACAGGCAAATATTTGAAGAGAAGGCTTTTGTTTTTGCAGAACTGACACGAGACTTACGTGTTATATGTACTACACACCAACATGGACTTCCATTGACAAAAATGAACAACACTGCCCTGTAACTGCGTTTTCAACATTCAGTATCCATTAAGGGATTTTTTTATACCCACACTTTATTCAAGAATAACAATACTATTAAAAAATAGTAACGAGTTGAACCTGTGAAAAATCCACAAAAAAAACAACAACAGGTCATCTCAACATAAAGGAGGTCAGACATAAGTGTAAGAAATTAGTTTCTTTTGGCGCATCACCATAATAGAGCGACTCATTTCAGGGGGCGGGGCCATACCATAAATATTTAATTCTTAAAAGCAACTTCACATTCGTTTGAAAAAGTATTATTATTAAAAACTATCCCTAATTAACATTGTGTCAAAGGATGGATGTTCAAAAAAGCCAACAGAAAGAAAAATACCTCTTTATTTTGGTAGATTTACTAAAGCGTCACACCTCGTCTTCTCGACATTAGAGAATGAAATGGTAATGAGGTTTGGTGCTCCTTCTTCAGAAGCTGCACGGCCGCATCCAGGCCTTCAAAGTTGATCGGAGTGCTTTCTAGGGAGGAAAATAAAGGAAAAGTAGAAGCAATTTTTATACATAATAGCACCTCTCGCACTCAGTCGCCACCTGGTGAAAGAAGGCAGGACTGGCTGCGGACAGGTAAGACGAGCCGGGGGGGGGGCTGGTAGAGAGTCAGTGCGGAGAGCTCGCCCAGATTTACAGGCCTAGCTGGGCTCTGCGCGAAGCTTCTTCCTGTTGGGCGGCTCGTCCGGCTCCGACTCGGAGCTCGAGTCGGAGCCGCCGTCGAAGGCGGACACGGCGCTGCCCTTGCGGTTCGTGTACATGCTGCTGTCAGATGAGTAGCTCGTCTGGAGCTGATTGTTCCCCTTAGCCTTCTCCAGCGCGCGCACTGCGGACATTCACATTCATTGTTGTCACAAAGACAACGTTTACACATTTGCCGTCATCGAAACCCCACGCCCCCCCCCCCCCCCCCTCACTCACCCTGCTGCTCCAACACAGCGTTCTGCTTCTTCAGGTCGTCAATGTCCTGCTGGTGAGTGTGGTTTTTCCGCCTCATGTACTGGATGTACTCGGTCGCTTTGTCTAGAATCTGAGCTCGGGACGCCTGTTTAACAGAGTTCTGTCAGCAGAAATTTCAGAGAGCCATGGAGTGATGCTGTAGTGTCTTTTCATTCAAGTGCAACAACAAAGATATTCTCTCACCTGATCTACTGGTGCGACAGTTACGCATGGATCACATCTCTTTGGTAAAGCACATTTCAGTAATAACACTAACTTCACACACAACACGAACAACGCCGAGTATTTACTGCACATGCAGAGCTGAAACGATTCATCAATTTTCATTGTTAAAGCAAGATTTCTGACTGTTTCAGCTTCTTAAATGTGAATGTATTGTTAGCTTCTTTGCTCCACATAACAAATAAATCATTAAAAGTGAATCATTTTGGTTTGTGGACAAAACCAGACATTCGAGGAACTCATTATTTCCAGGTTTGACAAACACTGATCGACATTTTATAACGTTTTCTGACATTGTATGGGCCAAACGCTGATTACACGATTAATAAAGAAAATAATCAACAGATTAATTGATTATAAAAAGCTCTACACGTACTTGTATTGATTATTTTACCTAATTTAAAGCAAATAAACAGAATTTTAAGTCAACAGTAAATAACCTGTGAATAAGCCACATATTTAATTTGTTTTTGTTTTAATATAATGTGGCACAATGATTACATTTAATTTGCATGGGAAACAAACATTATTTGTTTCCTCTCACCTTCTCCCCTTGCAATTCGGGCACCGAATCTCGTAAACTGTGAAAGCTGTCTTTAATGTGGTCCCTGCGTTTGCGCTCCAGCGCGTTGTGATGTGCTCGCTTGTCCGCCTGCAAAAAGGACACAAGACGAGTCATGAGAGTCGGTCACAGGGTTTGCATTGGTACTCTATTGATGCGCGAGAAGAAAGCTTCTGGATACAGGTCAGCTTCGACCTGTATCGACAACGTCACACTATAGTGTGCCGTTTTTGTCCAATTTTGGACCATTTTTTATTTATTTTTTTACAATTTTGGACGACATAGTATAGTATGTCGTTATTGTCAAATTTTGGACGATATAGTATGACGTTTTTGTCAAATTGTGTATGATATAGTATATGGTATGTCGTTTTTTTCAAATTTTGTACAATATAGTATATAGTATGACTTTATTGTCAAATTTTGGACGATATGGTATGTGGTATGACGTTTTTTGTCAAATTTTGGACCAAAAATTTTGTTTTCAAAACGTTTTTTACATTTTGGACAACACACTATAGTATGATGCTTTTTGTCAAATTTTGGACCAAAAATGTTTTCAAAATGTTTTTTAAATTTTGGACGACACACTATAGTATGACATTTTTTGTCAAATTTTGGACCAAAAATTTTGTTTTCAAAATGTTTTTTAAATTTTGGACGACACACTATAGTATGACGTTTTTTGTAAAATTTTGGACCAAAAATTTTGTTAAAAAAAAAATTCAAATTTTGTTTTCAAATAAAAAATTCAAATTTTGTTTTCAAATTTTGTTTTTAAAAAAAAAATCAAATTTTGGAACAAAAATTTTGTTTTCAAAATGTTTTTTACATTTTGGACGACACACTATAGCATGACGTTTTTTTTTCAAATTTTGGAACAAAAATTTTGTTTTAAATTTTTTTTTCAAATTTTGGACCAACATTTTTTTTTCCACAAAAAAGGTCAATTTCTTATGTCCAAGTGTTTGCAAGTTATATTATCATTGCAATACTCAAAATAAAATAGAGCTGAAACAATTACTAGATTTGTGTATTATACAATATTAAAACAAGATTGCTGATTACTTTCGCTTCTTAAATGTGACTATTTATTCGTTTCTTTGCTCCATTCGAGACCCCTCATCGTTTCCAGGTTTGACAAACTCTGATCAACATGTTCTGACATTTAATGGACCAAACGATTAATCGATTAAGAATATAATCGTTAGTTGCAGCTCTACTCAAAAACATTGCCGTGCAGCCCTTCCCCGTTAGCTCGACAACAAGATGACTAAATATAGCTGTAGGATGGCGTGAAGGGATTACCACTTTATCCGTAAAAAGTGTAAAAAAAATTATGCTCAGCACCGAGAACTTAACATTGGTACAACCCGATGACGAGTTATTTATTCGGGGGGGACACAGCAGCGTCCACACGGTCGCCCAGTGAAGCTAACCCGCATCAGTGTCACTGCTGTTAGCGGCTGTCGTATCATGTTAAACAAACACCTGCTGCTACAACACTGCGTTTTACAGCTGTAAGCAATAACACGGACGTCCAGGAGTGAGTGGCTGTCAGTGTACGAACACTTTCACACACAAGAACACGCGATATCAGTCAGCGTTAACACGGCAGCGCCATTTCACCGCACACCCCAGTATGTTAACTTTGCACATATTATGCGTATTGACCCCCGACACATTTCAACCGTTTGTCGAAAACTGTGGCGCTAGCCAAGAAGCCCTTAAGCTAGCTCATTAGCTACACCAACGTAGACTGACAGGAATGTTTAAAGTTAGCTAACAAGCTGCCTAGCTACTACTACGGGATACTCAAGCACATACATCGCTGTCGACTTCGATGTCGTCGTTTTCGCTCATTCTTCGTTTTTGAAAAAGTGGGCACGGCAAAAGAGAAGCAGGCTGCTGTCAAAAACAAAGTGCGGGCGACAACTTGAGGCGAATCGTAAACATGTAGCACGGGAGCTGCTGCGCTACGGCAGAGGCATGACGCTCAACGGGTCTCCCCCACACACACGTGATTCGCCTACACATGGACGGCAAAACATACACGGCGCAAGCTCCGCGAAACGAGGCATTGTGGGTAATGGAGTCGTTTGATGACACGCAGCCTGCGCAGTTAGACCTACTCGACTACATTTCCCACAAGACCACGGATGTAGACGCGTCCGCCACAGTGTACAGTGGTATGCAAATATTACATGACGATTATATATGTGTATATGTATATATATATATATATATATATATATATATATACACACACATACATATATATGTGTATATATATATATATATACACACACATACATATATATGTGTATATTTATATATATATACATACATATACACATACATATATATACACATACATGTATATATATATATTTTGTTTAACTTCATTAGTTAATTTCCAAATGTTATTAAATTTACAGCACATTTTGTCCTTTTTTTATATTAGTAACACAATGCAATGCAACTAATGAATGAACAAATGAACTAAACACATTAGAATTTGTTTTTTTAGTCACAAATAAATATAATAACACATTTGAAAAAAAGAATAAACCCAACAATATAACAAACATTGAGTACATAACATTGCATGCATCCGTTTGTGTGTATATGTACTCTATACTATCACATTGTAGATGACAACACGTGTTCCTGTACATAACAGTCTGCAGTCTCACCATTAGATATCACAGATTCTTACACATTGGACCTTTTAAATTGTCAAATTTCCTCAAACAAAGGCGTCAATACCGGAAACTTACTCACTCGCTTATCATCTAGCACTTTATTCTCCACAGGAGGGTCACAGGGGGGGTCACACTGGGCACCTTCAGTTTGAACAGCATTTTCCTGGCCCTTTAATAACACCGTAGTTTGGTGCAAAAACATTCCAAGCCCCGTTTTACACATGTGATCTGGTGTAAATGAATGGTCTCGGCGCACAAAGAAGCACCCCAGTCTCACAACACTGGGCCCCTTTTGTTCCCGACTGGCAACTCTGCCAAGCAAATTTACTACTCTGCCTGGTTGCTTCATATTAATTGCAAGTCCACACATGCAACGAGGCCAAATGAACATACTGCCTCTTTAGAACAACAGAAGCAATATCATTCAGTGATGGCAAACTTTCCCACGGTGCTTGAAAAAGGAGGAAGTACTGGTTGGGGGGTTTCTTGTAATAGGCTAAAAAAGCAGGATTCCCTGAAGTTTGTGTTACACGTGAACATGAACACTGCATGTGCACGGCAGGGATAGCTCCAACAACAGTGCTTAGCATGTGACGCGGGGAGGTGGTGCACATGAGCTGAAAATAACATCAACACTTCAGCGCCAAACAATGCTCAAAATTAGTCTTTTTGCAACATTTTTTAAAACATAAACGTTTCCACCAATATTTGTTAACTTATAAACATACACGAAAATCAAGTGTTTGTTTTCTCCGACAATTCCCCCTATTTTAATTCCATATTTGATTCTATAAACACAGTCTGCCCAGCTTTTATTTTGGCGCTTACGGTTACAATTCACCTATTTAATGCATTCATAAGTTAACAATAAATGTTCAAATGTGGCCGAATGTTATTTCTGGCTTGAGCCACTTTACAAACAGCCCCTCGTAGGTGGCAAGGGTTTCTTTCCATGCACAAAGAAGAGGAGGTGGGGACAAAGTTGTGACGAGAGATGCACACAACAGAGTTGGAAGCACAGTTTGAAGTCGCTGGAGCCGGAGCTGGACTGGGGAAAAAGGTAGGAATGTTATGACCGTTGTGTTTATATTGAAATTATTATAACTTTTTAACTGTTATTTTAAAACGGTGTGAAATTCCTGCACTGAAAAGGAGAAGCTCTCCAAATCTCAATAAAGGGCATTCTATTCTATACCATCTATCTCTCTTTGTTTTTAAGAGGATAAGATGAGGACTACAGTGCTCTTATGTTCATATCAATTCTATTTAATAAAACACACACAAAAGAAGAGACTTAAATGTTAGTCTTCTGGACTATGAAAAACTAGAGAGCCATTTTGGTACCTAAGAAATCTCAAATGGCACAGATGGTGCCAAACTGTGCCAAACCAGAGAACGCCTAGACATCTCTTTACTAAAACCTCTGTTACTTTACTCTGCTTCACTTCAGCAGCATCAGACTTTGCGTCTGCATGTTGTTACATGGCCTCCATGCATTTTTAAGCTCCTACTGCATATTTTAAAGGTGATATTTACTTTAAAATGCAATGGGTTTTTTTAGGCGAGAGAGAAAAAATCCTTCATTTATGCTGTGTTCCATGTGCATATACTCTGACACAGTGGCATTTACAGTGAAACGTTGACACCAAGATAATCCATATAGAGCTTGTAACCGCAGAGATTTACTCTATTTAGTTTTGGCATGTCATTTTCGAGCAGGGACTCTAAAAAGAGGGTCAGGGGAGAAGAGGTTAATATCTTCCAAAAGTTAAATATTATTGACATCAGAGAGAGAGAGCCGTTCCTTCTTTGCGAGTATGATGTTTAATTTAACCATTAAAAAGACCAGCAAACCAACATTCCTTAAACAGGCCCAAAAAATGAAATGATACGCTCAGGGGTTAAAGGGTTAAACCCTTGTATTCCTGTAATGTAATCCTTTGCCATGTATGTCGTGTGACAGGTGAAAGCCACGAAGCGGAGCAGGACGAGCGGAATGCCAGGATGAACGTGACAAAACTCTACGCGGGCGTCATGGACGTCTCGGGCAACGGGAGCGCGGGCGCCCTGGACTCCTTAAACGTGGAGAACAAACTGCTGAACGTCATATCCGTTCTCATCCTCGCCATCACCATGATGTCTCTCGGTTGCTCGATGGAGATTTCGAAAATCAAAGCCCATTTGTCGAAGCCAAAGGGTCCAGCCATTGCACTGGTGGCCCAGTTTGGCATCATGCCGTTCACCGCTTTCTGCATAGCGAAGATTCTGCAGATGAATGACACCAAGGCCGTGACTCTGCTCATATGTGGCTGTTGTCCGGGCGGAACTTTATCAAACATATTTTCCCTGGCCGCTAAGGGCGACATGAACCTCAGGTGAATCCTTATTAATGCATCGACTGTCAAATGTCTTTGTCAGGCTATCCAATGTTTTTTCTCTCTGATATCCCCCCCCCCCCAATCTAGCATCTTGCTGACCACTTGTTCCAGCTTTGCAGCCCTGGGTCTGATGCCTTTAACGCTCTACGTTTACTGTCAAGGCTTCGGCGACCTGACGCACGCCGTCCCGTACCTCAGCATCGTCACCACCCTCGTGCTCACGCTGGTGCCCTGCGCCGTCGGCATAGCCGTTAAGCACTACAAGCCACAGTACACAGCCGTGATCCAAAAAGTAAGACGCAGATCATTCATGATTTTTAAACTAGGAACCCCGAAACTAAAGACGGCTAAGGGGGAATGTAGTCATCAATGTACGGGACTCTTGTGACATGCTCTCACAGGTTGGCTTCAGCATCCTGATCATCTCCTCCACCCTGGCCGTAATCCTGTGCGGCTTTGCCGTCAAAGAACTCCTATGGATGGTTCTCTCGCCTGATAATTTGGCAGCGGCCGCACTGATGCCGGGGATCGGCTACGTCCTGGGATACGTCTTGTCTCTCCTTTTCAGATTCAATGCTCCGTATGTGAACGCGCACCACATACTGTGTATCCATCTGTGCTGTAAAGGGGATCATCGCTATGTTCCAAAAGGATCTGAGGAACATACACTCTTAGAAATAAAACTGCCAAGTAGAACCATATGAAGTTCTTCGGCTTGTCCTCATAGGAGAACCCTTTTGGGGGGGGTTCCACCAAGAAACCTTTTAAAACCCTTTATTCAGGAAAGGGGGTTTAAAGGGTTCTCTGGATCAAAATGGTTCTTACTGGAACCATTAATGTTACCAAGAACCCTTGAAAAACCCTTAAGTGTAGGACCTTTTTAGAGTAGGGTTAGGGTTAGGGTTGGGATAACTGATGATATTATAGGCCTAACAAAATTAAATTTAATTAAATGAAATAATCAAAGGCATAGACCAGGAGTTATGGTTGAAAAAATGATCCCTTTATATTATTGGACCCGTTAAGGAAAAGTGGGGAACATAGGTACGCTCCCCTGTAAAGCCAGTCTACACTAGCCCAGTTAATATGCTAAATAAGGTCTATATACTTCACATGCACATAGTGATGGTTTTCCATCAGTAATTTATGCTTTTACAGCTACATTTCAGTATGTAGCTGAAATATAGCGTCAAATACTGTCAAATTTAACATGTATGTAACTGGTACATGTCATGCATATGAAAGAGATGACTTACAGTCACACAGCAATTTCAAGCAAACGTTCACACTCACGTTTTCCAGGTGCAGGAGGACCATCTCCATGGAGACCGGGTGTCAAAACATCCAGCTGTGCTTCGCCATTCTGAAGGTGGCCTTCCCCCTGGAGGTCATCGGCTCCATGTTCCTCTTCCCGCTGATCTACATGACGTTCCAAAGCGTCGAGGCCCTTCTCCTGATCCTGTGTTTCAGATGTTACGAGAGATTCGCGGCGCCGGCCGAGGGTAAGTGTCACAGCTGTGTTTGTGTTGTGGTTGTGAAGAAGGTTGGAGGGTGGGGCCTGGGGGCCGCATACGTATTTGACAACTAATATTGTCTGTCTCTTCCAGATTTGCGAGAATATTCCAATTCTGACATTAAACCCGAGGAGGTGACGCAGCCATGAGTTCTCCACGCAGGCCTGAATACTGACAACATGATTGTAAAATACTTTGTTTTTTTGTTCTTATCTAAAAAGAGAGATGGTGTCCACTAACTTGGGGGAAATTAGCTCCAAGGATTAACTCTGAGGTCACAAATTTCCAGTTAATAAGGTGACGAAGACATCATTCTTCCACCTGAGCAATATTACTATTGTTATACCATTAAAAATATGTTGAAAAACCTAATACATGCCTTTATCTCATGTACTTTTTTTTTACTGGCCTCCCAAAGAAAACCACAGACAGACTTCAGCTCATCCAAAAACTCTGCTGCTCGTTTATTAACCAGAACCAGGAAGTCTTAGCCGCCCTACGCTGGTAACTCCCTGTAACATTTTAGAGTTGACTTTAAGCTCCTCCTTTTCCTATTATATCCCACCCTGTGTTGTATTTTACCTTTTATTTGCTTTCTAAATGTTATTTTTCTTTTACTGTGAAGCTGCAATCCTTGTAGGAAATGTGCTGTACACGTAGTTTGATGTCTCATCTTTACATTGTACTATTGCGGCTTGTATTTTTGACATGTCGATATATATATATATATGATAATACTCTAATGCTGTTTTAAAGCGTATTGCACCGTAAATATTAAACTGAAGCCTGACTTTGCACTTTTTTTTTTTTCAAATATTTAACTTCACAGATTTACTCACCCAGAGTAATTATGGATTACATAAATTATATTTAATAAATCATATTCTTCAAATACAGTGTTTTTAAACGTGAGTGGTTCACCTTTTTAGAAAACCTCTCTTTCTTGCATTGTAAATATTAGGTCATGTTTGACGTCTGCGTCTTCACAGCACACCGTCAAGCCACATCTCGTATGTAACAAAAACATACGATTGATGTGATCCAACATCAAATCATTGATTAAAAAAAGGACTTTAGGAATTTAGAAGAGGTTTAACATTTAAAAGCGCCAAATTCAGGGAGGATGCGTGTGGCAGATTGAATTTATGGCAGTGTTCTTAGGCTCTACTGCAGGAGGAGAGTGTACCTGAGATCTGTCGTCAATCACGCGATGATGATGATGATGATGATGATGAGGGTGATGATGATGATGGTGGTGGTGGCGACCAGCGGTGGAAGTTGTCCACGTGGCGAATGATAGCGTCGTTTGCCGTCAGCAGTCTGTGGGAAAAAAAAGTCACTGTGCTCCCAGAAAACATTAATTTAATAATAATTAAATTAATTAATAATTAATAATTATGTAAACCTAAACAACTGATTATTTTTTTATTATTGAATACATTTTTTTAAGCACTGTTTAATGTCATTTTGAGTTTTCTGGTGAACACGCACACACACACACACACACAAAAACAGCATACAGGCAATTCAAACATCTCAAAGGATATTTAATCAAATGGTAGAACACAGAGCAAACTTAATTTAAATCTTTTTTTTTTTCCGTCCATATATTAAAATACCATCTTCACAAAAAAAGGAAACAGCCCGGACATAAACTAAGTGGACACAGTCAAACAGAGAGAACACTGACACTGTTACACTAAGCTATACGCAGAATTATTATTTTTTTATTGTTTCGATCTCCCCGGCAACTTTTACAGTGTCACATATAACGTGCCTGCAGTAGGATTTTAAAATGAAGCAGCAAAGTTAAAAAAAGAAAGACCCTTCCAAGAGCTTTGGAAGAATCAAAATAAGCCATGGCTGATCAACAGCAGTCTGGACACATATAAATAAATAAAAACACATTTCCGTTTTCCTTAAAACAGGAGTTTCTGAGTAGCCTGAATAAATTAAAGAAGATAATATTTTCCAGTGTACAAGTGACGTGTCTGCGAAAAAACACACATGATCACTAAGCAGTGGAGGCGTTTCACTGACATTCTTGAAGTTCCTTATGGTACATAGTTACGGACTCCTGTGCATAGAAGTGGAAAGCTAAGGCCATTCGGGGGAGAGGGTATGAAGAGGAGTGCTCGGGGACGAAATATGTGAAACACAGGCCCCCACCACAAATAGTTTGCCCTCAATGGCAGAAAAAAAAAAAAAAAGACTCAGCAGAGCGATCTCTCTGGGCGAACGAGAAGCCTCATACTGTACAACGACACGGTGGAAACGGTGCGAGTCGTTATTGATAACTTTTAAATAACGACGTATTATTAGTCACATCACAAAAAAAGAGAATGCGTGTACGGGACGTCGGACAGCAATCTAGGTTACCTGGCTTTTCATGCATCTTTTCTAATTATGTCCGACATGATTTAAAGGAAAGCAAACGTAAACAAGATGCGGATGAGATTATTAGCTCACTTTGCTAATCCATTCAAAACATACAAACCTTTTTTTTTTTCCCCTTCTTCTAACAGAGGTACCTGCTCTTTACTTCTTTTTTTTTTTTTTAAACTCTACATTTTCAAACTGAGCTTCAGACGTTAGACATAATGCATGAATTCCTATGGAAAAATGTAAGCACGGTATCTACATGAGAATCCCTTCCTCTGTTCTCCTTTGTTGATGGCGAGAGAAACCGTTCCTCTAAGTGAACCCGACGGCTTCTCTCGGAGCCTCTTCAGCCAGGCCGGTCTGTGTCGAACTGTTTTGTGTTGACAAACTGGGCGAGAGACGTGCCACTCACCCCGTGCAGCTCTGGTTGTCTAAGGTAAGTCCACAGGTTGCAGCAATGAGTCAAGCCTCCTTGAGTAATGGCGTATCTGTGGGAAACAGACATGTAATCTGAGATAAAGTAAACATCCACGCATCCACATGAGGGTGCCAATCTCCACTGCAATTGTACCGACGCATGAAAATGTACCAAATCGATTTAAATATGTATGTCTATGTGCATGTAAACAGTGCAACACTGGGCGTAGATGCAGTTTATTTCCGTGTTACGGAGACTTTGGCAACCAATGCACGTGTTGATGTTAACCGTAAAATGCTTAAGGCCACTGTTCAACATCTTTTATACAAACATCACTTTTAAATAAGAACTGAATATGAGAATTGAGAAGGTTTACCGTCAGGGAAGTCCATTTCAGAGTCCAGAGAAAGGCTGTGTTGGTCACTGCCTGCAGACGTCCTCCTCTGCGAGGACGAGGGAGCGGTAGCGCCTGCATTCTCCAAAAGCCAAGAGGGTGAAGGAGATGAGGATGGCGGCGGTACAGGGTGGACCACGGTCATCTCGGAGTGCTGCTGTTTCAGGGACGAAGGCCTAGAGGGGCCGGCCTCTGGCGCTGCGGCATGCTGACCCTCACATAGCACGATCTGGACTCGAGACTCAGAGGCGGGGGCTGAAGTCGTGGTGCCGGCGTTGCTTACAGCCTCCTCGTACGAGGGCAGGGTCACCTGGACTCCTTCCACCATGATGGACACAGGCTGGCCAGATACACCCTGATCACGTCTATGTGTGACAGGACCAGGATGACATTTAAATCTCTCAGATTCTTTAATTCCAGGAAACTGGTTGTGGGAAAAAAAAAAAAAACACTCACCGGTGCAAGGATTTGAACTTTGGCTGTAAAAGGACAAACAGAACCACGAGGAGCAGGATGAGGGCAACCGAGCTGGCTGTGGACGCCACTATGGACAACGCGGGCATCCCCAGGGGTAAAGCTGTATCGCGACCTGTCGGACCAATGACTGGATTTATCGGTATGGAACTTAATTTCATCGTTCAAATCATTTTCATCTCATCTTAATTACCTTGCTTCATGAGGCAGCTGAGCTTCATTTGGCTGTCCCACTCCCCATATTGACAGGTAAGGTATTTATAATCACCCTTCAGGATATAACCTTCTTCACAGAAATATTCAATCACAGTGCCGTGAGACAGTCTTTGGCAGGGGGAGGGGTGGCAGGTGTAGCCCCCGTTCTCTGGCTCAAACGGAGGCTGACATACTGTTCACAGGAGAAACAAATAGACAGCAACGGTGGCACGTTAGTGTTGTAAGTTCAAACTATTTGATGGGGGACATATTTGATGTTTTTTTTTGTTGCTTGTACCGTCACTCCGTATGCAGCGAGGAGTTTCAGAGGACCAGTGTCCTTGCGCGCTGCAGGTGAGAATGCTGGGGCCATCGAGCAGGTAACCTGGCTCACAGTTGTACTGCAGAACCGTGCTCACGGGGAACAAGCTCCTGTTGGTTTCTGTCAGATTAGTTGAGCTATGCTGCACCATGGAGGGTCTTATACAACCTTAAAAGGGGATAACATTGAAAAAAAATAAAATGAATGCCTTCAATAGCAAACACAGACTTTGTTTATATAGAGAGGAAATAAAACAATGTGTTATACTACATAAGAATCTTTACCTTGCTCCATGAGGCAGCTGACTGGCATTAGGTCGTCCCATTTTCCAAACTGACACGTATGGAATTTGTAATCTCCCTTCAGAATGTAGCCTTCGTCGCAGTAATATTGAATCACAGTGCCGTGGGAAAGTCTCGCGCACGGTGAGGGGTGACAGGTGTAGCCGCCGTTCTCTGGCTCATACGGAGGCTGGCATACTGTAAATACAGTAGGTTTGACATTAATATTAGCAACTAAATATATATACTAAATAATAATAATAAATGTAATGCAGATACAGTATGAGCTTTGTCTTTACCGTCACTGTGAATACAGAGGGGGGGTTCAGAGGACCACTGTCCAAGTGTGGTGCAGGTTATGACACTGGGGCCAGCTGGAAGGTAACCCGGGTCACAGTTGTACTGCAGAACTGTGCCCACTGGGAACAAGCTTCTGTTGGTGTCCGTAAGATTAGTCGAGCTATGCTGCACCATGGAGGGTCTTACGCAACCTTAAAAAACATTAAACGGTTGATATCTGTTATAGTTATTTTAAAAAGGTGCTATACTGTATGTATAGGGTGGTGGTGATTATTTGCCAGTATCTACAGCCATTGCTGCATTAACATGAGAATTAATCATTGAAAGTAGCCCTCTTGGGTAGTAGAAAATAAGTGATAGAAATAGAAGCAAAAGTGCTTTATACGTACAGAAACAAAGAGTTTAAATTGAAAGACTCATGTATTAGTTTGTTGACAGGTGGATGTTTAAGACCAGTGTTGCGAGGACTGACCGACCTTGGCTTACGCAGTTGGTCTGCAATGGACCATCCCATTGTCCGTCCTGACAGGTCAGGTAGTTATCGTCTCCATCGAGAACGAAGCCCTCGTTACAGAAGAACTCTATCACGGAGCCGTGAGAAAACATACGACAGGGAGACGGGTGGCAAGTGTAGCCCCCGTTCTCAGGTTTGGTGAGGGGTAGACACGCTGATGAAGGAGGAGCATACAATATACAGTATTAAAAACCAGGTCAATTACATTATTTTACAGGTCAGAAAAGACGGCAACGGACTGAATATCTTACCACCGCTGCGGATACAGTGAGGCGGTTCAGAGGTCCAGCGTCCCAGCGTGGTGCAGGTGAGGATGCTGGGTCCATCTGGCAGGTAACCAGGGTCACAGCTGTACTGCAGTACTGTGCCCACAGGGAATAAGCCCCTGTTGTTTTCTGTGAGGTTTACCCAGCTGTTCTGGACCATGTACGGCCTCACGCATCCTGGGAGGAGAAGACCAGAGAAGACAAAATTCTGTGAATCTCTACTGTTTTCCGAGTACAATTAAAGAGACAAATATTCCAAAATATTTTGAGCATGGTTTGACATACGTTTCTTAGTGAAGCACCAATATGGCTGATACTTAAAGACCCATGGTTGAATCCCTCTGCGTGTATCATTTGTGAAATTACGTTAATGTTGTTGTGTTTTGGGAAATGTTGTTGTTTCTTGCCCTTTAGAACCAGCGTATAATCATCACTAATTAACCTAAAGAATGTATGCAATTTATCAATTTGAACCATAATTGAGTGCAACCATGGACCCTGTCTCTTACCTGATCCTCTCCCAGTAGACACAAAAGTCAATCCCAGCAACAACAAAAACAACTGTTCCGTGGCAGAGGTGTGGGTCAAAAATGATTTGGATGGTGACTCTGTCATTCCATTGCACATCTTCCCCTGCAGAGTCTATTCAACCTGGTAAGATGGGGGGGGGGGGAACAGGTTATTAGGAAGGTACACATTTATCATCATGAAAAGACAGCCCATTATAGCGTTGGGCTTGCAGAGCCTGCAAGCTGTGTGACTAGTAGAATGACAGAACTCAGGGGAAAATAACAGTAATGGTACTATTATCATTGACTGGATACTCCTCTCACTCTTAGCAAAGCTGTCACTGTAGCTAATATTTATATATCCACCATATCACACACGGTTCAGCTTACGTTGGTCCTTTTGTGGCTACACACCCATTCTCACCGCTCCCCCATTAGCTGCGACAGCGCTAAAGATAACAAGGCCAAAAACAAAACACGCTAAAGTATACCTGACAAACAGTGCTGGTAGTTACTAGCTAACAACTGCGCAACCGATGTCATTTAGCGGAACAAACCCTTACCATACCATTAGCTTGCTAACGCTAGCTCGACATTAGAAATTTGCTCGTTAACGTTACCTACCGCAAACACACGGCCTTGCAACCTCCGCCTCTGCTTTCTCACACTTATATGAGCAAAATGTCAACCACAACGATAACATTTAGAGACACGGCGGAAGCAGCAAACATATTATTTACCGAGCTGACTGCTAGCTAGCTAGCTCCCTAACGGCTAACTTGTTGTCACCTACAACAAAATGCTAACTAGCGGCATCGACTGAAGCTGCTCAGCTGAGGAGCCCCGCAGCCATAGTAACCAACATCCGGAAGTGTTCGCGTCCATGGTTACCAAACATTCGGCGGAAACGGAGGAATGTTTATTCGGTTCCGCTATTTAATAACGGTTGTGTTTTCATAGGAACATCGCATTATGGAAATTATCAGAGGGAGTTTGGATGACATTTCCCGACCTGCGTCGGGTGAGCACACAGGTAGCCGAGTGTCCAGCGTGTCTTCAACTCCCTTTGCCCTTGTTGTTTTGAGCAACGATGCTGCAGATATTCCGGTAATTGTGCAAATATTATTCACTTGCAGAACAAAACTGAAGAGTATTTATTGTTTTTAGAAAACACTTTTTTTCTCCCCTGTAGATCCAGAACAGATGTGAGGAAACTAGCAGCTCTTCAGCCAGTGGTCCTGACCAAGGTATGTGTCATAATACACTCACTGGTCATTTTATTAGGTACACCGGACACCTAATAAACCAGTGTGGTCTTCAACATGTTGACATGTTGTGCGTTCAGAGGTGGTCTTCTGCACAGAGGCGGTTCTAGAGTCTGTAGGGGCCCTAGGCAACAATTCCCAGGGGGCCCTTCCTTCCAACCAGTGTGACTTCAAAATGAATTAAATAACATGGAAACACCTTGTAATTAAAAAGTATGTGAAAATATAAATGTAAAGAACAATAAAATACTGTAAATAGCCTTAAAAACTATACAAACTTAGTAAAAAAAATACATTACACTGTAAAGAACCCACATTATAAAACAATATAAACATATAGAACAATAAAATACTGTAAATAACTGAAAAAAACATATAACCTGAGTCAAAAAAAGATATGCATTACACTGTAAATAATCCTCTTCATTTTTTTCAACTTGCAGAACGATAACTTCACACAGGTTAAAGTGAGGTGGGGCCCCTTTAGGGAGGTTTCCTACTGAGATGTCATTGCAAATCGCCCATTGTTGTTTAAGGGGGAAGGGGAGGTGGCTGGCCCCCTATCGGGTCGGGGCCCCAAGCAGTTGCCTGCCCTCCCTGTTCACAAGCTGCGCCTCTGCTTCTGCATATCTTGATTGTAAGGAGTCATTCTTAGTTACTGCATTTCTGTCATCCTCATCTGACCTCATCCGACCCCAAGGCATTTCCTCCAGTGCCGATTTACTTCTTGCATGCATGTGAAGAAAGAGTCTGAGTTTGAGTCTGAATTCACACTGTAAAAAACAAAAAGTTTGCACTTCTTTTAGGTCGTGTCGGCGTTAAGGACGAAGAGAAGGAAGACTCAGAACTCCAAAGAGCCATTAATGAAATGAAACATCTGGACGAGATACTGTCAGAAAGGATCTTCAAAGAAAAAGAAGCCAAACGTGAAAGAAAAGCGCTTCAAACCAAACTCTGGCATGAACTCCTGGTAGATGCAGTCTTTGCAGTGATGTTAATAACATTGTTATTATTGTTATTATGGCGTGATCTGGTAAATGGAGTGTTTTTTTTTCTGCAGCAGAACAAACCACACGGCCACTCTGAAAGTGCTCAGGAAGCTTTGAACACAAGGTTGTTTTTGGCTCTGGAGGCGTCCAGTGGTGAGCGTAAAGAACGGATGACAAACATGGTTGAAAAGTGTAGAACATGTGAGACATGTTTTTTTTTTTTTTGTCTCAAAGGGACAGAAGAAGAAGACGAAGACGACGACTTTGTGCCCGTCTTTGAAACACAGGTTCCTGACTCTGATCGAGACCCGCACGGGCAACCTGTGGAGCAAAGTGAGTCAACGAGTGACACAAAATACATACTTGTACTTTTAAGATTTTACACTTGATGGCGCCATGTGCTCAGGAAACTTATGGTTGTTGTTTTTTTCTGTTGGCTGGTGCAGATATGCAGTATAAGAGTATAGTTTTATATGTTTATCGACAGTGTGACTGCATTTTAGTGTGCATTTTTTAATTTTTGCAGCATATTCACTGCAAACTGATTTTCTTATCCTAGTCTTGTTTTGGTGGCAAACTCAATGCATTTCTCTGTTCAAATACACACCTTCAAGTTGGCTTATTATTTTATATCTTCTTATATCAGGGCTTTAACCTATTCTAGTAACCTGTTCTCCACCACTCTTACACCGTGCAGTAGTAAATAAATGAATAATTATCTTTGTTTCATCTGTGATTTCAGCTTAAATATGTGATTTTATCCATTTTAATCTCACAAATCTTAAATGTACCTTCTCTGACAGACGAATGGAGTCCGGACAACTCCGAAGCGTCACTCGTGACCGGAGAGGAGCAGTTTGAAAACGGCCACCGTGGAGCTTCCAGAGGCAAGAAAGGACAGAAGGACTTTGTCAAGAGAAACATTGAGGTATGTTAAAGGTGCATTATGTAATAAATCTAAAGCAACTGGCCATAAAATCCTCCTAATATGTCACAGAGACTCGGGAGTCTCAGCTGCCGAGCAACCACGGGTTGCCAGTTACGTCAGAAAACGGAAACCTAAAAGACCTCGGTTTTTGAGTTTGAATGTAGTAACTGTTTTTGGCCACATTCTTACATATGGCGCCTTTAAAGTTCACAAACTGGGGTGGATCGCATGACTTAGAGCACATTATGTCAAACTCAAGGCCCGGGGGCCAGATGTGGCCCGTCACGTCATTTTAATGCGGCCCGTGAGTGGTTAATTGGTCTTAAAAATCTGTGTTAAAATAAAAAAGTCTCCCCCACTGTTTGTTTTTAACATTGAGGGGAAATATTTGTCTTGTTCAAGAGTCAGTCATATGCTAAACCTAAACCTTATTTATTCCCCCCCCCCCCCCTCTATATTTTAATAGTTAGCAAGTGGCGACGGCGGCCAAATGCTTTTAACCCAGGCAGAGAAACAGCGCCTGGCTGAGCTCCTGCGACAAATCCATGAAGAGGAAGAGGAAGAGGAAGAGGAAGAGGACATCGCCAGAGGCGGTGACGGCGAGGTAAGAGTCCAGAGGTCTTCAACATCTGACATCAACATAAAAATGTGACATTATCTAACATTTGGCCTTGGAATTATGTTGATTGAGGACATTTTTTGAATAACTCTGAGCTGACAGGTCAGGTCAGACTGGGCAGATATCGATGTTTCAGTGACTGCTTGGCTCCACCGTTCAAACCCTAACCCAGGAGCAGTGGACAGGCATTCAATGGGGATTTTAACTACTGACCCTCCGGTTACAAGCCCACTTCCTTTCCTCTTGGCCACGGTGCTGTTTAATTTTCTGACGTAACCCGTGGTTGCTCGGCAGTTGAGACTCTACTGACTGCAATGATTGGTAGACGGCGGTAGGTGGCGCCACATGCCAAAAACATGATTTCAAAACATAAACATGATTTGCAGTCTGCAAAATTTATTTTTTTAATTGCAAATATTTTGTCTGTACTGTTGTTGTTGGTGAGTTCAGTTTGTTATATGAACATTATTCCTGAGTCTCTGTGACATAGATTTATTACATAATGCACCTTTAAAACGGAATAATTTTGGTTTGCGGACAAAACGAGACGTTCACAGCATTCTTCAACATATTCTGGAACAAATAAGCACTCGATTAATTGAATAAATAATCGACAGATTAATCGATTAACCGTTGACCCACATTGTCCCAACGTCAAATGTTATTATTCTCACTTTTAATGAGCTTCAGTGAGCGTGTTTACCTTTTTACATACGGTTCCATTTAGCTTGACCCTGACAGCTCAAATATTTATTCTTCCTTCCGCCATTTATGACCTTTAGAACAATACTCCAAACACCAAACTGACAGGAGTGCAGATGGTCTTGTTTTTTTTTTTATGAATAAATTGGCCAGATGAAGACTTCCTGTTATTGCGGTCACGAAGGAGCCAGCACATTATTTATGTCACCGGGACGTTGGCGGTCGCGCGTCTTCAGTTCCGAGGTCTTCGACCCGAATCTTGGCGAGATTCCGCGAACCACAACTTGCTGCTCACTGTTTTTGCTTCACACACTTTTCCTGATGTCGCTGACACTGATCCTAACGAGCTGCAGAGTTGTGTTTGGTTCTGGTTGGTAATGAATCAGCGATAGCAGTCAGTACTTGTGGCTCATTTTGGGGCTTCAGTCATGGAGCACTAACATTTGATTCTTCACCACATGTTCAGGCTGACACTTTATGGAGGTTCATACTGGGAATTCGGTACAACAGTTAAATGATTCTTGGAAAACTAAAACTTCACTATGGACCGTCCAGTATTTGTTTAATAACGGGGGAAAATACACTTTCCAACATGACAACTCTACATTTACAGGTAGGTTTTTGTTATTCTAAATGTTATCATTCTGCCTGTGTCTGAAAACGGGCTCTGTCAAGCAATACTATCAGCATTGTTATTTCGCGCTCCTTGTTTATCGAACCCTTTAAGGTACTATTCATTGGTCGACCACACTTTAAGTCACTATATCTCATTGAAAAATGCATCAAGCTGAACTCACTGACACTAAATGAATGTGATTGTTGTACTTGTGCAAACCAGGTTTATTATGAACAGACGTCTCAACCGTTTGGTAGAGGCCTGTATCTAAAATATTGTAGGGTCTAATTAAAAAAAAAATTTAGATACATATATTTATTGTCGCTATTGTTATCATAACTAAATAGAATAAAAATGTAATATCGTTACGTTACCTATTCGGAGAAGAGCAAAAGGACTCGCCAGACTCGGATCGATTCCAAGTCAAACACTGGCCGTGTTAAAACATCGCAGAGCCGTCGCTAGGAAACGCAAAATCGCTATCATGACAATTTGTAGGTGTCACCGCTCCACCCAGTTTATAATAATACTTATATTTCCTGTTTGCCAATTTGCTTTTACTTTCCCCACGTCAGCGTTCAAAGGTTACAGCTGTGTTGTTTTTAGATCCGTGATTGTCTTTGGCACCGACTGAGCGACTGTAAAAATCTCACCGCTCTCACCACTGGGCCGCGATGAGCTCACGACCCGGCCGGTGTTTGTGGAAGCTCAGTTCAGCCCAGAGGTTAACACCAAGGCTTCCAAATTGCTGAATAAGTATTTACGGTTTGTCCGTCCCCCCCCGCCCCCCCCATTAGGCTTACCATAAAACGAAGCAGTGGACCGAGACTTATTTCACTCATGCTTCTCTTCCAGGAGGACATGTGGGCTGTGTCAGTCTTGACAAGACAAGGTTACACCCCGGAGCCTTCTGACCTCCAACAGTTGATTGACGTCGACTCCAAAATGCGCCTCCTCTTCCTCCTCCCCGATGAAGAATTCCACTCGGTGCAAAGTTCCTACGCGAACATAAGCGCGATCCAGGTATGTGTTCAGCAGCGCCGTCAGACAACCAACCGGAGCCGCTCTGACATGAGGTCACGTGTCTTAATAACAAGGTCAACTCAGCGGGGAAGGGACACCTATATTTCTGAATGGGGGAAAAAATCTTCTTTTATCACAATAGGAAGCTCATATTATGAAGCCTTCAATGATGAACAGTTAAAGGCGCCATATGTAAGAATGTGGCCAAAAACGGTTACTACATTCAAATTCAAAACACCGAGGTACTTTTAGGTTTCGTTTTCTGACGTAACTGGCAACCCGTGGTTGCTCGGCAGCTGAGACTCTACTGACTGCAATGAGTGGTAGACGGCGGTAGGTGGCGCCACATGCCAAAAACACGATTTTCAAACATAAACGTGATTTGCAGTCTGCAAAATATTTGTTTTAATGCAAATATTTTGTCTGTACTGTTGTTGTTGGTGAGTTCAGTTTGTTATATGAACATTATTCCTGAGTCTCTGTGACATATTAGGAGGATTTTATGGCACAGTTTCTTTAGATTTATTACATAATGCACCTTTAACCCTTAGAACACAGACTGTTTATAATATAAGAATGTGCAATATAGAGTTTCTTATATCCTAAGGCAATCTGATGAAACATTTCATTCATTTTCACTAACTTTATAAACACACTTGAGCAAAAAGTACACAAAATGTTTAAAACCGGATTGAATCTGTGGAATTTGGAAACACGTCACGGTTCAAAGTTCAACTGGCTCGTTTTTTTATGAACAAAAACAAAAGAGAAATGGTCTATTCTGTGACTTCCGCACAATTATCGCGGAATCTTTATAGCACGACTGAAAATGCGATATAAAATAAATCATAACACAACGCACATTTTTTACAGCCTGAGTATGTGACCTATAAACACACACACACCCACAGGATGTCCATATAAGGAGTTGTGTGTTATTCCCATGGCAATCAAAATTGCAGATTGAAATAATGCAATTTGCGAATCGTTAAAAAGGCTGAATTTTAATTATTCACCATTGTATTGTTGAAAAAAACCACTAAAAAACCAAAAAAAAAACGCATATATATATAATACATACATATTGGAAAGAATTCAAGTCTTTAAGGTCCAGTGTACAACATTTAGGGAGTTCCAACTTTCAGCCAAGTGCATTATAACTGGGGATTCAGCTGGTTGCAATACACAGCTTTACCCCTAGATGTCATTAAATCCCACACACTGATCATGCCATGTGTGTTAATGCTCCGACACATTTGCAATCTATTACACAATAAATATTGAAGTGAAGCCGACTTCAGTTATAATCGTAAAAGTCACAATTAGATATTTTACCCAAATTGTTTCGCTCATACAACATGACTGTGTCAAGTTATAGATACGATCTATGATTCACAATCTATATTGTTTTTTTGGTATTTTGTCTTTTATCGATAACACATTCCAGTGTTTCTTCACCGTCTCTGAGCGATCTATAAATCACTATCACATCAGACAGTTGGAGAACTCACTTTTTTTTTTTTTTCCAGGCCTCGGTCCTGGGCTCGTGGAACTGTTCGTATGAGACGTGAGCTCACCGAGGTCTATCTCAGGACCGTATCTCGCTGCGTTTTCAATGCCAGACGGTATGCTCATCATTTTGCGGATCCTGTCGATGGAAAGTGATGTTTCTCAAGTAATAAAAGAAAAAAACTTTTATGGCTCAGTTTAGTGAATAATCCAGGAGTGCCATTGTCTACTATCGCTGCTGGATATGTACTCGGAAAAGACTGAAGTGCTGGAGCAGGGATAATAACAGAAATGTTGACTTCACCAGCGTGATTATAACTGGCAACCCGTGGCCGCTCGGCAGCTGAGACTCTACTGACTGCAATGATTGGTAGACGGCGGTAGGTGGCGCCACATGCCAAAATGTGATTTCAAAACATACATGATTTGCAGTCCTTTAAAGGTGCATTATGTAATAAATCTAAAGCAACTGGCCATAAAATTCTCCTAATATGTCACAGAGACTCAGGAATAATGTTTATATAACAAACTGAACTCACCAACAACAACATTTTTGACATGTGGCGCCACCTACCACCGTCTACCACTCATTGCAGTCAGTAGCGTCTCCGCTGCCGAGCAACCACGGGTTGCCAGTTCTGTCAGAAAACGAAACCTAAAAGTACCTCTGTGTTTTGAATTTGACTGTATTGACCGTTTTTGGCCACATTCTTACATATGGCGCCTTTAAATAATATAAATTATTCCTCTAATATTGATTTTATCAATGCTGATTGATGACATCAATGTTACAGCTGATGATTTGTGGATTTTGGACTCTTGGTTGAGTCCAAACAAGCGGTCGAGTGACCTCACCCTTCGATTTCTGGGAAACTGTGTGTCACTGCCTCTGTGATTGATGGATCAATCGAGATGACTATTGGCAGATTAACTAATCATCAGCGGCAGCGCTCGCTCGCAGCACAAAAACCCCCTCGCTGTGTGGGGGATTTTTTGTGGTACGAGAGTGTCGTTCTTTAATAACGAAGGCTCAATGCTCCCCTGTGCGGTGGTTTTTTAGTCAGTATTGCAAACCTGTGCTGATATTACTGGACAGCTGGATGTGTTAACCTACTTTCCCTCCTTTCCCACCCTTTAATCATCTTGTCTTGTTCAAAGGGTTCGAGTAAAAAAAATCCCAACCGCCCGTCCGTCATCTGCTCCTCATCAGCGGCTAACGCTGGCGTGTCGTTTCAGATGATGTGAAAGATGAATTTAACGATGACACAACATTGTGTCGGTCGAGTGTTGACGCCGCTATACGGGGTGCTAATGACCGCTATTTAAAAAAATCCAATATGCTGTTGTTTTTAATAACTAGCACTACTAGAATATAACTTTCTGCTGTTTATATAGTATTCCAAAGGTTTAATAGATAGCGACTGTGCAAACACACACACATATTATGTGTGTGTGTTTGCACAGTGAAACATTTACAGTAGTTATATTATAACTACTGTAAATGTTTCACCCGTAGATGAGCGAAAATCAATCTTTGGATGATAAACATCACTAAAAAACATCACTAACACTACATTATCCCACAGCACTGTTGTGGTATATCTAAATAATAGACTGCTACAACTACCAACTACACCGTTGGTTCTCAAAGTGCGGCCCCGGGGGGCCAATGGCGGCCCGCAGAAACATTTCTGGCGGCCCCGCAGTGAATTACAGTTGATAGAGTATTTAAATGGTTTCTATATGGTGAATTTTAGTGTATTATTGGGTTATAAGCTGGTAATAAGCAGGTAGCTAGCAAATATATGGTAACAGAAATGTGTTACTTGGTATTAACCTGTTATTAGAAGGTAAGAACAATGGCCCAAATACTGTAATTACCCAGTAAATTATAAAGCGTTATTGTATTAACGCTTAAATTACTTAACGCTAAAGTGTAGAACTGAAATCTGGTCATTAAAATGATCACAAATGTGATTTCTTTCTGTTTTTTTTTCCTTTGGCGAACCCTCAGTCCAATGTTGGGTTCCTAAATTGGCCCTCAGGTATCAAAACTTTGAGAACCCCCTGGCTTACACGATAAGAGGCAGCCACTCAGTGACCGTACATCCTCGAATCTTTTATCGTGCGGTCACTTTTCGTCTCCGCAGCAGTAGCTCGCGGCAGCCAGAGTTCTCCGTACACGCCGTTGTTTGAAGTCTCTGAATTCTGCGATCACAAAAAAAAGTGATGGTTTTTTTTGTTTTGTTTTCAACACCAACGAATTCTCTTCCGCGATATTATATCACGAGCCTTGAATTTCAGCGTTTTTGCCACTTTCCCCCCAAAAAATGGGGAATCGTTCACCTCTCCAGACCCTGGTGAGCGCTCGCTCATAAAGGAGCAGTCAGGGCTTGATTCTGTGACTTCACAGCTTGGCAGCATCCTCTTACCCAGCAAGTCACGAGTGATACCCTGGGCGAAAAACAGCAGCAGCAGCAGCAGCAGCATGTGCATTCCTGTGCAAGCCCGTTGATGATGGAGCCTGTGAAGGTTGGATTTGAGCCTGTGAAGGTTGGATTTGGTTCTCCTGCGAGGCAGTGCTGGCACGAGTTGGTGCGCCGCCACCAACTCGAGGGGGAGAGTAAATCCTGCGTCGGATCGTAATTACAGAGGTTTGGCCGAGGCATTCAGGAGTGCCGGCTCCAGAAAAAGAACAACGCTCGCCCTTTCATTTAGTGAGGTTATTACACGCAGGATGGTGCAGTTCAATGTAAACGCCACTGTGTGGAGACCAAGAGCCTCCGTACTGCAGTATTTTGTACTGTGTACATTAGTGATCTGACGGTACCACTCAACACGTGAGACCAAATACCGAAATGGGATGTTGAGAAGTGCAGCCCAGGACGTAGGACAGCACTTGGACACCAGGGGGCAGCTTACCAATTGAAATAAAGCGAGCCAGTTGAAACGGTCTTAATCAGCTCTTCTTCAATATTACATGAATTATGAATGAATTCATGAATTATGTTCCCATTAGAGCTGCAACGATTATTCTCTCGATGAATCGTTTGGTCCATAAAGTGTCCGAAAATGTAAAAAAAACGTCGATCAGACGACGATGTTCTCCAGTGTTTTGTTTCATCCACAAACCAAAACGATTCCGTTTTAATCGTTTCTTTGTTACGTGGAGCAAAGAAACAAAGAAAATAGTCACATTTAAAGGCGCCATATGTAAGAATGTGGCCAAAAACGGTTACTACGTTCAAATTCCAAAATACCGAGGTCTTTTAGGTTTCGTTTTCTGACGTAACTGGCAACCCGTGGTTGCTCGGCAGCTGAGACTCTACTGACTGCAATGATTGGTAGACGGCGGTAGGTGGCGCTACATGCCAAAACATGAATTCAAAACATAAACATGATTTGCAATCTGCAAATGTTTTTTCTTTTTTAATGCAAATATTTTGTCTGTACTGTTGTTGTTGGTGAGTTCAGTTTGTTATATGAACATTATTCCTGAGTCTCTGTGACATATTAGGAGGATTTTATGGCCAGTTGCTTTAGATTTATTACATAATGCACCTTTAAGAAGCTAAAACAACCAGAAATTTTCTTTTAATCATGAAAAAAAGGCTCAAAATAGTTCTAGCTCCCATTTACTCCGGTTTCTCCGGTTTTCCTCCAACAGTCCAAAAACATGCAACAATCATGTGGAGGATACCACGGTAGAAGAATGGATTTTCCCATTGGAGCCTGGTTGCAGGTGACGTCTGTGAAACTTCACATCTCGAGCCTTTCCGCAGAAGTATATGTCGTGCGGTGGCCGCAGACCCCTACTTTAATAATCTGCGCCGAATCAACGTCAAACACGGCTTTCGCTCGGACAGCTTTAATACTGCGCTTGTGAAAAGCATGGCGTGCATCCTTTATTCTTCTTCGTCTAAAGCTGAAATAGCCTTCCTGTCATTAAAAACATCTGTCGACGTACAGTTGCACCCCCCCCCCCCTCCTACCGTTCCACTGTGTGGTAATGCCTGCCTGCCCCTGCACCACCCACAGTTTGAAGCCCTATAGGAGGGAATTCTGTCATGAGAGTTAGTCAGCGTTGGGTGTTTGGTGGCGTGTGTGTGTAAACGTGCGAGAGGCTTTCTCTCAAATGTGGCTCTTTTTTAAATGTGCGGTTAAAAACTAAAGTCACTGTCACTGTCAGATCACCGCCCTCCTTCCTTCGAAGCCTCTTGTGTGAGCGTTAGCGCTTAGTAACTCCTCCAGCTGTTTTTGTGTTGTGCATTGTTTTGCGTGTATTTTTGGACGCGAGACTCATGAGGTCACTTTCGGTCGACTCCGTGTGGTCAATGACGACGACGACGATGACGACCCCGAAACGCCCTTTTTTTGACCGACACTGTGCGGTCAGCGCAGAGTTTGTAAATTTATCTTATTTAGCCCAATCACATAATTACATGGGTGGGAAAAAAAAAAGCTGCGGCCGTGTTATATTCATCTAGAATCTGAGCACGTTCTTATTTTATATATATCGGCAACTGGATGAGATTAAATCTGTACTCGTGCCTTTAAAGGTCCCATATTATACCCTATTACCCCAAGTTAAACTAGTTCCTGATGCCCTAATGAACATGTCTGTGTCATGCTTTAGTCAAAATATCATAAGGATGAAGCACAATAGCAGTTCAATAACTCTGCCAATGCATAGAGTGACCACGATTTTGGCTTCTCGCGATCATAAAAACGTTAAAAACGTGGAAACACGACAGAAAGGCAGCCTTTAGTTGAGAAGAACTGTAGGACAACATCTACATCTTTCTGCAGTGCTTTCAAACGCGTGCTCTTCATATCACCGATCCACACGTCACTCGCTAACTGCAGGCACGTAACTGGTGCGTTCATGGTGTTTTTCTAGCTTAGGAATTTACATACACGATCAACAACAAAGGGCTTGTGAAGCTTGTGAACATTTCTTTCATAAATAAAATATATCCACTGGACACACAACTCCTCTGAGGCTGGAAGTTTGTGTAAAACACTGTGCTCCGCTGTGCAGCCACTATTCCTCCCTCGCCTGCACTCTCGTATTTCACAGGGACAAGGGGGAGCTACGGTGGAGCTGTGAAGTACTACTGCCTGGCGGGGTGCCAACATTCACGGTGAAATGTCCGCACTGTCGTCACTTGGTCGGGAGGTGTAAACATCGCGTGTTTTATCGCCTATTCTTACACAAAGTGGAACCACTAAAACATGACTGAGTCTTGTTTTTTTCACATTTTGGGGACTGGTATGGCCCACTGAGTCCCAAATATAAGTACTAAAAGATTAAAAAGTTGATTTTGCACAATAGGGGACCTTTAAAGTGTGGTCGACCAAATGGTTGAGTAGTACCTTAAAGGGTTAACTAAACTAAAACTAAAGGAGCGCGAAATGAAAAATGACAATAAATAATGCTGATAGTATTGCTTGACAGAGCCCATTTTTCAGACACAGACAGAATAATAACATATACAACAACAAAATCCTACCTGTAAATGTATAGTTGTCAAGTTGGAAAGTGTATTTTCCCCCTTTATTAAACAGACATGAAGTGGAGGCTCCATTTTGAATAAAAAAAAATCATTATTTCTAATTTTGTCAACGTCTTGACTATATTTTCTATTCATTTTGCAACTCTTTTGACGAATAAAAGTGTGACTTTTAATGGAAAAATGACACCAAACTTACTCAAATCAATCAAAAGTGTATCTTAATATCGGATATTTTGATATTAATAACTACTACTTCCATTTGCAGCGTCTGGTTTACATGTCATATATCGTTCCGATGGTTTTTCGGGGGAGAATTGAGACGTCAGACTTCGTTGCACACTTTGGGATTTTTCACAAGATTAACTTGGCTGAGAAGAATAGACGCCACGCCCGCACCCTTCCCCACCCTATAATTCCAATGAGACCCGGTTTATTGTCGTCTTATAAATGCCTCACCCACTGGTGTCATCCACATCCACAGCAGCAGCAGTCGACTTAAGTGGTTTTCGAGAGGTTTTTTTTCCCTTGTCTTTTTCCACTCATTATGACACATGGATAATTTAGTCATATGTGAACAATAAAACCGATCTTGAAATATTCTAACTAATCTCCTCTCTCTCCGTGGGACATTAAAATGGCATGAAAGGATTTGAGAAAATGAATGCCACCCATTATCTCAGCCTTTTAATACATGGGTAGACCTCACTATGATGTGGCTGTGCTGTTACTGAGAATTCTCTTTTTCTGTCTCTCAGGTCGACATTTTCTCTGGAATGGAAAAAAAAAAGTATTACGTAATCGTACAAGATTGTCAACAGCTGAAATGTAGGCCAGATATTGTATTTGACAACACACAGCTTTTGTCACTCGGGGACAAGATGTGCAAAAAGATGGCTGGATGTTTTTTTTTTTTTTTTTCCTCCCCGTCCAGATGCTTCCAATAAACATTTAACATGGTCTGCTTCTTTAGCTCTTTGTTCGGATGTCTTTTCGTCTGTGTCATTATTTGGCAAACGCAAAATGAAACTTATGTTAACGCAAAGAGAATGACGCAAAAAAAAATGGCGGACAATCTTAAAGGTGCATTATGTAATAAAGCATAAAATCCTCCTAATATGTCACAGAGACTCAGGAATAATGTTCATATAACAAACTGAACTCACCAACAACAACAGTACGGACAAAATATTTGCGTTTAAAAAATATTTTTGCAGACTGCAAATCACGTTTATGTTTTTAAATCATGTTTTTGTCATGTGGCGCCACCTACCGCCGTCTACCAATCACTGCAGTCAGTAGAGTCTCAGCTGCCGAGCAACCACGGGTTGCCAGTTACGTCAGAAAACGAAGACCTAAAAGACCTCGGTGTTTTTGAATTGGAATGTAGTAACCGTTTTTGGCCACATTCTTACATATGGCGCCTTTAAACTTTAGAGAAGAGAAAGATTCCAAACTCAAGACTTCCTTCCACTGCAAACAGATCAAACGTCTTTTGCTCGATCTTCTTATAATCCTAAAATATGTTAGGTATTGTAACCCGGCATCACATTTGACATACTTTTCCAATTCTAGTTTTGCACCGAGAGGTTTTGATTTCTGCAACGGTGACCGTTCCAGATCTAAAAACGGCAAGCGCCGCGTCCAGATGACCCTCGAGTGAATCTTCTAATATCCTTTAGGAATGTTCAGCAAATCACGTTCAGCATCTAGCAGGGATCTGAGGGACTGATATGAAAGGGAGATGTCTGGAGGGAAATTTGACAACTTGGACGCAAAGAGGTTTTGAGTTAGGTCATATCAATCACCTTCACAGATACGGATACATTTTGGCGCAATTTGTGAACAAGCAAGGCAGGCAACTGCTTGGGGCCCCGAGCCTATAGGGGGGCCCCCCGACACTCGGAGCCTGAGGGCTGTTTTTACTGAAATGTGCAGTGACCAGCCGCCTCCCCGTCCCCCTTAAACAACAATGGGCAGATTTGCAATGACATCTCAGTAGGAAACCCCCCCTAAAGGGGCAAGTTATCCCTAAAGGAAGTTATCGTTCTGATTATTTACAGTGTAATGCATATCTTTTTTACTCAGTTTATATATGTTTTTTACAGTATTTTATTGTTCTATATATATATATTGTTTTATAGTGTGGGTTCTTTACAGTGTAATGTATATTTTTTACTAAGTTTATATAGTTTTTTAAAAGCTATTTACAGTATTTTATTGTTCTTTACATTTATATTTTTACATACCTTTTAATTACAAGGTTTTCCCATGTTATTTCATTCATTTTTAAAAAAAAACAAATATTTTGTCAGATTATCTGTAACATAACAGTGATGAACACTGGTCGGAAAGGAACGGCCCCCCGGGAATGTTTGCTTAGGGCCCCTACAGACTCTAGGATCGCCTCTGCAGAGAGGAGGATTAAAAAAACTTCAGACAAGCGCTCCAGAATTAAAACACATTTATTTGCAGCACCTTCCCATACGCCAAGTATCAACACGCAGGTAGCTACGTAAGACCCCGACAGCTGTTTTGCAGCACATCTGACTCAGAACTTGGCAGACGCTGAAAGGTCATAACCGGGCAAAATGTCAGTCTGAGAGGCCGAGAAAGGAAAGAAGAAAGAGAGAGAGAAGGAGAAGGAGAAAGGGGGTTTGTTAGGGGTGTTAAGATACTTTCAGCCGTAGCTTCTGAACAGTTGACTCCAGCGCTCTCTCAGGGAGTGCTCGTGGCGAGGCATGTGGACAGGCCTTGGCAGGTAGCCTGGGTCCACGTGGCACAGCCAGAGCTCCTGCAATGCTTCGGATTTGCAGAAAAAGTCAGAGGTGCGGAGGGAAGGGGGGGGAGGAGGAAGAAGGAAAAAAAAAAGAAAAGAAAAGAAAAATGAAAAACACACAGAAGATAGAGAAGTGTGTGTGTGTGTGTGTGTGTGTGTTGCTACGAGCAGCAGCCAGTCAGGGTGAGTCAACAACGGCCACGGCTGTGTTTGATCATAACAGAGCTGTCACTTTGCAATGTGCAGACGCAAACACGAGGACGACGTTAATGATCTACACGCGTAATAATGCTGTGTGTGTCGGTCTCCACAGGCACCTGGAGTGGACTCACACAAGATCTCTGAAGGTGGTGCTGAGGAGGATTGATCATTTCTGCCTTTAATGGCAGGTCACAAAGCTTTCTGGGCCAAATATTTCTCCGAGTAAAGTCACTGACTGTCCCTTGTGCGTCCTTGTTTTAGTCGATATGGTTCACTGGGCTGTTTTCCACGAAGCCAAAAAAACAACAACTTTTAGAGGTAGACGACGCCGATTCGTCAACGAATACCATGGCTCTGATATGAAAGGGTTATTAGGGTTATTTGTTTTCTAGACAGCCAGGTTCCAATTCCAATTCCTATCTTAACCCCTCGAGCTCAACCCTTAATCTCAACTGGCCGTCAAAACCAAGTGTTGAGGGTTATTTTTTGTCACTTAGAAATGGGACACCCCTTAAATCACATATGTCAAACTCAAGGCCCGTGGGCCAGATGTGGCCCGTCACGTCATTTTAATGCGGCCCGTGAGTGATTAATTGGTCTTAAAAATCTGTGTTAAAATAGGTCTATACTGCTTTAAGGCTTTGCCTTGACCATAAACTACATTTCCCATAATGCATGGCGATTGCGTTACCCGCAAAGTGACGGCATCGCAATCGCGGCCCAGGTTACCCCCATTTATTTTACCCCATTTATTCTGTATGACAGTTACATCATGGCCCTTTGAGGGTAACCATCATGCTGATGTGGCCCTCAGTGAAAATGAGTTTGACGCCCCTGCCTTAAATGCAGATACGTCTTCAGACTGTAGGGGGCAGAATAACGCGAAACGCTGCGTCCAGTCTGTCAACTCCAAAAAAGAAGAAGAAGAAGAAGAAGAAGAACGGATTTACGTCGCGATTATTTATTACGATCCGTTTGTCAGTCAAGTTATTAGGTTGTCAGTTAGTTATAAGATGATACTCATACAAATATTCAGCTGACAGTTACCACACACCACGGCTTATTGAAAAGTGAACGATAACAAACGATAGCTTGTCCGCACCGGCCCGGCAAAAGATCGTAAAAATTAAAAAAATAAATGTTACGCAACAATGACGTCAGTAATCCATAAAATGGGCCTAAACTAAGATAATACAATGGTTTTCATCATATTTATATCTCTATTAACAAAGAAAATACTTTACATTTGTAGCGTACTCGTTTGGCTGCTTTCGGCCGCCATCTTTGTTGTGTCAAAACACGCAATGCATTCTGGGTAGCCCTTTTCTCCCAAGGGTGGTCTCGCAAAATCTCAATATTGAGGGCGATACAGAGCCTTAAACTTGCCCCCTCAACCTTTATTTTTCTGAGAATCGGGACAGCACTTGCACTAGAGGGAGCGCATTTTTGAGATTGAGGGTTAAGCAAGGAATTGGAATTCACCCTTAGGCTCAAATAATAATAATAAGAAGCAGCAATTCTTCAAATTCAAATGATGCACGACAAATATTAACAGCACGAGTACGTACCTCGCACACATTTGTCTTCGCATCGAGCTGGTGATTAAAGACGACGTCCGCGTCATTGTTAGGGTTTTAAGGCACTTTGAAGACGTTTTTAAGGCATTTTGCCCGATGAAGACGTGATGGTTTGGCCCAATATCCAATCGCCTCCAAAGACAATTGGCCCTCGTCCACATTTTGCTTAGCCGATCCCTTCCATTTTGCGGCTACTGCATGCAGAAACAAATCTTTGGCGAGCGCTTCGCATCACAAAAGATCGACTTCATCAGAGTACTCGGTGTTCCCTAAATACTCAGAAGTGATTTAAAACTGTGGCACTCGGGGGCTGGTGTGTGAGTACACACATGTGGCAAGGACACAGATTGGAGACAGAAGTTGTTGTTGTGTGTGTGTGTGTGTGTGTGTGAGAGAAAAAAAAAAACGCTCTGTATGGATGGTAATGGTATTTATTTATCTAGTTTCTCAGTCCGACAGTATATCAGGTGCGTTGGAGCAGGCAAACATGGAGCAGGATTGAAAACCCTGCATCAAAGGATATCAATGTCTGCCTCTTGTTTGGACTCTTAAATACCCACAATTCACGTCGATCGTCTCACAAATAACAACACCCGTGCAGAACACGACGTGAGACGCTCCAACTGTTATTCTAAGAAGTGTAAACGGTTTGCTTTTTTTCATACTTTATGAAACTGACATGGAATTAATTAGAATATGGTGAGCTGCCACGCTCCGGGAAAATTAAACGGAAAACAATTTTTAGTTTGATTTGTTTCACGCCGTCTATCATGTTTGACACTTCATTAGCGGATTCGGAGAACAGTGGCCCCCGGTTTTTGGTTTTGTCTCGAGTCGACAAACACAGTTATCGAGCTACGTCCGCCTCAGTACCTAACGTAAGAAGGTACCGGAAGTGAAGAGTCGATGCAACCTGATGCAAGACGCTTATCAGTGATGGGATCGGCAGTTCATTTGAGTGTACTGAATGACTAGAATCCGTTCATTAAAATGATTCCTTCAAAAGATTCGTTCACCGAATCGTTCAGTGCTTAGCAGGAGCTCAGTGCCCTGCTACGTGACTCACGTCCTCCCTGAGTGCAGTACGTTCGCGCCACGGGTCATTGAGTGAGTGACAGCGCGAACGAGATTCACGTCCTCAGCCACAGGTCACCAGTTCTCTGTGTCAGTTCGTTCGCGAGATTCACAGCCACAGTTCACCAGTTCTCTGTGTCAGTTCGTTCGTGAGATTCACGTCCACAGCCACAGTTCACCAGTTCTGTGAGTCAGTTTGTTCCACAGCCACAGTTCATCAGTTCTGTGTCAGTTTGTTCCTCAGCCACAGTTCACCAGTTCTCTGTGTCAGTTCGTTCACGTGATTCACGTCCACAGCCACAGTTCACCAGTTCTCTGTGTGTCAGTTTATTCGCGACACGAACGAGATTCACGTCCACAGCCACAGTTCACCGGTTCTCTGTGTGTCAGTTCGTTCCTCAGCCCCAGTTCACCAGTTCTCTGTGTGTCAGTTCGTTCCTCAGCCACAGTTCACCAGTTCTCTGTGTGTCAGTTTATTTGCGACACGAACGAGATTCACGTCCACAGCCACAGTTCACCAGTTCTCTGTGTGTCAGTTTATTTGCGACACGAACGAGATTCACGTCCACAGCCACAGTTCAGTGTGTGTCAGTACGTGCGCGGGTCAGTGAGTGAGTGACCGCGATTCACAGAACGCGGAAGATCCACGCCCTCAACTGAACTGAGAAAGGAACGAATCAGTTCATGAAGTGATCCCAGTCTGTTCGTTCACTCAGATGATTTATTCTTTCGAACGAATCGCTCATGACCGACGCAACACTAACGCTTATATATTATTATTATTAATCTTGATGTCTGTTCTGTTTATGAAAGAAACTGCATGATCCAGTCAAACCCACTTTTGGAGCAGAGAACACATCCCCAGGCCAGTCGTCTCAGTGGATCGCTCCGTTCTGATTGATGGGATCTATTGTGTGTGTTCCTTTAATGGGGAACATCGAGGTACAGCACATTCAGTGTTGCTCAGTATTAGGCATTTGGAGATTTTGTTTTCAATTAATCCGAAGCGAAGTGTTTGGCATGAGATAATCCCCGACTGTTTTCCCTGCGTCGTCACTTTGGACAACAGCGGCTCATCCATCAAGCGAACGAACAGCAGCTGTTTCGCACACACTCAAACGACCATGACAGTCGCTGAATGGAATGCTCTGCCTCTATTCGCAAATCCTAGAATCGATCACAGCGTTTCAATGAGCGCTTAATGAACGTCACAGACATGCTTGATCACATCAATAACAGACCAGTAATTGTGCTGCTCGTGGCAACTGGCGCCGGCTTTTTTTCATACTTTGGGAATGAAAGATCGGATCCGTAAGGTAAAAAGCAGGACAGGTCGTCTGGAGGACTTTTTCCCCCTCTCTCTCTCCGTTTTAATAACATTCCTTACTATTATTTAATCATTTGATTTCAAGGTGCGCTTGGCAGTCAGCGTAATACGCCGATTTATCATCAAAATACCGAGATATTCATTTGATTTCATCGAAAAGGATGGAGCAGATCACCACATCGGATGAGCTGGACCCTTGGAAGTCATTCCGTCTGACTTCCATAATGAGTCAAAGCGATCAAACGTTCCGCCTGAAGCGCAAATATCCCGACGTATTAGAACGATCGCTGGAGTCTGCTGAGGTCAAGAAACTCTTCTTCCCTCATTCTTCTTCTGTGATTCATTACATGCAAAAACAAAGAGAGAGAACTCATTTGCCAATGCCTTGGACATCGATCTGAAGATATCGCATTGAGTTGTTATCGCTGGTAATTCAATTAATCAATGTTTTGAGTTAAAAAAATCACTGTGAAAAGAGCAATGCAAACAAGTTATTGGCCATTGACTTGTTTTATTAAAACAGACAATAAACCCGTAACAGTTTACTGTCACTTGTCAACGATCGTAGACGACGAATTATGTCACGGCTTTGCAGCTTGAACTTTTCCGTTTTTTCTTTTCATTTCAAGGTGCAGGTGAATTTGATTTTGATTCAAATTTCTGGCCTTGTAGGTCGTTACCCCGAGGGATGAAAGGATTCAAAGGTGCATTATGTAATAAATCTAAAGCAACTGGCCATAAAATCCTCCTAATGTGTCATGTTTATGTTGTGAAATCATGTTTTGGCATGTGGCGCCACCTACCGCCGTCTACCAATCGCTGCAGTCAGTAGAGTCTCAGCTGCCGAGCAACCACGGGTTGCCAGTTACGTCAGAAAACGAAACCTAAAAGACCTCTCGGTATTTTGAATTTGAATGTAGTAACCGTTTTTGGCCACATTCTTACTTACATATGGCACCTTTCATTTTTTGGTAGAAATTAGTGGCCCTGGTGGAGGTTTTACGCTCTCCGAGTGCTTTCACCCGCTCGTTTGTAACTATACGCTAATCCAGAGCCAGCGCAAAGACAGTGAGGCTCACGCTAAGAAAACAAATCTGTGTTGTTCTAAATAGGATTATATCATGGCGCGTTTCTACTAGCTCTACTAGCTCGAGTCGGAATTATCTCGCGATTCCAATAGTGATAGTACCTGGTACTGCGAGCTAAGCTGATACAAGAATCAAGCCGTAACTGTAGATCAGTTAAAAAGACTTAATAATCCTCAAAAGCGAGGGTTAATCTCCAACAATTACCAGGGAAATGTCTAAAATCTAAATATTACGCCGAAAACAACTGCTTTACAAGTCACTAGTCGCTCGTTTGGAACAAGGAAACAAAGTCACGGCCGTTTCATGCAGCCGCGCAGCGATGACTCCGCCCACGTCGAGTAGGTGCTATATTGTAGCGGGAAACCGACCTAAACTGTGCCGTGCCGAGGCGAAGTTGGGTCAGTAACCATGGCGAAACTTTTCCAATGTTTTGGAGCCTATGGTTCTTGAATAGCAGCTGTTGTTTCCAAATATAATAAACAGTCCCCCCCCCCCCAAAAAAAAAAATGTTTTTTAGGCTTTTTTTGGAAACATGCATTTAGTGGTGTTAGGACGGCTGGGGTAAAGCTAGACTTTCATTTTTATTTTTCCTGGTTGGAATGCTGCGTTTCTGCACAGTCTGACGTCGCCGTGGTCCTCTGGCGTTTGCCGTCAAAGACGAGTGAGTCTTCACAGAAGGGCTTTAGTCGCGACCACGTAAAAAAAGTGGCCTCAAATAGAAGCTGTCATTATTTCCCTATAGGCAGACGGGGGGGCCACTGCCAGGTGAGACCGCACACGCTATTCTGGCTGTTCTATTTGTTACGGCAAAGATTTAAAGGCGCCGTATGTAAAGAATGTGGCCAAAAACGGTTACTACATTCAAATTCTTCTTTTAGGTTTTGTATTTTGACGTAACTGGCAACCCGTGGTTTGCTCGGCAGCCGAGACGGCACTGGATTGACACTCCAAAACAGTCCCTGTGGTCGACTATATCCCTTTTAGACTCAACAATTTTTGAACATGCTGCTGCTGCTGCTGCTTTTATGGCACGGCAGTATATTTTTAGAGGTCACCGCAGAGGTCACCGCTGTGTTTCTATGGTGCTGTTCATTTTGTTCCATTTATACTAAATATATAAGTGGGCTGAGTAATGATTATTATAGTTGTGTGGCCTAATGTTTGACATCTACCCATAGACCATATATGTATATATATAATATGGTCATAGTCTGTCGGTTTGCTGGCTCGTAAGAGTATATTTAATAGCCACAAGGGGCGACTTCGCTGGTGGCAAAAAAAAAAAGGGGGGAAATGAGCCTACTTTTCACATGATTTGCATCAGTAAACACTGAGGACTTAATGGTCTCAGCCATTAGTTTCAGGTCTTTAATGGAATATGCCACTTTTGTCAGTTATGATCCCATTTAGGGCCACACGCGGTTAGCGTAGCGGTTTGTTCTCTTGCCAACTCGAGCCCCAGTTGGAACAAGGGCCTTTCTGCGTGGAGTTTGCATGTTCCCCCCCATGTGTGCGTGGGTTCTCTCCGGGTTCTCCGGCTTCCTCCCACAGTCCAAAAACATGCGATATGGGGATTTGGTAAATTGGACGCTCTAAATTGACCGTAGGTGTGAGAGTGAACGGTTGCATCCACAGCTTGTTCTTTCCCGCGACGCCTTGTCTTAGCACACTATGCGGCAGCTTAAATATTAAAGTTCTGATGACTTCACTGTGGATCACAGGTGTCAAACTGGTGGCCCGCGGGGCCATATGCGGCCCCCCGATCGATGACATGCGGCCCCACCAATGAAAACATGGCACACGACCTCGCCGTCTTTTAAACAAAGTTTAAACGCCAGTGAGGTGACAGAATATAATATAATATTTTTTTGTTAGCAATGTTAGCAAACCCTTGCCGTCATGGCAAATTTCGACCGTTCGCCATGATACAGGAAGTGCCCTATAACCTATGGCCTCAACTCAACAGGAAGTCGGGCCTTTTTGAATTTTGGCGCCCATTTTGGCAATTTGCACCCTACGTTAATGAGCTAGACATATCGTAATGGTTTTTTGTTCTCTAGGCCGGGCCCCCTATTGACCACCATTAGATGCTCATTGGCCCCCAGGTCATTTGACTTTGACACCCCTGCTCTGGATGGTTCCAACTCTTTGAGCGAACCCCGGTGAAAAAGAATGACCCAACAACAGGACTTTCACTCATCATCCGTCGTGATGCGCCCATTTTCCTCCTGACCCACTTTTATAGTTTGCTTTGGATGCAGGTCGTGGGTGTTTTGGGTTCATGCCCCAGTGCACGTGGATACTGTAAATGTGGGATTTATGATGGACCCATGTAGCTCCGGCTGAACCCTGGGTTAGACTTCATCAGGTCTTATAATGAAGGCCTGATTTTAAGTGTATTGATTTAAACACTCTACAAGCTCTACAGGATATCATTTTAACCCCTGTTTTATGTTCTTTAAACGGAAGCCACATGCACACGCGGAATAGTTTGTTTGCTGCTTGTGACAAACCCGGTTTGTGTCCGTTGTGTGTGCGTCAGGGCCACGGCTCAGAGGTTGGCTGGAAGTGCGATGGAGACCCGCAGCCAGCAGAGAAGGTCCTGCAGGATAGAAAGGAGAGAAGAAGGCAGGAGAGGCGGCTCCAAGAGATCCAACAGCAGCTGGAGATCCTGGGTCAGAGCCCGGAGATGACTGTGAGTTCAAAAAGCTACGTTCATTCACACCCAGGGGTGGGGTGGGTTAGAGGGGGTGAGCAGAGGAGCAGTTCTTTGTTGTAAAATGTCAGCCTCTCCTCTAGATGGCACTATAAACTACTTACTTCACCTTTAAAACAACATTGAGTTTTCGTCTCAATGTCTGAAAAACTATGTACAGGCATTTTTTCCAGCTCTTTCCTCGCTGTTGACAAAGACGCTGATTCTTGCCGGCTTCCCGCAACAGCGCGAGTAAAGTTACCGTAATACCCCACACACACACACACACATTGGATTTTGACTTGCAACTTCTCAGCTTTCACGAGCCGTTTGGAACTTTTTACGATAGCGCAAGTACGGCAATGCGGAGGGTTAACGAGGAGGTAAATATATATAGCTAATATGTCACAGAGACTCAGGAATAATGTTCATATAACAAACTGAACTCACCAACAACAACAGCACAGACAAAATATTTGCATTAAAAAAAAATATTTTGCAGACTGCAAATCATGTTTATGTTTTGAAATCATGTTTTTGGCATGTGGCGCCACCTACCGCCGTCTACCAATCATTGCATTCAGTAGAGTCTCAGCTGCCGAGCAACCACGGGTTGCCAGTTACGTCAGAAAAACGAAACCTAAAAGACCTCGGTGTTTTTGAATTTGAATGTAGTACCCGTTTTTGGCCACATTCTTTACACGTGGCACCTTTAAACAATTCAAATTGACAGACGTGCGCAATAAATATGGCACCGTGACGCGGTTCCGAGTGCTGCCGTTTGTTTTTGTGTGCTAGAATAGAATCCTAGACGACAGTTAAACAGTTCTGGGAAGTCGTGATGTAAGAGAGACAATCGTAACAGGGGAGATAAAGTGTGATTAATGTATCGGGTCAGGCTAGACTAAGGCTAACCGGTTACTGCAGAGAGTGATTTACTGTAAATGTCACGATTGCCCTTCCTTTGACAGTTGAAGTGGGAGAGCGGCCAGGTGAAGTTGCAGGAAAACGATTTACCACTGTGCTCCATGAGAGATGCAGTTTAACGGCGTACGACTGAGAATACTTTCACTGTACTGAGAAACAGCATTAACAGCGAAAAGGAAAACTCAGAAGCGTAAGGGGGAGCTACAGGAGGGATGGATGAAATGATTCGTTCTCAGATCTCATCTAGCTTTTGTTTGCACAACAGAAGGCTCCTCACGTCACACACTGGAGTCGATCAAAGTGAAGTCATGCAGGAATCTGCAGATGCGTGAGACTTGCTGCACCTTCACAGAAAACCTTTAACCTCAGTAGCAGTATTTAAAGGAACGGTCGACCTCTCGCATTGGCTTGAAAGATCCAAACTGTTATTTTACAGTTTCGCTGCTTTTACACAAGGCTTTGGAAGCAGAGGCGCAGCTTGTGAACAGGCAAGGCAGGCAACTGCGTGGGCCCCCCCCCCCCGAGCCGATAGGGGGGGCCCCCCGACACTCGGAGCCTGAGGGGTGTTTTTTTTTCTGAAATGTGCAGTGAGCAGCCGCCTCCCCGTCCCCTTTAAACAACAATGGGCGATTTGCAATGACATCTCAGTCATTGAGGTGGGGCCCCTTTAGGGAAACCCCCCCCTAAAGGGGCCCCACCTCACTTTAACCTGTGTGAAGTTATCATTCTGCAAGTTGGAAAATGAAGAGTTCTTTACAGTGTAATGTATTTTTTTACTAAGTTTATATAGTTTTTTAAAAGCTATTTACAGTATTTTATTGTTCTTTTCATTCATTTTTGAAAAATTTAACTCATACATTTTTCGTCGGTGTCAGATTATTTGTAACATCATGGTGAACACTGGTCGGAAGGAAGGGGGGCCCCCTGGAAATTTTTGCCTAGGGCCCCTACAGACTCTAGAACCGCCTCTGCTTTTGACTCAATTTTCCAAGTAATTACAACGACCTCCTGTAAAGCAGGGATTAGCGGTTTGCTGTTCGTGAACTGGAAGCCATGCACGCAGAATTTTATATTTTCCAAAATTCGATGATTTATACCACAAGCTTACGCTTCATGTGCGTTATTGATCTTCTCGTGTTACACAGTGGAAAAACGTGCACATTACGCAACAACGGACTCACAAAATGGAGCCTTTCTTTGGTGGAGGACAGTGAGGAGACGTGTGAGTTAGGGTACGACGTACAAATCAACTTTATGAGTTTACTCTAGCTGTGTCAGAGTGTTTGAGAATGCCCTCCCAGGCCAATTCCATACAAATAAATCTTTTAAGCAGCAACAATGGAGCCCGACTGCTGCTGTTTGCGTTACGAGACGCTCACGGAGACGGTTTATAAAAGTGCAACGACTCTAGCTGCACCTGTGGTTAAGAGACGTGTGTGATAATAATGAAAGAACAGCTTCCTCCAAAGAAGACAAAAAAAACATATAATAATACATTTGTGCTTAATTAGGCCAGGAATAGGTTTGGGTTGCATGTCATGGTGCCTTATTTGATGTAAGGGAGTGGCTCCAGTCCCACTTAGCGCTTTTACTACCTAAGCGTGAGTCAAGCATGCATCTTTTATATGGTTTAAATTAAGCCTCTCCATCCAGAGGCGGTTCTAGAGTCTGTAGGGGCCCTAAGCAAAAATTCCCAGGGGGCCCTTCCTTCCGACCAGTGTTCGTCACCATTGTGTTACAGATAATCTGACACCAAAGAAAAATGTATGAGTTCAAATTTTTTTTTTTCAAAAATTAACTTAGTATGTGAAAATATTTATGAAAATAACAATAAAATACTGTAAATAGCTTTAAAAAACTATATAAACGTATATAGAACAATAAAATACTGTAAATAACATAAAAAAACATATAAACTGAGTAATAAAGATATGCATTACACTTTAAATAATCCTCCTTATTTTCCAACTTGCAGAACGATAACTTCACACAGGTTAAAGTGAGGTGGGGCCCCTTTAGGGGGGGTTTCCTACTGAGATGTCATTGCAAATCGCCCATTGTTGTTTAAGGGGGACGGGGAGGCGGCTGCTCACTGCACATTTCAGTAAAAACAGCCCTCCGAGCTCCGAGTGTCGGGCCCCCCCCCCCCCATCGGCTCGGGGGGGCCCAAGCAGTTGCCTGCCTTGCCTGTTCACAAGCTGCGCCTCTGCTCTCCATCACAGTGCGGTTTCGCGACAAAACAAACAGGTACGGCGTTTGCACAAAGGGTAAAGTCAATCCGATAAATCTATCTCGTGTTTTTTTTTCTATCCTTGCACACACACACGAAATCTAATGTCAGAGAGAAAGCAGAAATCGGGGGGGGGGGACCGTTCACCTTTGGAACATTCTTGTCTTGTGCCTTTAGCTACAGGCTTTTGGGAACGAGCGCCGTGGCTGTAACTCTGCAGTGACTCCTAAAAAAGTTTCTAGGAAACGCTGTGAAGAATGCTCAAAAAAAAAACCAATGAAACTTTGTGAAGGGGCAAAAAAAAGTCAGTGAATCAGCAAAGTTTTAAGACCGGGTGCAAATAACAGCAACCAAAAGAAAGGGGTCCAAATGACAGCGAGTCGTGAATTATGAGGAGGTTGTACTCCTGTGTGGAAGACTCCATTATATGCAGATTGCTGTGTGCCATCCCTCCTTCCCCTATTGGTGCTTCCTGGGCCCCTCCGCCACCTGCACACCCGCCCGCCCGTGAATGGTTTGCCCCACATCCAGCTCACCTGCAAGGCACTGTGATTTTATGGGAAACTAGCCCCTGTGTCACTCACATGGTTGTTGTTGTGTGCCTCTGTATATTTTCCTGTGTATTTTGACATTAGTATCGGCGATTGGCCTTACAGTAGAGTCAGTCTTATCTGTAAATGTGAAAAACGTGCTATTTAGCAACATCACGTTTCACAGAAACAGCATTTTTAAGAGTTTTAACGCGCCCGCTTTCCCACCCTCCCTCCCGCGTGTGTTCTTCACAGAACTGAATCACGGCTATAAATCACCTCATATTGGACGTTGTTATTCCTCTTCGGGCTTCAGTTAATGACTCACTCCGAAAACAACGGCAGCCAAATGTAAGTCACACGCACACACACACACACACACACACAGACACACAGAGGTCTTATAGTAAAATGTGCACAGTGTGAAATCGTGGGGGTCAAACGAGGACGGTGGGATTCGGGGCATTCATTCCAGGAGGTTCCTCAGAAGGTCACCTTCCGTGAGTTCTTCGCCGTTATCTGATAATTATTTGGCTTTTCTTACGCGATGATGTCACCACTGTCCGGATTCCCTTGCAAGTTTCTTCTCAGCAATGTGAACAGGAGCAAATAAGGTGTAATGAATAGAATCTCTGTGTGTGTGTGTGTGTGTATTAATGGAAAACTTGCCCCCAGAGTCTGTGGCGTGATAAAGCTGAGGTATGTGACTGAAGTGGGTGACCTTGAAACCCGAACAGCCCACGGAGTGAGAGCCGCACAGTGGTGGTGGTCCAGATCGCCGCAGGGCCGAACAGATGGAATCCGACACGGCAACACAGCGACTTGAGGACTTTATTATTATTATTATTTTTCGCCTGAAGTCACATGTTCGCCCGTCCCTCTCCGATTTGTTACGTCACGAGAGCAACCGGACTCCTGCGTCCGGAGGGCAAACGCGACACGATGAACCCGTCGTGGTTTGCACTGAGACAAAAGCAATGCTGGGTTCAGATTAGCAGGTGGGCGAGGCAATAGCAGTATGAGATGTCAGTAACGTTAGCAGACCGGCGCTAACTAGCGCACTTAGGACATTAAAGGTGCATTCTGTGATAAATCTAATGCACGAGGGCCATAAAAATCCTCCTAATTTGTCACAGAGACTCAGGAATAATGTTCATATAACAAACTGAACTCACCAACAACAAAAGTACAGACAAAATATTTGCATTAAAAACGATATTTTGCAGACTGCAAATCGCGTTTATGTTTTGAAATCATGTTTTTTCGCACGTGGCGCTGCCGAGCAACCACGGGTTGCCAGTTACGTCAGAAATCGAAATCTAAATGACCTCGGTATTTGGAATTCGAATGTAGTAAGTAGTAGTAGTAGTTTTTGGCTACATTCTTACATAATATGGCACCTTTAAGTTTGATTTCAATTCAATTCAATGTAAATATAGAACATCATCGCATGCACTAAGGCATCGGTGGAGAGAGAAAAACACTTCTCTGACAGAACCAGACTCAAAGGTTTGCAGGCATCTGCCTAGACAGGTTGGGGGTGAAATCAGTACATTTGAACAATTCCTGGTGTCCTACATTTTATAAACAGCCACTCTGTGATGCAGATCAGAAATAGTATTTGTATATCGTTATTAAGTTTGATTTTTTTATTCAATTTTGTTTGTACAGCGCCAAATCACAACAAACATTTCCTCAAGTTCACTGTACATCGCAAGCACTATAAGGCATCAGTGGAGAGAGAAAAACACTTTTATCAGGACGAAATCAGAAATCAGTGACAGAACCAGACTCAAAGATTTGCAGGCATCTGCCTAGACAGGTTGGGGTGAAAGGGAATTTATCTGCTGAGGCATAAAAAGGCAGTTCTTAAATCAAAATGAATGGTATCCTACATTTATGAAACGGCCACTTAGTGGTGCAGATCAGATATTTAGGTATTTATATATTGGTATAGAAAGTATTTGGAGGGTTTATAATAAGAAATAAAAAGAAAACAAAACATTATCCATTAACCCTCAATGCTGTTGTGATGCAGCAACTTCAGTCACCTCAGCGGCTCTGAGGTCGTCGGTTTGCTCGGCGGTGATGGATGCGACAGCGCTGCCTCTTTGAGACGTTCCTCTTAGACGTTGCATGTGAGGAGCCACTAAAGCTGTCAAAAATGTTTCTCGCTTTTACTTATGCCAAAGGGCGAGTGAGTGCGTGGGCACCGTTCCAAAGTCAGCATCGAATGAGGCAGCTTACGCGTGCTCTTCGTTTGATTTAAGCGGGGGGACTAAACGTTACGATGTTATGTTCCCCGTTTGTATTTGTGGACAAATTAATTTGCTGAACTCAGTGACTGTCTCAGTCAGAGGCATCGTGTGATTTCCTGGGACAGTGTTCATGTAACTGTGCGCTGCAGCTGTATTTAACTGTAACTGAAGAGAGTTAAGGGTGAATTCCAATTCCTCAGGCTCCGAGTGTCGGGGGGGGGGGGGGGGGGCCCCTATCGGCTCGGGGGCCCCCTATCAAGCAGTTGCCTGCCTTGCCTGTTCCCAAGCTGCGCCTCTGTCTGTGACTCAGCAGGATCTGAGTTTGAATTGATGAAAAACGACCGTGGTCATAATATCGTCTGGCTGAGAACAGAGCGCGATGAGATAAGACACCGCGGCGTAGACCTAGTATTGGTATCGGCTGCACTGAGCTGCAGTATCTGAAAGTTGTGTTGAAGAAGAACCACTCGGTTCTATAAACATCTGGTAAAAATACATCAGCTTTTAGGGACTCGCTGATATACAACAAGGAGAAGCGATCGCTATCACAGACACTGCACTGTCCCCCAAAGTCTTACTTTGTTCTGCTTCGAGAGTCTTATCTGAATCGGCGGCAGAAGCAGGTCCTGGTTTTAAGGCCAGGCCACGAAGAACGACGATTATTCCAACTCCAGAGATTTGAGAACCTGTTCTTTTCCAGGACACATTTTTGCCTCATTGCCTCACGTCCTGAAGGGCAGTCGAGTGTCGATGTTATTGAAAGAAGTTTGACTGTTGAGTCGCAGCTGTCCAAACAAAGCGCGGGATACTCGCACAGGTAAACGACTCACAGTCTCACCTTATTGCTACGACTTTTTAAGTCAAATCACTTGAAATCGAAGCAGTCGCCAAGACGCAAATCACCGCCGTTATTAGGTAATGACATTTATTCCAGCTCTGAAACCCCCCCCCCCCTCCCCTATCTTCATAACTGAGTTTTAAGAAGGCTGGCTTCCATCTTTTCCTCACATGCCGTCCCAGAGGTCTGCCTGTGAGTAAGAAAAACAAAAGTTATATCCAACTGGAAGTGTTTTTTTCCCAGGCAGCTTCCAACTAGGCACAGGGGGACAAACGGCAATTTTGGTTCACGATTATGAACTGCCACTGTTATCGCAGGTCATGTGTGGATTTGTCCAGACTGATATTTCAGGCCAGCAAAGGATATTTGTGACGGGAATAAATCTAGATGGGGTGGTTAAAAAAAAAAGATATCAGTTGAGATGAACAGTATTCTTTCATTAAACATAGTTAATCGTCAACAGATTATCCTGGATTGAGAGACGGATTGTTATGGCTGGAGTAGTGCGTCGCTGGTTGAGCAGTAAATCACTGGATTGGGGAAGATAAGACGAACATAAGAAAATGACTTGAGGAATAGAAGATGAGAACCTGACCTTGGTGCAGTAGAATGGAGGGATGAGCCAGATTTTCCCTATCCATCTTGACTAGTACAGCAGTTCTTCTAGCCCGTGGGGTTCCCCAAGGCTCCATTTTGGGCCCGCTATTATGTTGCATTAGGGCTCCGTCTTTAACAAATATGTTTCGTTGATGATGTGCAAATATTTCCGCCCTTAACGTCAAACATAGGCTAACATTACAACCTTTTAATCGCAACAAAAACTGAAATATGACCTTTTAAAACGGCCTCTACGGTGTCCTTCGTCCACCTCTTTTAGTCGCCCATCAGTTGGCAGAAACATAGTTTTTAAAAGTAGTTAATCGTCAACAGATTATCCTGGATTGAGAGACGGATTGTTACGGCTGGAGTAGTGCGTCGCTGGTGGAGCAGTAAATCACTGGATTGGGGGAAGTGAGTGGCAGGCAATGAACAACAGAAAAGAAGGAGGGAGCTAGACATGGCGGACAAAAGAGTAGCCAACCACTGTGTTCACATCGTGCAACTCGGGATTTTGGACATCCAAAAATGACTTGAGGAATAGAAGATGAGAACCTGACCATGGTGCAGTAGAATGGAGGGATGAGCCAGATTTTCCCTATCCATCTTGACTAGTACAGCAGTGCTTCTAGCCCGTGGGGTTCCCCAAGGCTCCATGTTGGGCCCGCTATTATGTCGCATTAGGGCTCCGTCTTTAACAAATACGTTTCGTTTCACAGTTTCGCTGACGATGTGCAAACATTTCCGCCCTTAACGTCAAACAAAGGCTACCATTACAACCTTTTAATCGCAACAAAAACTGAAATATGACCTTTTTAAACGGCATCTACGGTGTCCTTCGTCCACCTCTTTTAGTCGCCCATCAGTTGAGATGAGCAGTATTCTTTCATTTGTTCAGGTCCCACAATGCAAAAAACACACAAGGTCATTGGGTAGAAACGGTTTTAAACATAGTTAATCGTCAACAGATCAGATCCTGGATTGAGCAGTGCTTCTAGCCCGTGGGGTTCCCCAAGGCTCCATTTTGGGCCCGCTATTATGTTGCATTAGGGCTCCGTCTTTAACAAATATGTTTTGTTTCACTGTTTCGCTGATGATGTGCAAATCTTTCATACAACAAAAGCTACAAATACAACCTTTTAATCACAACAAAAACTAAAATATGACCTTTTAAAAATAGCATCAACAGTCGCCCCTTATGTGTCTGAAAAGAATAAGTATTTGCATTTTTCATGTCTTTTCACAGAATGAGTCTTCAGACCTGACGGAGGAGCAGTTGCTTCGGCTGCTGGACGAGTGTGAGCTGACCGAGTTGGAGCGAGGACCACGTGACCCTTAAAACAAAGACACAATGGCTGCAGCCATGTGCTTTCACTATTATCATCAGGCAACGTGTGGTTCTCTTTGGAGAGAAAATTGGATCAATACACATTTCACCACACCATCGAGTCGTTTGATTTACTCGTACATAATTGGCCTATCTTGCGCTCGGTAACATTAAATGTCATCGCTGGAAAATTTGTAGCTCTAACTTTTGGTTAAGATCACAATCGTTATCTTCGGCCAACTAATGTTTTCAATACACAGATGGATTCAGTCCCACTGTTTTTAACGATTTGTCGATTTCTCAATACGAAGAAAAAGGAGACGCAGTCGCTGGATTCAATCGAACGTCTTAGATGAGGACAGAAAATTGCCTGTCGTTAAATCTAACAACCGGGGTCTATGTGGCCGCAGAATGTTCTACGACACGCAGAAGAATTAGCCGGCAGCTTTGTGTCAGCGGAGTGAGGTCTGCACACAAACATGTACTCAAAAATCAGCCTTCTTCTTCTTCCATGAAATACGGCCTCGTGTGTTCGCACCACGCGGTCACACATGCGAGCGCGGTTGTGAACGAAAAGCAGAGGGACGGCGCATGCTTCACAGAAGATGGATAAGTCAGACCCCCATTCGCTTTCAAAAACATTCCTGCCATTCCTGCCTCTGTAGGTGATCGGCCTCACGGTGGACCAGATTAGAAGGACTCTCCTGAAACCGGAGCCTGTGTGACCCTTGTTTGAGCTTGAGGAAGTTCCCTGCCAAAAGATTTGCTATTTTTCCAGAATGAGTTTGTCTTGGAGATTTGTGGAAGCTGTTGACACAATCCCCATTTTGCTCCTACTTGCCCAGTGTGAGTTACTGACATGCACTTGGTTGACCTCAGCCCCAGAAGTGCTGCCTATTGGCACTGGGACACCTATGGACCCATTCACCTCAAGCCTTTTAAGTGTCCGTCACTCTGGCAAGGGCTGCGACTGGTCCTCAGGACAGGCCGAGCTAACGCTGCTCTGTGTCGGCCACAGTGGCGCGCACCGAGCGTCCACAGAGGCGGAGCCGGGAAGAATCAGCGTCTTTGTCAACAGCGAGGAAAGAGCTGGAAAAAATGCCTGTACATAGTTTTTCGGACATTGAGACAAAAACTCAATGTTGTTTTAAAGGTGAAGTAAGTAGTTTATAGTGCCATCTAGAGGAGAGGCTGAAATCTACAACAAAGAACTGCTCCTCTGCTCACCCCCTCCCTTCCCTGAGCGCTACGGTGTCCTCAGCCGGTCAAATGTCGTCCCCGTCGTCTTTCTCCGTGTCAGCAGATGAGGTTCGTGAGGCGAGGGAGAGGGCGGAGCTACCGCGGCCGTAGCAGACGAAGCGGAGAGAGAGGAGACGGGACTTCCGCTACAAGTAAAGCGACGCTCGATTTGTTCTCTCGCGTTTGTCCTTACAGGCTCCGGTAGAAACATGGCGTCGTGGCAATGCAACCGCGGCCCGAGACCATGTTATTTTACATGACTTTTTGAACCTCTACGAAAATGAAACAAAGAATATTATACAGCAACTAGACAATGCAGGAGCACATAATATGTATACAAAAGTGGATTTTGTGTTATATAAACCCATAAATACTACACAGTGTCCCTTTAAAGGCGCCATATGTAAGAATGTGGCCAAAAACAGTTACTACATTCAAATTCAAAACACTGAGGTCTTAGGTTTTAGGTTTAGGTTTCGTTTTCTGACGTAACTGGCAACCCGTGGTTGCTCGGCAGCTGAGACTCTACTGACTGAAATGATTGGTAGATGGCGGTAGGTGGCGCCACATGCCAAAAACAGGATTTCAAAACATAAACATGATTTGCAGTCTGCAAAATATTTGTTTTAATGCAAATATTTTGTCTGTACTGTTGTTGTTGGTGAGTTCAGTTTGTTATATGAACATTATTCCTGAGTCTCTGTGACATATTAGGAGGATTTTATGGCCAGTTGCTTTAGATTTATTACATAATGCACCTTTAAAGAGCACATGATTGCACTGCATGTATTGTATGTTGTCATAAATTGACCATGATATGGATGTGGACTCAAAAGCTCGACCGGACAACAACTTTCACTGGTCTTGAACAAAAACAGGTTTTCCAAAGGCAACAAATACAAAAATACAGGCGAGGACGCTCATACAGGTCGACGGACAACACCAACTGGCAACAGACGCAGGAAACACAGGCTAAATATACAGGTGCAGGGGTAACGATGAACAGGTGAAACACATCAGGTAAATCACAGAGGCGGGAAAACTCCACAGGAAGCAGACACTGGAATGAGAGGTCATTATTTCAAAATAAAACAGGAAACAGAACTGCTCAGGAGCATATTTTTTACATGTGGCCAAATAGCATCAATTCAGATGAAATGAGATTAAAAATGTCCATTTTAAAAACACAACCTCTGCGATTGATTTTCAGGAGGACGTACACACCCACTCATCTGGGGGGTAATGGAAACACAGTGAGCTCAGTGTGGTAAGAATGAGGTCATTTCTAATGTAAAGAGACCGGCGGGGCGTACCAAGACCTCGCTGGTGCCTTAGATTACAGCTCTTTGCAGCTCGGGGGGGGAAGATCTAAATTGGCAGTGTGGATTATTCCTGCAGATGACATACTGGTGCTGGATCCTACAGCACAATGGACAAAGAGGCGGTGGATATCTCAGACGTTTTTTTACGAATAAAGTGTCATTTTTCCAACCCGCACCACGTGTGTTGTCTTTTAAAGGTGTAACGCGACGCCGCCTGTGTAATCAGATCAGTGTGGATGTGCCGTTTAAGTGGGTTATACTTCATGTTGAGTTTTCCTGCCGCCGACTCCGGAGGATACTCCCTTTTCTCGGAGACTCGTCTAATGGATTCCAGTCGCCTGACAAAAGCTTCTGCTCCTCTTTGCTTTTCTTGGGCGAAGACCTCGATCAAAGTGAATCGAGCTGATTATTTAACCGTTTGTTTGCCCCCCCGACAAAGAAAAGAATTCACTTAAAAAACTCACTTTTTTTTCCTGAAGTATTTATTGTTCTTTTGACATTACAAAATAACAGGTAGGAGTATAAACAGCACTTTAAAACAAAGTTTATAGAAAAGCTTCACTAATAATAATAATAATAATAAAAAAAAAAAGACAAAGACAAAATAACAAAGACATCCTCATGTCAGTGTGCAAATAAGTTTATACAGACAGAAACGCTTCCATATGAGGCCACGCTTCGAGATAAATTATTTAAATAGCATATATCTACACAAACGAAATAACCTCGACAATCGAAAACAGACACAATAATTTATCAAAAATGCACAAGAAAATACATATAATAGCACATAATAGTCAAGACGACATTTCTTTAGTCCTTTACGTTGCTGTTTGGGCTTCTTTTGCTACAAAAATATCTTATATACAGCATATAAATGATACCGAAGCCAACCAATTTACACTCTGTTGCTTTAGAAAAGTGATCCTTGTGTATTGCTGGAACTCAATACAAAAAGAACTCATGAGGTAATATTTGTACACGAAGGGGTTTTTCATTTGATTTTCCCTTGGTCAGAGTTGAACACGCAAGCTCAGGCACGTAGATAGACAAACACATAGTGATACCTATCCGTCTCTATTGGGTCCCATGTATATGTGATGATACGCTGATTTCAGGTCACGGAAGTATGAATTAAAAGCCTCTATTGTGTAAATGCAAACAGCAAAAAAGTTAGGATATAGACTGGCCCGCTCTGTTTTAACGTCCCTCGACACTTACAGTAAAAAAATGTAAAGATATGTACTGTAACGTGTGTGATCAGTGATCCCTGTGCTTTCCTCATTTCCTTTTAGTGCTCGTTCCTGAGAGGATGAATCTATTTTTTGGGGGGGGGGGGTCGGATCCTTTTAAACGATTGTGGCCACACATACAGAAAACGCACAAAAACACCATTCACTCTCTGATAGCAACAGTTCCGTCCATACTGTCCACGGTTCCCTCAACGTTTCCTTCAAGGGGGCGTATTCACCCTGACCTAAGAAAGTCTCTCTCATTGCTTTCTTCATTCTGAAACAAGTGACTTTTGAGTCCACAGCAGATGTACATTAATCCTCAAAAACAAAACAACACAACACTCTTTGGTTCCCTCATCCGTAGAGGAACACCACCAACCAAACAGTTCAGGTGTGCAAAACAATAAAAAATGGTGGTTCCTCATCAGTCATCATGGAACTTTGGTTTGTCCTGAGGTCATTTTTTTTACCTCGCTCGCTTGTCCGTCGTTCCTCCCATGTGCATTTCTCAAAAAGTCAAAGATATTTTGATCCAGGTCTCATATTATATGTTCATACTGACTGATACATTCTTCTAGAAGGCTCCGCGGGTCCGTTTATGTATCTGGAAAAGATCGACGACAACGATTCAAAGTTACTAACAAAGTCCAATATTGTACTTTTTTAAAATAAATCAAACAGTCAATTGTGTGCGTGCGCTTACCTCTGCATTCATATTTGAGGTCCGAAAAGTAAACCATCTCCTGAGAGAAGACGTACAAGCCTAGTCGTCCGCCGGCGTAAGTCTTGTCGTAGATGCTTCCAGAATCCGCCATGATTCTTTTGCCTTCGTACATGACCACTCTGGAATCACCAAAGGCAAAACGTGAGTTTGATTCCATTCCGAATGAAGTGTGCGAGTGGGTCACGAGGATTTCCCTAGGACCGTATCTATGATCCCCGGGTCCTATGTTCCCCCGGGTCCTATGTTCCCCGCCGTTCACCCAAAAGGACCCAGGGAACATAGGACCCTATCCCTTACCCTAACCCTTACCCTTACCCTAACCCTAACCCTAACCATTACCCTAACTCTCAAACCTAACCCTAACCCTAACCATTACCCTAACCCTTACCCTTACCCTAACCCTAACCATTACCCTAACTCTCAAACCTAAACCTGACCCTAACCCCAACCCGAACCCCAACCCTTACCCTTACCCTAACCCTAACCCTAACCCTTTACCCTGGAGCTCCACACCCAGGCTTCCACAAAGTGGGGAACATAGGACCCTTTTTTAAAAAAAAGGTCCTATGCTCCCCGATGGGGGGAACAAAGGTACGACCCCATTTCAGCTCACCTGATGAGTCCAGTCTTGGGTCTGTGGGTCAAGTGCCACCTGTAGGCGGTGAAGTCCTTCCATCCAATGTTCTTGGGGTCGTGCCACAGAGTGCGTACCTGGAAAAACAAATCTAAAGTTAGTAACTGCTTCAGTTTCAGTAGCACCTTGACCCTAAATATATAAAAAAAACCAGACTAAGTTAGTTCTCACCTGTCCTGGGGTGTCTCCGGTGTGCCACAGGGCATTCCTCAGGTGCTCGCCAGGGCCGGTGGTGGAGTTCACCACTTTGATCGACAGGCCAGAGTAGCCCTGAGCTCTCGTGGGCGTGTGCGACCAGTACGTCTGCGTGACTTGTTTCCACATGACCGTGTAGAAGCGGCCGCTCGATTGGTAACCGAACACGAACCCGGCGTAATCGTCGTCTCTGTCCGTGTTTATGAAGAAGGTTCCGCTGAAATCGACGGCGCTGAACTCATCGTAACCTGCGATAAACGACGGGGGAAAGGTTAAGAACCGGGTTGCGCTGCTAGTTGTTGTGTCTTCGTATAATGTGTTGTGTGTCTGTCTGTGGGTTAGGGTTAGGGTTAGGGTGTTTTTTCGTACCAACAGCGATGCCAGGATCACAGTTGACGGTCTGCACCAACTCCTTGCCCTGATGCCGGACCACCCAGTTGGGGTCAATCTGGGAGGTGCCCTTGGGGTCCAGAGGAACCATCTGGAATCTGCGGAAGTCGGTTTCACTGATGGCAAAGTTCTCAGGACACACGTCATCGATGTCCAGAATACTGTCTTGGTCAAAATCATCTTTGCACGCATCGCCGCGGCCATTACCTGAGAAAAAAAAAATAAAAAATATAAATAGACTTTAGAATATACAAAGAAAGGAGACGTCCAATGATCCTGACTCAACATCGGAAGCCTGACTCACCGTTAGAGTCCAGTTGATCGGGGTTAAAAGCCAGTCGACAGTTGTCTTTTTCATCTGGTATACCGTCGTTATCGTCGTCGTGGTCGCAGGCGTCGCCCTTGCCATCTTTGTCGTGGTCGACCTGGTTGGCGTTGGGGATGTAGGGACAGTTGTCCAGGTTGTTCTGGTGGCCGTCCTCGTCGATGTCCTGGTTGCTGTCGCACTTGTCTCCCACGAGGTCTGAGTCGGTGTCGATCTGCGGGAGAACGGAGTCCGTTTTTTTTATACGAGTCTTCTTGTTATTACAGTTTAGCATGCGTTGTAAAGTTTTTCTTTAAATCTGTCCATTTCGAGTTTTACTGATTCATGAACGTCTGATGTTACCTGGTCGGGGTTGTGCTCCAGTGGACAGTTGTCACAGTGGTCTCCAACACCGTCTCTATCAGTGTCTCTCTGGTCCACGTTGTAAACGTAAGGGCAATTGTCGTTTTCATTCAGAATGCCTGTTGAGTCAAACACGGTTTAGTTTATTAGTTTAGTCGACAGGGAGCCGTGTACAGAACCAGGGTCTATAGCCTAGCTATCTAATAGCTAATTTGCATCTTTAGCCTTTAGGACAGTATTGTGCGAGGTCTCTTACCGTCGCCGTCAATGTCCACAGCACAGGCGTCGCCCTCGCCGTTATTGTCAGTGTCGGTTTGGTCGGTGTTAGCCTCGAACACACAGTTGTCACAGCTGTCCCCGACATCGTCCCTGTCTGCGTCGTACTGCCCTGGGTTGTACAGTCTTGGGCAGTTGTCCTGAATTCACCAAAGAAGAAGAATATCATTTTTATTTCTAAAAAGGGGTCAAAGAAATTATACGTACAGGAGGTAAAACGTTGCTTTTCAGAGGCTTGTTTTTCTTTCTTTCACTGGAATGTGATATTCCACTGCATGAGAGCTGGTCATTTTTACCGCAAGGTTTTTCTTGCCCAACTTTCCGAATCCACACTTAGAAACACGAGGCACGGAGCCACCTCATCCTCCAAGTCCAATTATATTAAACTGTTCCTATGCTGTTAGGTTTCCACTTTAGCTGCCTGTTGAAAGCACACACTCTCACACGCTGGAGACTTTGCATTCCTGCTGCCCAGAGGAAGGACGGCTGCAGCTGATTGCTATGTCTGCTCTCTGAGGGAAAGCACACTTTGTTGCTATATAAAACTGCAGCAATGACTCACCCTATCATCGGGAATCCCATCATTGTCATCATCGTGGTCACATTCATCACCCAGGCCGTCTTTGTCGTGATCTTCCTGACCAGAGTTGGGAAGGTTGGGGCAGTTATCCTATGAAGGAACAAAGGCGATGGTTAAGGAGGCAATCATCACAATAACAGAGTGCAGGTGGATAATAATGGTCTTCTGTGTTTCTATCCTTGTGGGGTCTGGCTACCTTCTTGCAGTGGTAGGTGGCGTTCTCCACACAGAACAGGTTAGTGTTGGGCCATCCGTCCAGGTCAGTGTCTTCTCCACAAATGCGACCATTGCCCGCGTAGCCCGGCTTGCACTGACAGCGGTACATAGACTCGGAATAGACGCCCAAGTAAATGCAGTTTGCGTTCTTGTTGCAGTCATGGCTACCGTCCTGGCAGGGGTTACGAGGTTTGCAAACCTGAAGGGAAATTGCAGAGTATTAAAAAAAAAAAAGATGCAAGGAGACGGACAGACCAGCCTTGAAGCTTAGAACACAACAAGTAAGGAGGCACACCTGTTTTTTAGCAGTCGCCTGTTCCACTCCTCTACCAAAGGGCTGAGGGCCGGAGAAACGTTCGGGGCAAGGCATGCAGTTGTAGCCTGGCTCGGTGTTCTCGCAGCGATGGACTCCGTTGTGACTATGGCAAGCATCGGGCACCTCTTTGCACTCGTCGATGTCCTTGCAGATGACGCCGTTCCCGCGATACCCGAGCGGACACTTGCCGCACTTGAAGGAGCCGTCGGGGAAGCTCGCGCACCTCGCGCCAGGGAAGCACGGGTTGGACAGACAACCGTCTGTAAGGAAAGAATTCGTTAATTACCCATCATTATACCAGTCATTACCTGTTGTGAAAGAAGAAGAAGAATTTTTTAAATTCCTATGAGGCTTACTTACCAATAGGACAGCTCTGTTTGTTGCACAATTGAGACGCGGCGGCGTCACCGACACAATCTTTTCCACCATATTTGGGGACTGGATTAGAGCAGAGACGTTTGCGGGTTTGGAATCCTCCTCCACAGGTAACACTGCAGATGTCCCATGGTGACCAAGGTCCCCAACCTCCATTGACTAAAAAAAAAATCAATAAAAACACTTTTATTTGCCTGCTTGAGTGCCGTCAATCGTGAATTCCCCTCGTTGAAGGAAGTGGTATTGGGACATCACTACATGCAAATTAATTAGCGTAGTGAACGTAACGAACGTGCTAACCGACGTCACATGTTGACAATTCTACCGGTTGGCGCGTGCTACTATTTTCATTCAGGAAAAATGCCGGATCAGCTGTTTGTTTTTCTCCGTCAACGCCGTCCTCGTAAACGCTACATCTACCCAGCTCGGCGGGTAGCCCCTCGCTAGCTAGTTAGCTAGCTGCTTTCATAAATCGTCACTTATGTTCTGACATTAGTGTTCAAACGCTCAACGCTCCTTTGGATGTATATCAAAGCAACATGTTCCAACACAATTCGACATTGTAACGTGCTTATTTGCGAAAGTATATTACAACGAAAGTTCCTTGGTAGATGTGGCCGCCATCTTGATTTCGCCAATCTGAATTTGCAAAGCATCGTGGGCAGTTTCATCTTCCACTTCTTTTTAAGCCCGCATCAGAGCTCAGAGGGTTGATTATAAGGGCAAAATCGCATTTCCCCTTGCTCCAACCGACACGTGAACGCGCAAAATGTAGGGTTAGGGTAAAAATGTAGGGTTAGGGGAGGTATTGGAACAGGGCCTTAAACTTACTAGGACAAGGCGACTTTTGACAGATCTCGGTTTGACGTCCTTCTCCCTCGCAGTCCTTGCCGCCCATCTGGGGCGTGGGGGAGTTGCAGAGGCGGATCCGCGTGATGACGCCCTCGCCGCAGGTCACGGAGCACGAAGACCAGGGCGACCAGTGGCTCCAGCCGCCGTCCTGTTTGACTGTGAGCAACACGCACACAACAATCGATTCGTTATCATGCCGGAGAATATTCACAAGCACGATGGTTTTTGGTGAAGAAATGACTGGGTGACTTACAGCGTTTGTCACATTCCTGGGGGTAGCAGTCACGGGTCTGGACAGAGGTGCCCTCACAGTTGCTGTTGATGCGGTCGCAGGAGCGTCCGCGCTGCTGGATGCCACGGCCACAAGTCACAGAACAATGGGTCCATTCAGACCAGGGAGACCATCCGTCCTCAGCAATTTGTGCTATAAAGGAGGGATTTGAAGACTTTAGATTTTAGGGATCCTTACTCTGAAATGTGAAAGTCTGGTTTTGAAAGACCAAGCTCACCTGTTCCGCAGCGTGGACAGCACTCGCCGTCGGGCACTGTGGCGTTAGCGCATGGGATCAGAGGGCAGGAGATTTTGCGACATATGGTAGCAGCGTTCTGGAAAAAAGGAATAAAATAAATAGTGAGAAATGACTGCTGGTACATTTCCAAGCCTATCTTCTGTGTTGAAAACATAATCCTCTCCGACACCTGACTAATTACACCTTTTACTGCATGTTACAGTAGAATAAAGGACTTTGTTGATAGTTGATGAAGAAGTGCTGTCAGCTAGAGTGATTATAAAGGGAGGGTAACTAACATAAAACATCATTATCACATCATTACAACAGGGATACAGGACACAAAACTAACGTCTGTCCTCAGCTGATTCCTGGCTCGGCTCACGGCCGCATTCCAACAGGTGCGATGGCACTCACCTGGCAGGTGCACTCGGTGCAGCCGTCCACGGTCCACTCGTCTTTGTCCGTGTACACCATGCCATTGTGGTAGCAAATTCCGCTGTGCATTTTCAATTCGTTCTTCAGCGGCGAGATTTCCATCGACTGAGAGAGGGAGAAGGAGAGAAGGGGGGGGGGGTTTGCTTAGAAACCGAAAAGGACGGAAAAATTCTACTTTGCCAAGGTTCCAGCGCGAATGAATCACCGACCGAGACTGTGATTAAGACATCGCTCGAGTCTAGTGAAGCAGTGCAAACGCTAAACCGGCCGCCAAACATATTTGTGTATTCACATGGGTCTAATTAAGGACTTGGCCGTTACGGTGACAAGTGGCCGCGCAATGGGAAACGCATAGACGAGAGGCAGGGGTAAAAAGATGCAGTGAAGAGGGGAAAAAGTGGATGATGATGATGATGATGACGGGGAGCAGGGCCCCGATCGCCCCAGTCAAAAAAGCTTACCACTTTGTGGAGCTCTTTGGACAGCTGGTTAACGACTACGCCGAGTCCCCGGAGCTCCTTGAACATGCTGGCGATGTCCTCGCAGGAGAAACCACAGACGGACTGCACGTCTGAATGACACGAAAAAGACAGGACGATCTATTAAATCACACACACGACTCTTACGGGTTTACAGCCGAGCAGTGGATCGTGTGTGAGAGATCTCACCTTTGGCTTTGTGGTCATTGTAATTGGACCTAATGGCAGGACTGGAGCCGTTGACTGGGTTGTCCAGGGTCATGACGTCAGTTAGCATAGCTGCAGGTGGGACAGAGGAGGTAAGGCAATTTAATTTTTTAGTCTATTTGCATCCTCATAAGCCAACAGATCTGTGATCCAGTCAGTTTTCTTCTAAACTTACCTCCATTCTGGCAACCCTTATTTCTTAGTATGGCATCCAGAGTGGTCCCGAACACAAAGCGCACATTCTGGAGGACGCCCTATCGGAAGATAACATAGAGATAGAGATTGGCCATCGTCAAACTATTAAACTGTCACCTCTTTGTATCTTCCTTACACAACATTTCGTCAGTTTCTCAGGATCTTACCATAAACCTGTCCCTCACAGCTCCCTTCCCGATCCGGAGGCTGGCAATGTCTGCCACGTCCTGGGTCAGCACCTTGTGGATGGGCACGTCCATCTCCTCCGTGTTCACCTCCTCGCAGCCGACGAAAAGCTGCGCCTGGTCGTCCTGAACAAACAGCGTGATGTTCTTCCAGTGCCCGGTGGCCAAGTTGGCGTCCTCGATGGACACGACCTGCTGCTGCGTCGCGGTGGAGTAGACCACGTCCAGGGTGTTCGCCTTGCCGTTGGAAATGATCTCGAAAACGGGTCCGGAGCCGTCGTTCTTCTCCACCGTCAAGAGGGTGTTTCGGGTCTTCCTCGACTGCTTCAGGTTGACCAAGAGGATGAAGCCCCTTTCGGCCTGGATGGAGTCGAGAAGGTCCCGGAAGGAGCTGTTGGGGACGGCGGGGATCAGGTCCGCGTTCAGGACCTTGTACGCAGGACTGTACGGATCCGCGCCTCTGACCAAACTCACTCCGTGGTGTCTCTTGTTCACTCGCGCCAGATCAAACAGGTCATACACACTGTTATCATCTCGACTCTCTGCGGTCAGAGGAAAAAAGAAGACACCGGTCATTTCTCCATGTGTGTAATGACAGTGTTGCGCGAAGACGCAGGAAAACAAAAGGTGAAAAATAAACACAAAACAGCTGCAAAAGTCAGATCGGTGGAACCTGAATGCCACGTAATGTATGGGTATCATGATTTCAAATCAGTCAAAAATGATGTGAATAGGCAGAATTGTCCGTTTTCATCGTCTATAACTGTGCATATCTCAGTGTGTTTGGATTATTTCCCATCTCTAAAAGGCAAAACTCGTTATTATTTTCCACATTTTTCCACGTTCTCACCTGCAAGTCGTGCACCTTCGCACCTCCACACCATCAATAGCAAAAAGATGCCCCACAGCATCATCTTCAAATCTCTTCAAAAAAACGAGCCCTAATGCAACCGGAACATCACAGAGTTAAACACCCGAGCCACACACGAACGTGATAACAATAATTACAGTATTATAAGGAAAAGCAATGAAACCAACCTTTAAAATGAAAACGTTGTATCGAAATAAAAAAAAAGGGGGGAAAAAAATGACCAGGAAAGTCCTCTTGTCAGGTTATTTATCCTTCAGTTCCTCTAGACGCTCATAAGAGTGGAATAAATAGTGGCAAGGACTCCTCTGAGCTCCTCTGAGCTGCTGTGTTTTCTTATTCCTCTGTATTTCACTCAGTCCACTGACTTATCACAGGAGCTCCAGCGCTATTTAAACACTATGAGGACATTCCTGAGCCTCCGTCCGGACCAATGGGGAGGCAGCAGGGGAGAGAGAACGGGGGGACGGACTTTGGTTTCTTACCTCACAGCCAGTCACAGGAATATCCAAGACGCACACACACACACACACAGAGAGAGAGAGTGTGTGTGTGTGTGTGTGTGTGTGTGTGTGTGTGTGGGGGGGGGTTATGCATTCCTGAGTTGAATTTCCATCACCGGGAAAGTATTTCATACACGCACCACAGCCAAGATGTGGTCGTTTCCGGTCGTATTAAAAGTTGAAGTGTTCGTCGCATGGTCCTAATTTCATTTGACTGTCAATTGTTAAAAAAAAAAAAATATATATATATATATATATATATATATATATATGTGGTTTTTTTTTCTTCCTTTTTATGTGACATAAGTAGGGCAATTAGTTCAGTAGGCTAGTAATAATAATAATAATAATAATAATCACAGAGCCATAAAACACTTGATTATATATAAATACCACACCTCGCAGTGAGGTAACAAGTCCAACTTATATATACAGATATGTATTTATTTATTTATTTGTACGAAAGACTGCAGGCTGATTCACGGTTGAACTTCTCCTCCTGCTGTTACTAGTCTGTCCACCAGGGGATTCATTGAGTCAGGAATCAAATCCTATTATCCTAGGTGACAGGGGGACACCACTTTATACATGTATTTGTATATATGTATATGTATATGTATAAATATATATGTATGTATATATATATACATAAACATAAACATACATATATGTATATATGTATAAATATATACATATATGTCGATATGTGTATATATAAATGTATATACATATTCATATATATAAATATATACATATATATATGTATGTATATATACACACATATATATACATACATATATATACATATGTGTATATACATACATACATATATGTTTATATGTATGTATGTATGTTTATATGTACATATATATACATATGTGTATATGTATACATACATACATATGTGTATATATATGTGTGTTAATTTGTGGGGTATATACAGATATACATATATATTGAGTCATACAATAAAATGAAAATATATGAAGATGGTGTTTGATTAAAGAACTGTAATAACTATGACATAATATTAATACTTAATAATAATAATTAATACTGCATTATGTGTAGAATGGTGGAAGAAGTACTCCTAGATCGTATCAGCACTAGCATTTCAGATTAAAGTACTCGACTACTCATGAGTACAAAGTGTTATCAAAAAGTACATTAAAAGTACAAATAGAATATGTCTTGATAATATAATAATAATAAGTAGATATTATGGTAATACCAGGTTTGTAATTTTGGAAATAACATGTTTAATGACATTTACCCAAATTCCTTCCAAATGATGACGGAGAAGAAGAAGTTTGTTGTTTTTTAACCAATTATCTTGTTTTTTCTGCCTAAGACGCAGGGAAGTTGTTGTTTTTTCCCCCTTTTTTTCACTGAACGACAAACTGAGGCGAGGATACGACTCCTGGAGCCAACATGCAGAGCTGTGGAATCAGGGGGCAAAACTGAGGGGAAACTGAGTGAGAGCATGTGACAGTGATGGAAGTCTTCTGGAAAAAAAAAAAAAAAAATCACGGAGGCGCCGTCATGGTAGACTCTAAAAAAAAAAAAAAAGAGGTCTAAAAATAGGTCAGATGTATGGGCAAGTGATGTGAAGAGACATCTGGATTCGTCTCCAGTCTGTGTATACATATACACGCCACAGTAACACGGCGTCTTTTACGGCGGTTTTCACAAGCCGACAGGAAGTGATGCCAGAGTAAAGACGACGGTCAAAGTTTATGTGGAAACGCTTCTTAAGATCTGTGAAACAAGGGGGTCGAGTGGGAACGCAGAACCCTCTCGGGAGCGATATCTGCAGGATATCCTCGGGCAGGTGTGAGTGGAATCATCTCCGTGGGTGTGACTGTGAGGTCACGGCGTGGGCGGCGTACGTATCTGGCAACCCTGCGATCGGAGGTGAAGAGACTTGACGACGTCGATGGGTGCCAAAAAAAAAAAAAAAGACGTGCAGCAGGAAACAGGCCCATAGATAGCAAGTGTTTACTCTGAGTTTAATCCCCGGGATTTGTTTCCAACCGAGGGAGCTTCCAAAGACATGTCGGGGGGGGGGGGTGTGGGAGTCCCTTTGTGTCTCTGTACGCTGAACTTAGTGGAAAATAATTAACGTGTGTGTTTAGTAGTAACTGTACTGTGTGACTTTTTTTTTTGAGACATAAACAAATGTCAGCTACTTTCAAACCGTTATTACCGAGTCAGTTCACACCGACGGCGTTTACGTCTGTCACCTCCACACAACTGTGTTTTCCCAGCGGGGCTATATTTAGATCCCACGTTGTGCCTGGCTTCAACACACAGGAAGTGGTTTGATTTATGTCCAGGGCACGCTTACGCGCTAATGGCGTTAGCGGCGTCAAAGTTAGCGCACATTAACGCACTGACACGGAAAAAAACGCGAGCAACGTCATGCCGCAGCACCGGAGTGCGGAGTTACGCGCTAATGGCGTTAGCGGCGTCAAAGTAAACGCACATTAATGTCATGCCGCAGCACCGGAGTCCAGGCGGCGTTTGCCAGCTAGCGCCATTAGCTATGTTAGCTCCTTTGGCGCGCCTACAGTCGAACTGGAGCGGTCTGTTCATTAAAAGAAAACAGCAAACAAGCGCTACAAATAACCAGCGTACCTGTGTACTGCGTATGTGTGTGCCTCTGTTTTTAAAGTTTAGCGTCACTTCAGCGACTTATTTCAACAAACCGTGACGTCTTTTTCCCAGTATATTTAGATCCCACGTTGCCTGGCTTATACACACAGGAAGTGGTTTGATTTATGTCCAGGGCACGCTTATGCGCTAATGGCGTTAGCGGCGTCAAAGTTAACGCACATTAACGCACTGACGCGGAAAAAAAAAAACGCGAGCGACGTCATGCTGCAGCACCGGAGTCCAGGCGGTGTTTGCCAGCTAGCGCCGTTAGCTATGTTAGCTCCTTTAGCGCGCCTACAGTCGAACTGGAGCGGTCTGTTTATTAAACGAAAACAGCAAACGAGCGCTACAAATAACCAGCGTACCTGTGTACTGCGTACGTGTGCCTCTGTTTTTAAAGTTTAGCGTCACTTTAGCGACTTATTTCAACAAACCGTGACGTCTTTTTCCCAGTATATTTAGATCCCACGTTGCCTGGCTTATACACACAGGAAGTGGTTTGATTTATGTCCAGGGCACGTTTACGCGCTAATGGCGTTAGCGGCGTCAAAGTTAACGCACATTAACGCACTGACACGGAAAAAAACCGCGAGCGACGTCATGCCGCAGCATCGGAGTCCAGGCGGCGTTTACCAGATAGCGCCGTTAGCTATGTTAGCTCCTTTAGCGCGCCGACAGTCGAACTGGAGCGGTCTGTTTATTAAACGAAAACAGCAAACAAGCGCTACAAATAACCAGCGTACCTGTGTACTGCGTATGTGTGCGTCTGTTTTTAAAGTTTAGCGTCACTTTAGCGACTCATTTTAACAAACCGCGAGTCTCGTAAACATGACGTCACGCACGTCTTTTTTCCAGTATATTTAGATCCCACGTTGCCTGGCTTCCACACACAGGAAGTGGTTTGATTTATGTCAAGGGCACGGTTACGCGCTAATGGGATTAGCGCCGTCAAAGTTAACGCACATTAATGTCATGCCACAGCACCAGGGTGCCAGGCGGCGTTTGCCAGATAGCGCCGTTAGCTATGTTAGCTCCTTTAGCGCGCCTACAGTCGAACTTGAGCGGTCTGTTTATTAAACGAAAACAGCAAACGAGCGCTACAAATAACCAGCGTACCTGTGTACTGCGTATGTGTGCCTCTGATTTTAAAGTTTAGCATCCCACGTTGCCTGGCTTCTACACACAGGAAGTGGTTTGATTTATGTCCAGGGCACATTTACGCGCTAATGGCGGTTGCGGCGTCAAAGTTTGTGCACATTAACGCTTGACACGTTTCCATGATGGCTGACCGGAAAAAGACGTGAGTCCAGGCACCGTTTACAAGTTAGCTCCGTTAGCTGCAACAGCTCCTTTTTAGCGATGTTAGCGCGCCTACAGTCGAATTGGAGCTGTCTGCTTATTAAACGAAAACCAGCGTACCTGTGTACTGCGTTTTTAAAGTTTAGCGTCACTTTAGCGACTAATTTTAACAAATCGGGAATCACGTAAACATGACGTCACACGCGTCTTTTTCCCAGTCTGTCGTCATGGAAATGTTGATGGCGCTAACGCCGTTTGCTGTTAACACGTTAACGTGCCCGGCACTCGTCCAGACAGATATAACATTTTTAAAAAAGCGAGACAACTATAAAGAGGTCGGAGTACGACGACAAGCGTCCATGAAACATTAATTCGACTACGCAAAAAACATGATATTTAAGACAAGATAAATGCTTGTTGTGCTGCTGCTGTATACACACAAACGCTCCCTCAGTCAGGTCTGATAGTATTGCTTGACAAAAGTCGTTTTCAGACAAATAACCCAGAAATGAACAGAAGTTACACACTGCAGCTTTATTTATTTATTTACTTACTTATTTGTAATATTAATATTTATGCTCCTGTGGCGCTGGTTTATCGTAAAATGTTCTACTACTTGCAGCGAGTGTCCGCACTTTGCCGCTGTTTTCACAATGTTCATTGTTCCCACAGCGGGAAAAGTCATCGCCCCCCTTCAAAAGATTTATGTTTTCTTAAGCACAGAGACAAAACCACTTGAAACAAGGCCACTGTGGTTTCTTAATGATATGGTTAACATGAGTAACAACAGCTACTGCTACTTTGGCCCGAAGTCATCGTTCAAAATGCACTTATTTGCCAGCAGCTGTTGAGCGTAACACATACAGTAATTACCATGTGAGCTCATTACTAAACACATTAAACGTGTTGTTAGCAACGTTGTCAGCGCGGAGTGCATTTTTCCCAATCTATGAAAACTATTTATCAAGTATAATATTCCAATAGATCTGACATCTGAGACCTGAGCAGTCAAACTTCCATGACGGCGGGGGAAATATTAGATTATATCACGAGTTTTCATAGTCGCCGTGCATGTGGAGACTCACTGAGCACTGCAACTGTCGGTGCAGTCCAAACATGAAAAAGTGGGGGGAAAAATCCACAGGAGTGACGCAGGCAGTCGGGATACCAAGCACAAGACAATCTCCATGGCAACGGTTACAACCTCGGCAGAACAACAGCGGAATCCCACCACTGTTGTATACATTAGAAAAGTGATGAATAATGACATGTGCTTAAGTAAACAGGTGAGCATCACGAGCTGTTAGCGCAGGTGATTTATGTAACGTTACGTCGTCGGCAACTGTACGAGAGGATTTACCGCGGATATAAACACACACTTGGGTGTTTGTGTTAGAATCTCTTTGTGTGAGTGTAAGATATAGTGACACCTAATGGTGAGACTGCAGATGGCAACAAACAGAGGACTTTGGGGTCACTTAGAAATGAACTTATTTTTACGGAAAAAAGCTATTTTTTTCAATGAATATAACATTAAATTAATGAGAAATACACTTTATACATTATTTTAGTGTGGAAAACAACTATTCTAGGTGCAAATTTCTGTTTTTTAATGGGATATGTACATAGGCGTATAGAGGCCCATTTCCAGTGTTCTAATGGTACATTGTGTTTGCTAATCGCGTTAGAAGACGATTGGACGATTAGAAAATCCTTGAAAACCCTTGTGCAATGATGTTAGCACAGCTTTGCTTGTTCTTTGCCGTAATTATTTCCAATCTTATCAATGTGTTGACTTTTATTTTCCTCTTCGTTTTGCGACTCTTTTGATGAATAAAAGTGTGACTTTTAATGAAAAAACACAAAAGAATTGTATTGGTGAGCCCAAACTTTTGAACAGTAGTGTATAACTCGTCAAAATCAGCGCAAACTAGCCGGAGTAACGTCATTACGTAGCACAAATTCACTCCACTCGGCGGGATTAGCTAGAGAAGCACGTAGCGTTAGCGTGGCTACAAACTTAGAACACAGAGCATTTACTATGTCTATGTCTATGACTACACATTTGATATAAAATGAATCATAACTTTGACTCAACGATACGTAAGAAGCACGTAGAGTTAGCGTGGCTACAAACCGGAGCGCTAACCCATAGAACACAGAGCATTTACTATGTTTAAACATAAAGTATATACAGAGGCTAATTATACAATTATCTATATAAACTATATAAACACAACTGAGCAAAGAGAGTACTCAATAATTTTTTGGCTAAATACATCACAGCTAGCTTGACTCGTTTTCATGATTTATTTTGTGAGCGCTGCACAATTATTGCTACGTTATATCACGACTAAACATTTGATATAAAATGAATCATAACTTTGACTCAACAATACGTAAGAAGCACGTAGCGTTAGCGTGGCTACAAACCCGGAGCGCTAACCCTTAGAACACAGAGCATTTACTATGTTTAAACATAAAGTATATACAGAGGCTAATTATACAATAATTATACAATACTATACTGCGAAATACGTCACAGCTAGCTTGACTCGTTTTCATGATTTATTTTGTGAGCGCTGCACAATTATTGCTACGTTATATCACAACTAAACATTTGATATAAAATGAATCATTACTTTGACTCAACAATACGTAAGAAGCACGTAGCGTTAGCTTGGCTACAAACCCGGAGCGCTAACCCTTAGAACACAGAGCATTTACTATGTTTAAACATAAAGTATATACAGAGGCCAATTATACAATAATTATACAATACTATACTGTGAAATACGTCACAGCTAGCTTGACTCGTTTTCATGATTTATTTTGTGAGCGCTGCACAATTATTGCTACGTTATATCACGACTAAACATTCGTTATAAAATGAATCATAACTTTGACTCAACGATACGTAAGAAGCACGTATCGTTAGCGTGGCTACAAACCCGAGCGCTAACCCAAATGTAATAAATGAGCCTCAACAGCACCATGAATAGCACTGTAGCTTATGTTACCTTACCTAATAAAAATGAAAGGGAATCATTTATTATTTTTGCCGTTGATTAAAATCTTGACTTCTTTAATTATTAATGTGTTTAAAAAAAAAAAAAAAAAATCATGTTTATGACTCCATGGAAACGGCACACTGATCTAGATCACGGGCACTTATGTTGGGCAACGTCTGACGCATTATTTTACCGACAGGTCGGGACAGATTCCCCCCGTAATTTACTAAACTAATCGGAACAATGATGGTACTCCGTGTGCGCTGGACAGAAACAAGTAGTTTTCCACCTCCCTGTTTTTAAAATGATAATGATGATGAAGTATGCGGGAGTGATGGGACACGCCGACTCTCTCTCTCTCTCACTCTCTCTCTCTCTTCCTTGTTTTCACTCTGGGGAAAGTCAAGTTTAATGATTTCCAAGGTGAAGTTCTGCCCTGACATGCTCTCTGTTTACACTGAAATCAGTGTCAATAAGACAAATATTCCGAATCGAGCAGGTTCGAAATAACGTCCGGACGAGTGTTGCGTACGAAAGGCAATCCTGCGTTCGCTCGCTTTGTTTGTGTTCTACTATCGTGACCTCATTTGGACCTTTTGTTTTTTCTGGCATAAACACCGATATAGTCAGGACGAGTAGAACCTCATGGAGACAAAAACCTGGTCCTGATGAGGCAGAAGTTTAGGTTCTCGGACTTGAGCTGTGGGTTAGGGAAGTCGTATAGAGTGTCGTATATAAAATAGATGCACAAACCTGTCTGCGTACGTGCATGTGTGTGTGTGTGTGTGTGTGAGCAGGCTTTGCTTGTATGCGTCATCCTTCAATTTATCGGTCAGAAACACGCCTCGGGGAAGCAAACTTGTTTAAGTCGTGTTTTTAGAGGCAGCTGGAGAACGAAAGTGGAAAGAATTAGCAGGAGGCCTCGTACGGCGGCTACTAGTCACACACACAGAACAAGATGAGTCACTGATAAAAAAGATACAACACAATGTGTGAGTGCACGGCCAGTGAGGTATTTGCTTATTTAGGCAACAATGGCTGATTAATGATAAAGCTTTGTCTCAAATATTCCGCTGTTGTGTTGATCGGGGGGGAAAGCTGATTACTGGAAGAAATATTGGGAAAATCCATTTTAAACAGCGGGGAAGGAACGGGACCAAGTTTTCCTCCCCGAAGGAATCAAAAGAAATCATATATGAAGGGAACTGAAGGCCGCGTGTTTTCCAGACATAACAATATTTAAAATCACTCAGCTATTTTTCCGCCAGAGCACTAAAAAAAGTCTTGGCCGCCAAGGCCGTTGTAAATCACGATCCATGCTATGCAAAAAAATAGAAGGGGGGGAGAAATATGGATATTACCTGTGAATTTGCTTGGCAAAAAATGATGTTCTGTGAAACAGAATTAGAAAAAAACGTGAGCCGACTGCGGCGTTTTTGTCGTATTTCACGCGGCGTAAATCTGCCACGTTCGATCGGGCCGCGACGCTAAAGAAACGCTCGCTCGCTAGCTCGTCGTTTTGGACGCACGCGCGGAAGAAAAGTGATAAATGGGGTCGCAGTGAGTCTGCTCCATTCCTGCAAGTGATGTCAGAGTCCGATGAGGCGATGTCGGGCTCTTAGTGTTTTGCAGACAGACACCAAGTCATGCATGATGCTCCCCACATGTCGGTTGTACAAGCGCGACCGGCGGCTCTTTAGGTTTGGTGAGTGATGGCGGTGAAGCACTCTCTGCTGCTGCTGCTGCTGCTGCTGCTGCTGTGACGTTTTTGAGCTGCTAAAAGCGCTCACTTTTTGACTAATGAGCCGTCAGACCACACGCCGCTCAGCTGTGAGTGAGGGCCGTACCGGGGAATGCTAAAGGATCTCCTGTGTTTGGTTTTCGCCAGAGACACTGGTTCCCGATGACCACACAAGTGGATAAGCGGATTTAGGGAAGCTTATGTAGAAAGAAAAGAGTTTAGCTCAGCAGCGCTGTCAAACGCTAACGCGTCAATAGCGTTCGACGGCGTCAAAGTTAGCGCACGACACATTTCCATGACGACGAAAAAGACACACGTGACGTCATGTTTACGTGACTCCGGATTGTTAAAAGGAGTCTGTTCTTTTTGTTTAATAGACAGACCACTCCGGTTCGACTGTAGGCGCGCTAACGGCGCTAAAACTAGCTAATGCAGCTAACGGAGCTAACTGGTAAACGGTGCCTGGACTCATGGAAACGCGTCACGCGTTAGCGCACGCTAACCTATTGCACGGCACTAAGACTTACGAAACAAACAGAGACTATCGGCGCTTTTACGGAGAACGCATTAGCTGCGGGCTAAAATTAGCATCAATTTGAAGTCACGTTTCCAACCACCCAGCAGCCGTACGTCCAAAATAACTTTTGACTTTTTCTGGTCTGTGGCTCTTAAACGGCATCACTACATTCACCGCCGAGTTACTCGTCCTCCATCAGCTGCACACAGTGTTATTTTTGGTTCATTTTCACCAGGAATTCCCCCTAAAATGTCAAACTACTTCCTTGAAGCGCATACAATTATATGTTTTGGTGGATGTGCTCCAAATCTCTCATTTCGGGCGCTGGTAACATGGACTGTCAAACAAAAACTGTCCAGTTGCAAAGTCATCACTTTGAGAGTTTCAAGCTCCGTGTGCGCTTTGGCCGCCGAGATGCGTTCAAGCTCTCTTTGGACGACGCGCAGCTCCGTTGCACAACACGAGATTTTGCTGGCGTGTTATATTTTATAGTTTTCTTAATGTGGGGTCACCTGAGGATTGTGGATGAGGTTTCCGTTGTTGGTGTGAACTGAACTGCAGTCTCACCACCACGGCGATGACGGGGCGTGAAAAGATCTCAAGCAAACCCTTGGAAACAGAGCACCAGTGGAGCCCTTTTCTCCCACAGTTCCTCAATAGAAGCCTTTTTTAAACTAGAAAGTCAATGGCGCCGTTTCCTACCTCCTTCATTTCATGATATGTGACCCTTGCTTTTCTTGGCCTTCTCTGCTCAAAGTTCCTCCAGGTTTTCAGGAAGTGCTCTCACTGTTTTTCAACCCCCCTGGTGGATATTAAACCGAACGGCGATGGGCAAACGTCCACTGCCCAAAAGACATTAACCAGCCATTTTTACTGCAGAGCACTTCACAGGAAGTACAGTGTGCCACGCTGCGCCTTTCCCATGACATCATAGATCTGTGATGATGCACAGGGTCTAAATCTGTCAAAGTAGCCTAATGGAGTTGGATAAGAGACCACAGGAAGCCCTGGGAGCTGCTATATAATGCAGTTTAGGCAGCTTCCGTGCTTTTTATATGGAACTTTACAGGAGCAGTGATGTTTGACCTACTTATTCTTGAAAATGCACTAAAATGTTGGTTTACTGTACAAAATATGTCTCTTGAGCAACTACTGAACAAGGACTTGGACCTAATACTTTCCTATACCTGCTGCTCAAAGGCAGATGCCCACAGCTTTGATGAGTGTGCCTAAGTGCCAGACACTCTTCAAAGACTATCAGCACGTCATTCGTTTCAATCAGTTTATCTATTATTCACTTGTCTCTCTGTGTGAGACGTATGGATCGGTGCAGATTTAATGCTGTTGTGTTGGAAAATGCAGGGGGAAAAAAAAAGGTTATGAAAACCAATGCATGTCATTAACGTAAGAATTACGCAACTTTAACATGCAAGCGTTAAACAACAATACCCTGACTTCTGACTTCTTATTTTAACCATAAAGGTGTCCGATTTTGCCTATTTTTCCAGAATAACTTGAATATCTGGGAGTTATTTACAATTTACTGCACGTTAAAAGAGTGTATTAACACTTTTTGTACATGCACAACAGATTCTCCATGTTAAATTTGAATTTTGAAGACCATTTTTTTTTTACTTTGAGTGCAAAATGTGCAAAAAGAGGCCAAAAAAAAAATGCTTTGCACATTGTAGCACAAGCATTTTTTGCACTATAGGCGAAAAAGATCAGAGACACGAATATCCATCACATTTAAAGGCACCATATGTAAGAATGTGGCCAAAAACGGTTACTACATTCAAATTCAAAACGCAGAGGTCTTTTAGGTTTCGTTTTCTGACGTAACTGGCAACCCGTGGTTGCTCGGCAGCTGAGACTCTACTGACTGCAATGATTGGTAGACGGCGGTAGGTGGCGCCACATGCCAAAACATGATTTCAAAACATAAACATGATTTGCAGTCTGCAAAATATTTTTTTTAACGCAACTATTTTGTCTGTACTGTTGTTGTTGGTGAGTTCAGTTTGTTATATGAACATTATTCCTGAGTCTCTGTGACATATTAGGAGGATTTAATGACCAGTTGCTTTACATTTACCTTTAAGATTTATGATCTGTGACACATGACGGAACTTTCAAGATGACCTACATTTAAAAACTGCTGTCGTGCCAACAAATATCTGGGGTTTCTCTGCATCACAGAGTCACTGATAAACATTAGATTAGAATCTCTTACATGATGCAAAACACCAGGTTCTGAAGCTAAAGCTTTTCCTATGTTTGCCATTCCTCGCATTCCTGCAGATGTTTCTACTGAGTGGAACCAGGTGGAGTTTTTTTTTTTAAATATTATTTCCCCAGTATCTTTAATGCACAGAATTGCCAGAAGCTACAGAGTTGCGCATGGAATTCCCAGCTCAAGTTTGTCTACTGCTACTGCACGACCCCGACGACTGAGAACTTTACAAGAACGAGAAGAGCGACGATGTTCTTTCCCAGACATTTGCATGCGATGATTGGTTGCACACACCCACCCCTCGTCTCATTTACTAGTTTTCTTTATTTGGCATCGATTTGAAGGGTCTGACAACGCGCCGCGCAGTATTTATAGCCGCGTTGAGCAAGTGTCCGCCGCGTTCTGGGAAGTGCGCCGTCTCGAGCCATTCCTCCGCTCATCTCCTGGAAACTGAGAGGCAAATTAATGGCAGTAGTTTGTTTTATCTCTTTTTTTTTCGTGTGCTTAATAAAGCCGAGAGCACTTTTTGATTTACTGCCGGTTGTGTTGTTTTGTGTGTGTGTGTGTTTTTGGCAACGTGTCTGCAAAAAGTCGAACAGGCAACACATCAAAGAGCCGCAGTTTAACTCAAAACGTCTCTCCTTTCCTGTCATGTGGCGCGTGATTCACACGACATGGCTCGTTCTCACACGGCAGCTTCATCGACACGGTCTCTGGATTTCGGAGGACGTTCCTTGTGTGTCCCGTTCCCCCCCCCTTCATTCTTCACATCAATCACATACTTGAAAATCCTTTAAAAACGTCCCTGTTTTGGTTAAACTCGTCTCCGTGTGCCTCGCTGATGGAACCGTTGGTGTCTGGGAACGCTGCCTAGGAATGTACTCACGCGTAAGATATTGTCCTTGTTTTATTCCTATTCTTTCTTAAAGTAGACATACTCCATTTATACAAGTCAACCTAGTTCCCTGGTGTCCTAATGAACATGTCTGTGACATGCTTTGGTCAAAATACCCTAAGGATGAAGCACCATAGCAGTTCAATCACCCTGCCAAAACAGTTACACACCTATGTCCCGAAAGCCTTTATGTTCCGATGTAAAATGTTCCGACACAAGCACAATTATTACATTTATTGTTTTATATTAATTCATACCCGAAGGCTAATTCCAAGTACATGCAACATGGATATAACGGTGATATAATGGAGCTCCAGGGTGTGGGGCCAGGTGGCGGTAGTTGTCCCTGCTTTGGGGGTCCAGGGTGTGGGGCCAGGTGGTGGTAGTTGTCCCTGCTTTGGGGCTCCAGGGTGTGGGGCCAGGTGGTGGTAGTTGTCCCTGCTTTGGGGCTCCAGGGTGTGGGGCCAGGTGGTGGTAGTTGTCCCTGCTTTGGGGCTCCAGGGTGTGGGGCCAGGTGGTGGTAGTTGTCCCTGCTTTGGGGGTCCAGGGTGTGGGGCCAGGTGGTGGTAGTTGTCCCTGCTTTGGGGCTCCAGGGTGTGGGGCCAGGTGGTGGTAGTTGTCCCTGCTTTGGGGCTCCAGGGTGTGGGGCCAGGTGGCGGTAGTTGTCCCTGCTTTGGAGCTCCAGGGTGTGGGGCCAGGTGGTGGTAGTTGTCCCTGCTTTGGGGGTCCAGGGTTTGGGGCCAGGTGGTGGTAGTTGTCCCCGATCTGGGGGTCCAGGGCGGTGGGTAGGTGGTAGATGTTGTCCCCGCTGTGGAGCTCCTGGGTGTGGGGCCAGGTGTTGGTAGTTGTCCCTGCTTTGGGGCTCCAGGGTGTGGGGCCAGGTGGTGGTAGTTGTCCCTGCTTTGGGGCTCCAGGGTGTGGGGCCAGGTGGTGGTAGTTGTCCCTGCTTTGGGGCTCCAGGGTGTGGGGCCAGGTGGTGGTAGTTGTCCCTGCTTTGGGGCTCCAGGGTGTGGGGCCAGGTGGTGGTAGTTGTCCCTGCTTTGGGGTCCAGGGTGTGGGGCCAGGTGGTGGTAGTTGTCCCTGCTTTGGGGCTCCAGGGTGTGGGGCCAGTTGGTGGTAGTTGTCCCTGCTTTGGGGCTCCAGGGTGTGGGGCCAGGTGGTGGTAGTTGTCCCTGCTTTGGGGCTCCAGGGTGTGGGGCCAGGTGGTGGTAGTTGTCCCTGCTTTGGGGTCCAGGGCGGTGGGTTGGTGGTAGTTGCTGTCGCCGCTGTGGAGCTCCAGGGATTTCGTAACGTAGGGATTTCGTAATGCAAATGAGACACAGGACACTACGTCAGCGTCACTGAGGCTCTGGCAGCTAACAGCAGTTAGCATTTGGAAAAGCCATCGTTATTGCCATCATATATAAAATATATCCACTGGACACGTAAATCCTCTGAGGCAGGAAGTTTGTGTAGAACTCTGTGCCGCACTGTGCAGTCAAGAATAGAACACTAGTTCACACTAGAAAGTATTAAAATGATTAAAAAGTTTATTTTGTAACAAAAATATATCCCCTTTAAAATAAAAAAAAACTAAACAAAACTGAATCGGTTACCTTTGAGTCTGCGAGGGTCTCTAACAGCTTGGAGAACACTTAAGGAAGTGCTGACTACTGTTTGTTATCCCTACATCTTGAAAATCTATCACTGCTGCAGCTCGGGGAGGGGGGCGGGGCATACTGTGCACTGTATTAGCGTACAGTATATATTAACATGAGTTATTACAGCGTCTTATTACAGCTCGGTACAGTAAGGGTTCGTGACAGAAATCCTGCTGAGCTAAAAAAAAAAATGGATCCAAACGCCGTTACAGCATTGTTATAAAAGCCCCGATATGCGTCGCGTGATTTAGCGAAATACCAGATACTATAAGAGTTGAACTGTTCACCCGCAGTAACTCATCCGAACACGGGGTTCCGAGCGCAGGCTCGTGTTGTCTCTGCGGCTCAGGAGGGCACTAAAAACAGAACACGTCTTGCTTATATTTTCACAATTTCTGCAGGGGTCAGCGTCAGCGATCTGCGATAAAAAAGTCGAGCGCGGATGTTGGGTAATCGTATAATGAAAATAAGGTGTTACATCTTGTTCATATCGTGCAAAAGCTTTTGGACTTTTGCAGATTATTTCGACCTTTTTTCCTTTCGTTCGACTTTGCCAAGATTTGAAATCCCGGGAAACGATAAATCTAGTTTGCGAGTTTGCAAATGTTTTCCGGGAAAGTCCGACACATCAGGCACAGGTGCTACCTGTGACCATGACGTTTGTGTTACTTTGAGCCAGTGATGCGTCTTGTCTTGCAGAAATGACTCTGTGGGCTAAAGAGAGAGTGTGAGTAAGAGCTGTTGAGGGTCTGAGAGGTGACTGACACACAGATTCATTCCAAAGACAATAACAAAGAGGACTGACTGTGCATCACTTCCAGTCATTTGTGCAGTGTGGTACACGTCTGCCAGATCATGCAGCTGTTCACCGGACAGTTTCATGTCCATCAGGTACTTCATATACTGCAGTACCTGTAATTTATCTCATAAATCCTTTAAATCGCAACTGAAAAGCACACATTTTTACACGCTTTTGATACAAAAAGATGAGATATCGTCACTGCAGGGCTTAGAGGTCATTAATTCTAACTCCATGTTTTCGCCACGTGTGCTCACCCCCCCCCCCCCCCTCCCCTCAATAATCACTTGATAAATTCCTGCAAGTGATTTCTCAAGGTTTTGGAGGAGGAGGGTTTGGAAGCAAATGCCCATGTGTGCTATAAAAAGAAAGGAAACACGCTGAACATTTGACCACATTTACTCGAATAAGGCAAAAAAAAAAAAAAAAATGGAATGGAATTTCCTTCACTTTTTAGATTTTTAGAGGGCTTCACTCACCGGCTGACTAACCAAATGGATATTTCTCCGAAAAAGGGGATGAAATTGTTGGTCATCGTCCTTCAAGAGTGCCGGGAATCCCCCTCCCCCTCCCCCTCCCAACCCCTCATCCTTAGTTAGTATCGCTCCGTGCCCCCGCAAATCGGAGGTTTCCTCCTCTGGTGGAGTTATAACTCTCGCTGTCATGTCGGAGAGCAGTTACGGTAAAGAACTGAACTGTGCACATGTTTGCGTCTCCAGGGACCGAAAGGAGACTCCGATGCCTGGCTGCTGTGCAGTGAAGTGTCTGGATTGATAAAGAGAAGTGGTTGCGGGCTGATTTATGAAACTATATAAGATGCCACGTGTAACAGCGTTGAGAGAGGAAATACGCCGTTCTATTCGTCGATGTCCCGTAAAGCAAAGCAATCGTCTCCAATGAAGTGCCGAGAACAAAACCATATCTCGTGGTGGGATTTGTTGAGCGTGTGGGAAAAAACGCTTTTTCGACCAGACAGCTGCGTGCAACATTTTCCGAGCGGTGGCGTGTGCAATCTAAACATGAATTCACTTAAAACAAACAGTATGTCATTGCTATTACTGCTGCTGCTGCTGCTGCTGCTGCTGCTGCTAGGGGAGGGTGTCTTCATCAAAACAGTAACAAAAGACCTGTTTGATTATGTCGATGTGAAGGCGACTGTAGGAGCGCTAACGGGTGCTAACGGGTGCTAAAGGAGCTAACGCAGCTAATGGTAAACAGTGCCTGGACTTAATATTACCATTAGTGCTGGGTCAACGTTAGCGCATGGTGACTGGTCGGAAAAAGACGCGCGTGACGTCATGTTAACGTGACTCCCGATTGTTAAAATGAGTCTCTAAAGTAACGCTAAACTTTATAAACAGAGGCACACATACGCAGCACACAGGTACGCTGGTCATTTGTAGCGCTGCTCTTTTCGTTTAATAAACAGACTGCTCCAGTTCCACTGTAGGAGCGCTAACCGGCGCTAAAGGAGCTAACGTTTAATAAACCGATCGCTCCAGTTCCACTGTAGGAGCGCTAACGGGCGCTAAAGGAGCTAACGCAGCTAACGGAACTAACTGGTAAACGGTGCCTGGACTTAATATAACTATTAGCAATGGGTCAACGTTAGCGCATGGCGCGTATCCAAGATGACTGGCCGGAAAAAAGACACACGTGACGTCATGTTTACGTGACTCCCGATTGTTAAAACGAGTCTCTAAAGTAACGCTAAACTTTAAAAACAGAGGCACACATACGCAGTACACAGGTACGCTGGTCATTTGTAGCACTCAGGCCGCTGCAGTTCCACTGTAGGAGCGCTAACGGGCGCTAAAGGAGCTAACGCAGCTAACGGAACTAACTGGTAAATGGTGCCTGGACTTAATATAACCATTAGCGCTGGGTCAACGTTAGCGCATGACGCGTTTGCATGACGACTGGCCGGAAAAAGACGCGTGTGACGTTATGTTTACGTGAAAATGAGTCTCTAAAGTAACGCTAAACTTTAAAAACAGAGGCACACATACGCAGCACAAGGGTACGCTGGTCATTTGTTTGCGCTGCTTTTTTTCTTAATAAACAGACCGCTACGGTTCAACTGTAGGAGCGCTAGCGGCGCTAAAGGAGCTAACGTAGCTAACCGGAAAATGGTGGCCTGGATTCCCGGTGCAGCGGCACGTAAACATGAGGTCACACACATCAAAAAATGTTTTGTAAACTAAAAACGGAATATAGAACCAATAAACACATTTCCACATAAACACAATTCCACATTGTGCCACAGCATGCATTATCTATGGTATCCAGTTAGTTTACAGCTGACATGAGATGGGGGAGTGAATGTTTTCAGTCTCCGTGCAGGCCCTCTCTTCTCTCCTTTGATGCAGCTTCACGCGCCAACATCCCAGCGGGTAAAGGTTTCAAATGAGATTTCTTTAACAGATGAGTAAATGTTCCAAATCAGCAGGAAAGGTCAGCGCGTCTTTCATCAAACTTCAAGAAAAACGCTGATGAGGGGACGGGACTGGCGAATCGATCAACGATTTGTTTCCCACCCACCCCCCCGACAACTTTACTCAGACGGCACTGATTGAAAAAGACGTGCGCCAGGAAATATCTCAAACCCCCGTGTCACTTGTTCAGCATATTTCCTCTGAAAATGTCAATTTAATTTTGATACTCGCTTTTAAAAAAAAAAAAAAGGGTTTTCCACATCGGACACGTGTGGAGGATGAGTCACAGATATGTACGTATGTGTCTGAAAAGGAAATAGTGACGCTGATGCTTTGTTTTAGGTAATGCGTTCACAAACATTTGGGTTATTTTCTCATTGTGTTGAAGATGAGACTCTGGCTCCACTACATCATGTCATGTACAGTCTCAAACGCATTAACCCTGAGAACACAGAGCATTTTGTGTTTATGTTTAAACATAAATTATATCCAGAGGGTATAACATAGAGTGTCTTATATCCATTTTTTCAGCACAACCTGAAAAACGCTTTATTTTGTTATTATTATTGGTACTTTATATCACTACTAAAAAGGTGAAATGAAATTAATCGCATAAGAAGACTAAGAAACCTTCACTTTTTAAATCCTGCACCTGTGACCTATAAACACCCAGGATGTCCATATAAGGAGTTGTGTATTATTCCCACAAAACCCACAAAAAGAACAAATCAGGGAGCAAAAAAGACCAAATCAGGGACTGCAAAGAAAAAGTGAGCGAGTGTAAAGAACAAATGAGGGAGCACAAAGAACAAATGAGGGAGCACAAAGAACAAATGAGGGCACACAAAGAACAAATCAGGGAGCGCAAATAACAAATAAGGGAGCGCAAATAGCAAATGAGGGTGCACAAAGAACAAATGAGGGCGTGCAAAGAATTAATTAGGGAGCACAAAGAACAAATGAGGGTGCACAAAGAACAAATAAGGGAGCGCAAATAATTAATTAGGGAGCACAAAGAACAAATGAGGGCACACAAAGAACAAATAAGGGAGCGCAAATAGCAAATGAGGGAGCACAAAGAACAAATGAGGGCGTGCAAAGAATTAATTAGGGAGCACAAAGAAAAAAAGAGGGCGCACAAAGAACAAATAAGGGAGCGCACAGAATTAATTAGGGAACACAAAGAACAAATGAGGGCGCACAAAGAACAAATAAGGGAGTGCAAATAGCAAATGAGGGAGCGCAAAGAACAAGTGAGCGAGAGTAAAGAACAAATAAGGGAGCACAAAGAACAAATAAGGGAGCGCAAAGCACACATTTTTTAAAGCCTGCATATGCGACCTATAAACACACATACACACAGGATGTCCATATAAGGAGTTGTGCATTATTCCCATGGGGGCACCTGCGGCACAGAGCCGTGCCGTATGAGCACTCAGGGCTAATATGTCCACGTCCCTACACTGCACAGTGGGCACGATGATGCCGTGTCACGGAAACTGAAGCAGCAGAAGCTAAACGCCAAAGTCTCGTGACGGACACTTTCCGGCGGGCGTTCCCCGTCGGTGGAGGCGTGATGCAGGGGGTCAGCCGCCTGCTGAGCTGCAGCAATAAAACACAAAGCAGCATCGAGTGGAGCCTCTTATATGTTTTCCAGACGCCAACAGGAGGCAGAAGCGCAGCCAAGAAAGGCGGCTCAGATGCCCAGTAGAATTATTATTATTTTTTTATATATATATGTTTACATTTCCACATGTAGGGTAGGGTTGGGATTACAACAACAGCATGATTGATATTGTGTTTTAAAGGCTGCAATTAAGTTTAATTGGGTATTTCCCCTGAATGACTGATATCATAGGCAAAATAAAAGATGGAAGACATAAGATGAAGAAGTAATGGTGGCCATATGGTACATTTCAAATGATACAAATACCATATGACAATAAATATAGTTTACTACTGAGTCTGCGAGAGAGTAAAACGCATCACGGAGAACGAACCTATAATGAAGTCACATTAGTCTCATTACAACATTTTTATAATTTTATATTTTTGAATCATTTCAAATGTCAGAAACCTCGACAAATTTCAAAATAAAAGCATTTTTGTTGATACGTTACCACATGTAGTTTACAATGAAAATTTATTTATGATGGAAAATTCATCTAATAGAAAGAAACAATACATACAGAAATAACGAATAAGAAGCGTGACCAGAGGAAGAAGAGAGGAAGATGATGTATTCTTTTTCATTGTGGATTAAAGGTTGTGATGTTGTGGCACAAAAAAAAACAACAACCCCCCAAACAGACAAAGCTCTAAATCCTGCTCTGGCTGGTCAGTCTAAGACAGAAAAATCCAAGTTGGAAGGAAGATACTTGGTGGCGTGTGTGTGTGTTTTCCACATGAGCTTTTTCCCAAACAAACTGAGAACGTAATCATTCATCGCTTCTTCTTTTTCTGTTTTTGTTTTTTGCAAATGAGTTGGAAAACACAACACTTTGTAAATTAAAGTTTTGTTGGCAAAGCAGCTATAAGTAATCTGGGTCTCAATTTAGACTCAATTTAGACCAATTTTAGATTAAATACCATTTAAATGGAGTTGTATTATTAAGTGTGCTCTACCTCAGTAAAAATTGACCCCATCGCCTCACTTTTGCTCTCGGCAAAGCACCAGCGTTAACGACGTTTGACACAGAAATCACTCAACGGTGTCGAGTACAAAGACGAACCGTGACAACTTGTGTGTTTTTAATGGACGGGGCAGTTTTTATGGAGCTAACCTCTCTCTCTCTCTCTCTCTCTCTGCTGCCTGAAGGATTTATGAGAAACCCATTTTCCTCTTGAGGAGCTCTCATGTTTCCCAGTCAGCACTGGAGCCTCTGTTGTCTGCACTGGACCACATGCTACTGTACACAAACAGCCGCAACCTCAAGGCGTGTGTGTAATGTGTGTGTGTGTGTGTGTGTGTGTGTGTGTGTGTCTGCTGTGGTCTCACTCTCTCGCTCTCTCTTATTGCTATCGTCTACCAGTACAAGTTTTACATTAAACTAGTCAATAAAGATGTTGCATGAGTATGTAATGCCCCTAATGTTTAGTTATACACTATTATGTCTGTGTGTGAAAGAGAAATACATGCCGGAAACAAATCAGGGAGCGCAAAGAACAAGTGAGCGAGCGTAAAAGAACAAATCAGGGAGCGCAGAGAACAAGTCAAGGAGCGCAAAAAAAATTAATCAGGGAGTGCAAAGAACAAGTAAGCGAGCGTAAAGTAGAAATCAAATCAGGGAGTGCAAAGCAAAAATCAGGAAGTGTAAAGAACAAATCAGGGAGTGCAAAAAACAAGTGAGCGTGCGTAAAGAACAAGTGAGGGAGCGTAGAAATCAAATCAAGGAGCGCAAAACAATAAATCAGGGAGTGCAAAGAAAATATCAGGGAGCATAAAGAACAAATCAGGGAGCGCAAAAAACAAGTGAGCGTGCGTAAAGAACACGTGAGCGAGCGTGAAGAACAAGTGAGGGAGCGTAGAAATCAAATCAAGAAGCGCAAAACAATAAATCAGGGAGTGAAAAGAAAAAAATCATGGAACGTAAAGAACAAATCAGGGAGTGCAAAAAACAAGTGAGCGTGCGTAAAGAACACTTGAGCGAGCATAAAGAACAAGTGAGGGAGCGTAAAACAATAAATCAGGGAGTGCAAAGAACAAGTGAGATTGTGTAAAGAACAAGTGAGCGAGCGTAAAGAACAAATGAGCGAGCGTAAAGAACAAGTGAGGGAGTGTAAAGAACAAGTGAGGGAGTGTAAAGAACAAGTGAGTGAGCATAAAACAATAAATCAGGAAGTGCAAAGAACAAGTAAGCAAGCATAAAGAAGAAATCAGGGAGTGCAAAGAAAAAATCAGCGAGCGTAAAGAACAAATCCGGGAGTGCAAAGAACAAGTGAGCTTGCGTAAAGAACAAGTGAGGGAGCGTGAAGAACAAATCAGGGAGCGTAAAGAAAAAACCAGGGAGCGTAAAGAAAAATAAGGGAGCGCAGAGAACAAATCAGGGAGCGCAAAAAAAATAAATCAGGGAGTGGAAAGAACAAGTAAGCAAGTGTAAAGAAGAAATCAGGGAGTGCAAAGAGAAAATCAGGGAGTGCAAAGAACAAGTGAGCTAGCGTAAAGAATAAGTGAGAGAGTGTAAAGAACAAATCAGGGAGCGTAAAAAAAAAACAGGGAGTGCAAAGAACAAGTAAGCGAGCGTAAAGTAGAAATCAGGGATTGCAAAAACAAATCAGGAAGCGCAAATAACAAGTGAGCGAGCGTAAAGAATGAGCAGGGGAGTGCAAAGAACAAGTGAGGGAGCGCAAAAAACAAATAGGGGAGTGCAAAGAACAAGTGAATTTTCAAACAATAAAATAATATTTTTAAATGATTAAATCACTATTTCATTTGCTTCTTTAAAAGTGTTGTTTGCTTTGGTGAACAGTGGAGATTAATTTGGACAACTGCGGTCTGAGCAACTCAGTGACTCGTCGAGCAGACTTGGCAGCGACGCCTCGTCTGTGGCCGAACGCGCTGAGTCACCTCTTGGAAATGCAGATTGTTAAAAAAAAAAAAAAAAAGGGAGTTTGTGTACACTTATCTGTCTGGCGTCTTTGTTGACCCAGTCATACGTTACACAACACGACCCCCTCTGCACGAACAAGCACCTGACGGGAGTTTTTCGATATTTTCCCAGCGTGGCCCACCGTGAAGGCTCAGCTCAGTTTCATGAGCACCACTCGTCCATTGTGCACGCTCACGCCAAGCTAGGGCTACTGACCGTTCCGTAAAAAAATAAGGATTTGTTCCGTACTGGAAAGATAAAAAAAGACACATTGGGGGCTAATGTAAATAGTAAAAGGAAATTGATCTTTATCGTCATTATACGACTGAAATTGCTCAAAGTTCAGATGGCGGGTTGATCAGAGCCGCCGCGACGCCACAAAGGGCCAAAATGCAGTCTATAAAAACCAGACGTTCAACCTTTAGAACGTTGGGTTTCGCTTCCTCAGAGGCTCAGAAGAGAGTTAAACCTTCCATGACCAGGAGTAGTTTATAAAAATATAAAACTAAGCTTTGTTCTACTCCCATGCAGAATAATGCAGCGTGTGCAGATTCGTGAACAGGAATGTTAGCTATCCGGCAGGAACGGGAGGTCGGAGGGTCTGATGAAGACATCGCTCTGCCGACAGTTACAAAGGACAAATGAAAAAATGTCCTTTACATCCCCGATCGGCACACGGATCGCTTAAACAGCTGTCGCCGTGGCCTTTCAGGACAAACGGCTCTTTTTCCGACCGCCCAAGCGACGCGTTCTGCAGACGCGCGAGGGTTAGCTTTCTCTAGCTATAGCTTTGACGGTTGCTTACCCAAAAGGTAAACCAAAGTTATCTTTCAAGTAAAATAATAAAAAAAAAATGGTGTCAACGCAACTGGAAAAAATGTGAGGGTGTGATTTTACGATGCTTTATTGCCCTCGGATTTCCAAAGTGGAAAATATTGGCGTCCTTTGGATCACAGTGGATAATGGTTGGATTAGCTCTGAGGCGCTAACGTGTCGCTAAGACGGGTGGATTAGTGGTTATAGCGCTGTTGCATCACAGCTACACTCTCAGAAATAAAAGTGCCAAGTAGAACCGTATAAGGTTCTTTCGGCTTGTCCTCATAGGAGAACCCTTTTTGGCTCCACCTGAGGGTTCTACCAAGAACCCTTTTAAAAGCCTCTATTCAGGAAAGGGGTTTTAAAGGGTTCTCTAGATCAAAATGGTTCTTACTGGAACCATTAGTGTTACCAAGAACCCTTGAAGAACCCTTTCTTTGGGGTAAAAGGCAGACTGTTAAATCAGTTTGGGGGGTTTTAATGTTTTCTTATCTATCTTCCAGGAACGTCTGTGTGCGTCTTATTCGCATATCTCTTGAACCGACGGTCCGATTGATTTCAAATTTGACAGGTGTCTTGCTACCGACACGAGTAAGCGCAGCGCCAAGTTTGACGTTTTTTGGATAAGTATCGTTAAATATATCGGTAAAAGAAGCACACCTCGGCTTCCGCGGCTCTACTGTAGCCACGCCCCCTCTCGCTTACACAGCAAAAAAGGGCTTTGGTCCGAGCCACTTCTGAGTTAAAGGAGTGAACTATTTGAACGTAGTTTTACAACATAATGACGACATTTGTGAGCGTTCAAAACTGTCCGACAAAGATCGGGTTAACCATCATCATATAGTGTCAAAACAAAAAAATGTTGGTGTAGATTTTTACACACAAACAACAACAACAACAACAACAACAACAACAACAACAACAACAACAACAACAACAACAACAACAACAACATATGTAGCTTGACAAGAGCCTGCATAACATATCTGGAGCATGAGTTGAAATAATGTTTCAAAACCCCCCTATAATTTAGTAAATGCTTTTGGTCACGGCATATGGAAGTCTCGACCACATTTAGTCTTTTTCCATCGTCATAATTGTCAAGCACCAAATCTGAAGCTTTTATATAACGTGACTCAATGATTCTATATTTGTTATGAAAGTTTGCTGAGAACAGTTTTTGTGTAGGAACCGATGTAGGGATACGAGAAAGTGATGCGATACAAGACATTTCTGCGAAGTTTCCAGGTCAAAAACAAGAAGTTTCCTCTCTCAACGACCACTCTTCTTATCTGGCGTTCGACTTATAAACCGCTGACACGGCAGCAGTTTTTTACAGTTCTTCTGTTTTATTTAGTAAATGTCTCTCCAGTGAGAGTGGAAAAAAAAAAACATTTCAATCTATTGTCCACCTGACTTGTTAGTTTTTTTGTAAAATGCACACGATCGAGCACTGCCAGAAAACTGTGTGATTTTAAAAACAGCATAAAATTCCACATGTTGTTTTATCTGTTATTTTAGATTTCCTTGAATTACAGGGGGGGGGGGTCTAAGGGATCATCATGTAGACCACTGTCTAACACACACACACACACATACATAAGAGAACTTGACCTATGAGCATCAGCTGTCAACCTTTAAGAACTGACACTGCTCCAGGGAGAGGCAAATTCATCTTTTTTTTTTTTTTTTGAGAGCAAGAACGTTGCTTTTCATCTGTTAAACGGTTTAACAGCGATGATTCAGTGGCTGGAAGCACATCTAAGCATTATTGACTTAAGCCGTTGGATGAACACTCGCCAAGATTGTCTACTAGTGTAAATCAAGGCTGGAGTCCCTGCACGAGGAACCTTTGTTTTTCTTTACTTTTTATTACATTTAGATTTTATTTTACTTTTTTTAAAACTGGACAACAACGCAAACAAAAAAAAGAAATGGAAACTGAGGCCACATCTACACGGCAAAAAAAACTATCTTTATTTCTTTGCCGTTTTCAAACGTATCTCCATAAAGACGGCATCGTTTCAGGAAAACGTTGTAGTACATATCCCAGAACTGTAGTTGACGCTGTAACGCTACACCTAAACATTAGCTATAATAACAGGAGCGGAGTCAGAATGAACCGAGTCAGGGGAAAGAAAGATAAATAAAGTCCGTTTGTTGACGTTTCGTGCCGTTTTCGTGTGCATATTTAGCGAGTTTACAGATTTATGCCACCTCTTCATTTTATGATTCAACACTTAGCGTCTTTTCAGGCTAACTTTAGTTCCTTTTCATTGACAGTAGTTGGTAAAACTGTCAATGAAAAAAGTTTTTAGGTGCATTATGTAATAAATATAAAGTAAAATCCTCCTAATATGTCACAGAGACTCAGGAATAATGTTCATATAACAAACTGAACTCACCAACAACAACAGTACAGACAAAATATTAGCATTAAAACATTTTTTTGCAGACTGCAAATCATGTTTTGGCATGTGGCGCCACCTACCGCCGTCTACCAATCATTGCAGTCAGTAGAGTCAGCTGCCCAGCGACCACGGGTTGCCAGTTATGTCTGAGCTACAATGGCAGGGAGAAAACGAAACCATAAAAGACCTAGGTATTTTGAATTTGTGTGTAGTAACTGTTTTTGGCCACATTCTTACATACGGCGCCTTTAAAACAAAACAAAACAAACAAAAACTACAAAAGCACTCGCCCCATAATGGTCCCAGTGTGGACATTTCCTGAAAATGACACAAGTACGTACACAAACCTAAACAGGAAGTCAATGAGAACACAATAACTGCGTCATTTTTGTGTTTTTGTGCATTGTACGACAAAAGCTAACCGCTAAAGATCAACTGGCTTCAGTCTCTATCTATACTTCAACCCCCGTCTGATCACCTCCCCTCTGCGGCACCTTGACAGGATTCCAAAGTCCAGATGAGAACCAGGGTCAGACGAGTCTTACACTTTATCACCACATGAACTTTCTAAGTTAGATAAATAGGTAAAAAAAAAAAAAAAAAAAAAAAAAAAAGAGGCTATTTTGGGATAATAAATGGGGTGAATAGCTGCTTGACAGCCGGACAAAGGTGCTAATGGACGGAGTAAAACAACACACTACAAAGAGGTGAAACCAGGCAGACAGGAACACTTTAACGGTAGAGAACCCTGCAATAAGAGACATATTTGGACATTCTGATGATTCATTTTACTTTGAACGCTGTGCGCAATTAAGGTGAATTGACTTCATGGATATCATTTTATATTTGGTGGTGAACTCTAGTGCAGAGGTAATATATCCAATTTGCATCATAAATACGTTACTAGTTATTGTTCCATATCAAAAAAAACATTTTTTTTAGTGCCGTCAAATGTCAACGGCGTTTAACGGTGTCAACATTAAAGCTGGATTTCCACTGGACGCGGAACGGCAGCGGCGCGGTTCTGCTTCGTACCCCTGCCCGCAGTCAATCCCCACCGGGCACGTTGCGGCAGCGGCGCGTTGCGGCAGCGGCGCGTTGCGGCAGCGGCGCGGAGCCTTGGGAGCCGGCGGTATTCACGGAATATTGCGCGATAATCTCGAGATCCCGCGATAGACTGCGTGTATAAAGGAACATCATGTTTGCATGACTCCCGATTGTTAAAATGAATCTTGAAAGTAACGCTTAACTTTAAAAACAGAGGCGCACATACAGTACACACAAGTACTGGTAAGGAGCTAATGCAGCTAACTGAGCAGCTACGTGTCGCGGCACGTAAAACTTGACGCCATGCGCATCTTTTTCCGGTCAGTCGTCACGGAAACATGTTGTGCGTTAATGTGCGTTAACCTTTTGCACAGCACTACCATTTTTTACATTGAAATATCATCATAAATGTTCTTCTTTCAATGTCTTTTTTCCACTCGACTGCCCCCTACTGACCAAACTAGACGCTGCTCTGCTCTGGTGTGCGACTCATGACTCACCGGGAAAAAGCTCCACTGACGACAGACATGAAACGAGACTCAACAAGATGACTTTTTGTTTAAAATATCTTGTGTTTTTTTTCATGCGTTTTCTAGACGTAGCGTCGTCCGCGAGTCGACTAGTAAGCGCGACCGGTCGCAAACCAAAATCGACAACGGGGAAACGATAAGTGAGTGAAGATTGAAACGAGATTATCATTTCAGTCTGCACACATGAAACCACTTCTCGTTACCGTTTTGATGCTTTCCAGTCAAAACACCCCGCCGACGCCGCCGTTGGACGCTACATCAGTCGTAAACATGGATTAACAGGATACGAGAACAAATAAAAGACATTCTTCTGGGCTTTTGGTCACGCAGTATATCAATGCTTACAAGTTTGAATCAATTTAAAAACGTCTAAAACTCGCTTTCATTATCTGTCAGCATGTGTGAGACTCAAGCACAAAGTCCCACCACGTCCATTTCGTCCATTATTATTACGTTATAACAGCGCAGCGCTGCACGTATCCAACACAATGCTGATGCCAATCACATTTATGAATGACTGCGGGGAAATACTGGTAGCCTATAGGTCTGAAACAGCTGGGCGGGTGGATATGTATTGAAAGCAGATGTTTCGCGTGGAATGTCCACCACATGGAAAAGCTGATCGTACTCGTGCCTTTCTATAGAAACAGGCAACCTAACGGCCCCCGAAAGTCGACGACGCTTACGTTTGACCTCTTGGCTCCTTCACAGCCTGATTTTTTGTTTTTATTAGATGGTGTCATTACAGGCAGCGCAGTCTGATCACCAAAACAGCGAGAATTTACGGTCCAGGTTGTTGTAGTTGTGTTGGGATCATTATGGGCCTCGCAAAACACATTTCCATGTGGTGTCTGTCTGAGCTGAAAAATTATCTACGGCACCAAGAATTTCAGGACTGCTATGAGCGCCCGTTTTTTTTTTTTACCCCGACACATTTCCGTCTTCGTTCTGATGGAATCGTTAAATGCGGGGCTGCGGAGTTTATGGCACGTACCTGCTCTTATAGGGATAGGAAACAATTCTAATGGTTTTAAATCATATGAGAACATGGAAAAGTTCAGAGACAATATATATATATATATAGCATATATGTAAACTCAGGAGTTCACCTATTTCCTCGAAAACGGCCGAAAGCTTTGAGTTAAAGGAAACATGACCTCACCAGGTTAGGGAACTTCTCTTATAAACTAAAGCCCTCGCTTCTGCAGCCAGATCCCAGTTTCCCCCCTCTAGTGGCGGCATTTCATAATGTCCTGGCACCTCGCCGGGATCTCTAAATGGCAAATGCATCTGTCCCAGTCAACAGAACATTTCACCTCGAGCTCAGCGGAGAGAGAGAGGCATTATTTATTGTGATTTGAACATGCAATCATGGAAAACTAGCGAGCATACCTCTGCACAAAACCTCTCTGCAGACGTTAGACAACCAGTTTCCTTCTGCCGGATCACTTAGAGGCTCCGATAGCTCCGCTGCCTTTGTGTCGATTCTCGCTCTCGAGACACAGAGAAAGAGATATCCATACCACAAGTGCCGGGTATCGGGGCCCGTTAATGACTTTGACTTGCGTTTGGCCTCGACGTCGACGCTAATATTTCCAACACAAGTTCCCGAGCGTGCGGGGCAAAACTCACGTACCGCTTTCCTCACACATCGCATACCTCTGACCTACGACGGTTTACGTTTTGCGACGATACCGTCTTAGATGACGGGTACGTCAGTGATGTGAAGGTTACCGGAGTTAGCTCATGTCTTTGTGAGCGTCCAGCAACATACCTGTGGTGAGTCTGAAGGCCTCGTTAATGAACATCTGAATGGCCAGGTTGTCTCTAACACGTCATGTCTGAGGGTACGAATGACTTCACGGGACTGTTTGTGAATTAGCTTCAGGTCACAACCTAAACCTTCATCATGCGGTTCCTACAGAGACTATAGTTGCACCCTGGAACCAAATCAGGGGGAAAACAACTTCTCCATGTGCCGTCTCAATAATAAATATCACGAGACCATTCATTCATTCATCTCGTAACAATTTATCCTCCAAACGAGGGTCACGAGATGCACTGGTACACGCTTAGAAATAAAGTGCCAAGTAGAACCATATAAGGTTCTTCAGCTTGTCCTTATTTGAACCCTTTTTGGCTCCAGATAGAACCTTATCCACCTGGAGCCCTTTTGGAGGCTTCCACCAGAACCTTTTTAAAATACTAAATTCAGGATTTAAAGGGTTTTCTGGATCAAAACGGTTCATACTGGAACCATTAGTGTTACCAAACACTCCGTAGAAGGACCCTTATTTCTAAGAGTGTACCAATCCCACCCCCTACTGGACAGGTCGCCAGTCCATCACAGGGACACTCTCACACCTAATAGTTGATCTGGAGATTAAGATCGACTGTATTTGATTGCTCTACCTTCTCTTGCAGTAAATGCAAACATGGAATACTTTATAGATCCGGGTCTCAAACTCAAATGACCCACTGAGCATCTAGGCTGGACAGTCAGGGGGTCGGTTAAGTGGAAAAACGTTCAGTACGTTTGGGCTTCAAATTATATAATTTGAAGATATAATCACGACGGCAATGGCAATTTTTCAATTTTAATCGATGGTGATATTTCACAGAATTTCAAAATAAAAGCATTTTTGTCACTATGGAAGGTCGCAAAATGAATCTAAACAGAAAAAAAACCCCAACCATGAATAACTTGATATCAAGTGGCGGGCCATATATGGCACACGGGCCACAAGTTGGAGACCTCTGTAAAAGAAAACATCTTTTTCATGGTAACACTTATGGAACACATATTCACCATTAACTAGGTGCTTACTAACGTGTATATAAGTAGCGTACTAGCCCTTTATTAGTAAATATTAAGCACATATTTACACCTTATGTAGGAAAAACCTTAATTAATGTCTAATAGGTTATGTAGAACACTTGGATATGTCAGTAAGCACCTAGTTAATGGTGAATATGTGTTCCCTAATCTAAAGTGTTGCACTGATTGTGCACTTGGTAGGGGAAATAAAAAGATAGAAAATGTACATGCATAAACCTGACAGACGTTTTCATCACCACCCTAATAAATCCACTTATTATTATTGCAAATTTCCTGTCAGCAAACATTTCGTGAGTGGAATGAGTTTGGTTAGACTATGCACAAACAGACCCATGGCTTGGCCTTTTCCCCCAGAGGATGACAGCATTCATTATATTAACAATGAGACGACGAACCCGTAAACACATCCGAGTTTGATCAAATGTTCCAGTCATCAACACCAGAAAAATGACTCCCCGTCTGGCGAGAGGGCTTCATTGTTAACAGACACACAACAGGGGGAGGTGAATATGAGACAACCGCAGAAGCTCAATCATCCTCCTTTAACGAGGAGAATTTCCATAAAAACTTCTCCTCAACTGCGAATTTGCTGGTCTGTTTTATCGCAGGGGGGCGAATGCGTTTTGGCACGCGAACGACGGATAATTAATGGCTTCTAAAATTGATCTCAACTCGACGTTTGGAGCCACTTATTAAAAAGAATAACTGTGTTTTCTGTCTCACAAACCGACAAAAAGACATTTTCGTTTTACAGGCTTGTTGGGAGCGGCTATAAAACGATTGATTTATGTTTAAACTGACCATCATTGGATTTTTAAAAAAAAATCTACGATATCTACTCTTGTTTAATTACAAATGTCTTTCACAACCTCCATTATTGATATGATTTTGTCCTCATTTTGCCCCTAAGGACACAAGCTCAACTCTGTGCTCATGAATCAAACACAGAGTGCATGAAATAAATAGATTTGGTTACCAAACGAACTCTGAGAGTCACGTGACACTGTAAAAAAGAAAACTCAGGTCCTGTCACAGCGGTTTCCTTTATTTTTCTATTCACCTAAAATTATAGTTTTATATTACAGGAATAAAAATGTCCTTGTGGCACACAATATTCCTTCATGAAATATTCACCTTTTTAAATCCAAAACAAAGTCCGTAATACCCTCTGGAATGACAGTTTATTCAGTAGCGAAAAGGAACGCGATCCTCAAAAGGGCCCTGGAAGGGAAACTCGACCTCAGGTCGTAGAGACGCTGATTTACTCTGCTTTCCAGACAGTTAAAGACTTTAGGTTTAGAGTATCAACATCATTCCTTCATCCGCGTGACATTCACATCAACAACAGGCTTTCTAGGAATAGAGCCGTGACTTCAGCTGTGCAGGTGAACACTGCCACCCATAGGGACAAACATGACTCAACTCATTTTGTACTATCGTCGATATGTCCAAATATCAGCACACTTATAAATATAATTAACTTTTACTGTTAAAACTGAGCTTTAGAATAATGATAATAATTTAAAAAAAACAGTTGAAGATCGAAGCTCAACATTCAGTAATAAAAAAAAGCCACTTATTGCTCTATTATGAGATTCTAATCCATAAAACAGGGGTCTCAAACTCAAATTACCAAGTGAACATCTAGTCTGGACAGTCAGAGGCCTGTTAAAAGTGAAAAAAAAATCACATTTTTGGTGGTAAAATTCAACTTTTCCGTACTGGGAGGGGGCAAAAGGATATTGTGATTTTCCATTACGACATAATTTCAAAATAAAAGCATTTTTGTTGATATGGAAATGGAACGGTGCATAGTTTCTCATAAAAAAATGTATTCATGACGGAAAAATGAATCTTAATAGAAAAAAACATACAGAAACAAGGCAATCAGAGACGGCAGACGTCGCCCCGTTCACGCAAACAAGCCTCTGGCGGCCTCTGTTGGTCGTATTGGCAAGTGCAAGTGATAGGAAACACAGACACTCTTCCCCGCTTCTTGTATCTTTGTTCCTTTGACACTTTTCTAGTGTGGTTAACGGCGTTAATAGCGTCAACGTTAATGGACGATGCGTTTCCATGACGACCGACTCGTGTTTACGTGACTCCAGAGTGTTGAAACGAGTGTCTAAAGTGACGCTAAACTTTAAAAACAGATAGCTACACAGGTACGCTGGTTATTTGTCGCGCTTTTCGTTTAATAAACAGACCGCTCTTGTTCCACTGTAGGCGCGCTAACGACGCTAAAGCAGCTGGTATGTTGGCTACGTTACGGTGCCGCGGCATGTAAACAAGACGCCACACGCAACTTTTTCCAGTCAGTCGTCCTGGAAACGTGTTGCGCACTAATGCTGACACCGCTAACACGGCTAACTGCCATTAACGTGCTAACATGCTAACGTGCCCAACACTACACTTTTCTAAATGCTGCCGCTATTTTTGCAAATAAAGTAGTTACTCCTTTTTTCCCCCCGAAAACAATCTGGATTTTTTTGGTTCAGTCAATTTAATCTTTTATAAATCACCACATCGCGAGTTTGAGACCTCACAACCAGTTTATATAAGGGCCTACAGACCTACGTTACATCCAGCTTTGAAATGCATGTCCCCGGTGTTTCAAAGTACAACACGGAGCTGTTGGCACTAAACGTAATACTCGTAAGTCTCGTCTTAGTTAACTGTTTTTCTTCCACAAGGAAAGAGGGGATGTGTTTTATAGCCCGTACATAATACATAAATTGTGTAAAATAATTTAGCGGAGGCCCATAAATAGCAAAAGAAGGGGGGGGGGGGGGTTCAGATAGCATATCTTCGTTGACATGTTTTATTAGCGCGCCACACACCGTGAATGAAAAACCCACAGCATCGCGGCACATCTCCATGAATCACTTGTGAAATCCTCCTCATTTCTGATCTTCACTGATGAGAAGTCGGTGCTGGGACTGTTACCAAACAGTTAATCAGCTATTTTGTGTGTGTGTGTGTGTTGCTCATGTCTGACTTTTCCTTTCCTCCTCTCAAATATAAACACTTTTCAACTTTGCACCACTTGGTGTAGTCATCTGTCTGCTCTGCTCATGTGGCTTGAACCTGGACGCAGGTATGACTAAAAAAAAAAATGATACGTGTGGCAGGAATGCTTGTGTGGTTAGCCGCAGTTATGATGGAGACGATCCTCACATAAACACAGTTGCCTTGTTTTAATCCAGCTCTATATAATCTAAACAAGACAGCTTTAATACTGTATATAATCATGTCAAGGGTTTCTCTTACTGGGCTTCGAGTCAATTGTGTCTGACTTTCCAAAACAGGCAGAGCCGCACCTGTCGGGTCTGAACAATAGATCCCGTTGTTTCTTTGTCGTTTCCGAGCGATTCTTCTTCTCAAACTGCACCAGGCAAAATAACAGTACCAGCACCAGTCTTTAAAAAGGCCCACGAGAGATGTACAATGTACCATTAGAACACTGGAAATGGGCCTCTACACCTATGTATTATTCCATTAAAAACCAGACGTTTGCATCTAGAATAGTCGTTTACCACATTAACAATGTATAGTTCGAGTGTATTTCTGATTCATTTAAAGGCGCCATATGTAAGAATGTGGCCAAAAACGGTTACTACATTCAAATTCAAAAATACCGAGGCCTTTTAGGTTTCATTTTCTGACCTAAATGGCAACCAGTGGTTTGCTCGGCTGCTGAGACTCTACTGACTGCAATGATTGGTAGACGGCGGTAGGTGGCGCCACATGCCAAAAACATGATTTCAAAACATAAACATGATTTGCAGTCTGCAAAATAACTTTTTTCAATGCAAATATTTTGTCTGTACTGTTGTCGTTGGTGAGTTCAGTTTGTTATATGAACATTATTCCTGAGTCTCTGTGACATATTAGGAGGATTTTATGGCCAGTTGCTTTAGATTTATTACATAATGCACCTTTAATGTTATATTCATTGATAAAAAAAAAAAGTGCTTTTCCTTCAAAAAACAAGGGCATTTCTAAGTGACCCCAAACTTTTGAACGGTAGTGTACGTTAAAAAACTATACACGGCAACAACAACAAAAAGAGCATTTGAAACCAAATAAGTGGAAGCAGCTTAGGTTCTAATCAAATTGAATATAAAAGAAAGAACACACAAGAAGACACTCAAAAGGATAAGAGGACGGAAAGACGGATAGGTGCATGTTATTTGTTTGTTCGTGTTACCAGGCTAAAAGTGACTAGTGTCCGTGATCGCGCATGTTTCCGATATGTGGCGTGACGTCGGGTGGGAATGACGAGCGAGATGAGTTCATTTCCAAATCCATGTGGCTTCCCCCAAACCCCCCCCCCCAAAAAAAAACCAGAATGGTTGCCGTCATCGAACCTGCACTGGCGGCACAGCAAAGCCAGAATAACAATGAAGCGGCAGAGTGTGTCATTCCTGTTGACAGTGATGTTTACATAAAAAAGTTTGTGAATGCAAGGCAAATGTAAACCATGTGATCTCTGCTGAATTGGACTTTTGAAATCAGAACTGAATAAATGTGGCTCGTAAAGCGAAACATAGCTTTATTCTCTCCTGTCTGACTTTAAATGAATATTCTCTCATAAGATCAAGTATGCAAATGTGCATTTTTTTACAAATACCTTTGAGCCTACTTCTGAAACTTCACACACCTGACACTGGCGTGCGATTACCATAAACCATTGGTAATCAATCACATGAAAGTGATGGTGACGGAGCATTGGTTCCAGTAATCAGTAAAAATAAAGCCAAAAAAGGCCAGATGCTTTTTCGTCTGTGACCGTTCAGACTCGACCAGAATCTGACGCCGACTCTTTTATATCCTTTTGATCTTTAATTATATTGCGTATCGTCTGTCCAGAGCTGGATCAGAGTTGTCTGCCTGTGCTGAATAACCCATTTTTATTTTGAAAAAAACCCAAAAACTCCTTATTGTCAGTCTTAAAGCGGACCTAGACCAGAAGTTCCAATTAACGCTGTTTTTTTGGTGTGTATCTGCGTCATCACCTTGTTTACGAAAGCCCTGAAGTTTCGAAACAAACAGTTCAGCCATTGCTGAGAACGCTGTGTTTTATTGTAATCTCGGGCTCAGCGAGATCCCGCTCCGAAACCCGGTCCGGTTAGGTAAACAACGGTTCTCCGGAACAGCGGATCGTCCTGCTCCGGGCACTAGTCCGGGCACATCCGGTTGCGTACATTGAACCGCAGAAGAAGAATAACGTCCGTTGTGGAGGTGTTTCGCGAGCGACAGTGTCTGATTCCGGTGACGAAGCTATTTTTAAACACCGTTAAAACAATGTTTTAGATAATGAGTAGCAGTGCATCCACCGTTCCAGAGGGGGGCGCTGCGCTTCTGAGAGCGGGGGTGCCGAATGTCACTTCCGGGGTACTGGCCAATCACAACACAGTCCGTCTTCTCGGGCGAGATTTATGTCTGAAATACAAGGCTGACAAGTGCTTCAAAAAGGACAGATATCTATCGGCTCGTTTCCAGCAACTAGGAGGTTTTTGAGCATAAAGACAAGTTAATAATATATGTAAGTAGACCTCCATAACTTACATATATGCGGAGGACCACCACAGGACCACTCTATGGGAGCTTTAACACAATGATGACTCTTTTTGGCCGTGTACCAATATGGCTAACTTGTTGCAGATGTGTGATAACGGACGCTATTTCGGGAAATCAGCTTTTTACGGTAATAAACTATTGTTTTTAGGATCAGTGTATCATTTTTATGAAATGTCCTCCTGACCTGAACTAATGAAACACAATCCAAACGAGGGATGCCTCCATCTGACTCATGGCGATTTCCATAAAAGAATAATCTGATCATGAAGAACCTCATCAGACGCGATCGTCACAGTGGAAAAGCCTGATTACGACTTATTTTGGAAGTCAATGCGCTGTTCCTTCGACAACCGACGTCACGTCTTTATGGAACAAGACCCTGCCATTTAGGATGCTCATTTATTTATACTCTTATTCCCTTTTGTGTTTTGATTTTGGTTACACAAGCTAAATAATTCCACTGCGGACGACAACAAAAGGCTTGTTTGTTCTTGGCAGGAGCGACGGCCCCGCAGATTGTTTTCGACGACGTGTGCGCCCGGTGGTACCGACAGCCATACCAGACATTCCAGCCACCTCCTTTGACAAATCCTACACGGCTCAAGATGTAAGCCCTAAGCATACACAATAAGTCACTGCCAAGCGTGTGATGCAATTGAAAAAGTCTGGCGTTTCTGAGACGTTTGTCGGAGAGAGTGGCAGTCGCTCGTCAGCAGAGCGCGATACCAGCAGGACAGGCAGGCAGACGCCATATAAGGGCAAGGGGGCTACTGTGTCATCGTCGCAAAAAATTCCCATAATCGACCCAGACAGGAATGGTATGTACTCTGAAAAATGATGATTCCCACTTCACAGCTGTCTTTCATCTGTGCTATTCCCCCCCCCGCTCTTCTTTTACATTTGATTTGTGCTCAGTAGTTTGTCATTGAGGCTGTGAAAATGTGTTGATCTGAAGAGTTTATTTCCATTGTAACAGTTGACGTAGTGGGGCTTTTTTTTTTGCTTTCTGAACGCACCGATTCATTTGATGTGTTAAAGTAGACACATTATACCCTATTTCTACAACTTAACCTCGTTTCCCTGGTGTCCTAACATCATGTCTGTGACACGTTTTGGTCAAAATACCGTAAAGGACGAAGCACCACAGCAGTTTAATCACCCTGCCAAAACAGCCCTGTTCAGAACGTGCCGTTTTGAGTGCCTGTCTCTTTAAATGCAAATGAGACACAGGAAACTACGTCACTGAGGCTCCGGCAGCTAACAGCAGTTAGCATTTGGAAAAGCGTCATATATATAAAATGTATCCACTGGACACGTACATTCTATGAGGCAGGAAGTTTGTGTAGAACTCTGTGCTGCACTGTGGAGCCAAGAATAGAACACTTCGCGGACTTCTGCTCTTCCGGATACTATTGTCCTCGCTTGCACTCTTGGATTTTTTTTTTTAGGGACAAAGCGGAGCTCCGCGAGACAACAATTCCAGGAATGTGTAATTGTGAAGTCACTACGAGTGCGGAAGTCAACATCGCAACTTTATCTCCTGTACTTAGACTGAGGCGGACCACAAAAACATGACCGAGTCATCTTTGTTCACACTTTGCCAACTCATAGGGCCTCCAGAGTCCCAAATATAAGCATTAAAACTAGTGCTGTCAAATGTTAACGCGTCAATGTCAAAGCGCGACGCGTTTCCATGACCACTGACCGAAAAAAAAAACGCGCGTGACGTCATGTTTACGTGACTCGGGATTGTTAAAATGAGTCTGTAAAGTAACGCTAAACTTTAAAAACAGAGGCACACATACGCAGTACACGGGTACGCTGGTTATATGTAGCGCTGCTCTTTTCGTTAAATAAACAGACCGCTGCAGTTCGCCTGTAGGAGCGCTAAAAGGAGCTAATGCAGCTAATGGAGCTAACTGGTAAACGTTGCCTGGACTCCAGTGTCGCGGCACTTAAACTTGACATCATGCACGTCTGTTTCCGGTCAGTCGTCATTGCAAAAATGTGTCATGCGTTTTAACGTGCGTTAACCTTTTTGCACAGCACTAATCGAAACGATTAAAACGTTGCTTTCGCGTAATACGTCCCCCTTTAAAGAGAGACCAAACGGCAGCATTTCACTGTGTTGTCTAACGGTGATGAAGACGCCGCTTCAGAGCGATCCCCCCGGACACTTGTGAGGGGGAGTTTTAATCAAACACAACGTGTCTGCAATCACAGTCTCGCTTTATTTACGATGCAGATGGGGCCACACAGCCAAGACTATTATCGTTTGGATTGCCCTCAAAGGCTCCAAAATGCAGCCCTCGCACGCCTCCCATATTATCTGTGGTGAGGATTTGCCACTTTATAAAGTTTGGGGGGGGGGTTAAAACATCTGGCACATCTGAGCAGAACACATGATCCGATCTGTGCGGGGGGGGGGGGACAGATTAGCGATTTGTGGTGTACTTTATGTCTCTTTGTGTATCAATTAGGTGTGTCACGGCTCACGCTTTTGACTGTCGGCAGAACACGTGCCCACCAGCGAGTGTCGCTCACATCGTCCCACTGTAAAACAGAGCCAGAGTCGCGGAAAAGCCAGAGCTAAATCACAGCTTCGTTCAAGAGTCGACTCAAAAAAGAGTCCGTTTCATTCTGGTTCCATTACGGTTTTGAAGACGGATCACGATGTATTTATACACGTCAGGACCGATGACGGAGACTCCACTGTCACTGTCGGAAAAAGCTCCAGTCAAATTATAACAATAACACTGGCTCCATTCCATTTGAGTTTCCTAGTATTTCCTAGTATTGTGCACGCTGTACCGTCAGATTGGGACTCTCTGTTCCCTTCGATCTGTCCATGACTATGACCTATCCTGTCATTTTCCCTTTTGTGGATTTCTGATAGAACCACGACTGAAGAGAGCATATGGTTTTGGGGCCATTTTGAGGTCACTAACAAGATAATGTACCTTATGGAGTTGATATGGCGAACATGTTTGCATTTGTAGAATACGGTCATCATTGTTTATGGATCATTTATAGAATCAATCCATGTCCTTTACTTCTGCCTCTCTCATTTTTCCATCCTCTATGAAGCCTGACCCGCCAGAAATGTGTACGCCAGCCACTTAGAACAAAAAAAAAAAACATTGCTAATACCAGACACACACATTTTCTGGATCAAATGCAATAGGTAAGAAATAGAAACCAATCTTTGGATCAGTGTCATTTCTCCACACACACACACACACAAACCCATCCAACGTTTCTGCATTCCAAAATTCCACTTTTATGAGAACTTTCCATCATATCTTTGTTTATAAACCACACTACGGCATACGACCCGAGCCTGGTGCCAGAATGAAAAAGGGACAGTACAAACTGATGCAGCAGACTTAAAATTGTTCAATGAAGTGTTTTGTTGACCACTCTCCCTCTCTGGAGCTCTCTGCGTCTGTTCTTTGTCTGGGCGAGAGTTCGCCGCTTGACAATTTCCCCTTCTTCTTCTTCTTCTTCTTCTTCTTCTTCTCCCTGCTGAGGTAAAAATGAGTCACTGAGTCAGCAGCAGCTGGTCTCTGTCATCCCGCTCAGTATCGCCCAGGATTCCACAGGAGACACAGCTGTGGAATTGTTGCTCTGTGACATCACTTCCTCTTTGCCCTTTTATAGACATAATTCACTTGCAGCGTAAAGGCCTGAAGCGATACAACGAGTGAGCGATTAGATTAGATTGCGGTATTTACACGTTTGACTTTGGAGAACACGGTGCTGCAAATTCATTCGTGATTTTTCGACGTCAGCAGGAAACAGCAGTTCAGGGGTTTATAAGAACAGGTGCATTATCTTTACCATGCTCTAGAGGTCCCACTTCTATTTCTAAGGTGACGTATGTACACAAAATTGGGTTTCCCCCAACTCTGTGACGGAAATAACCTTTTTATTACAAATGAAAACAATCGATCTAGAAGTTCTCATGGCACGAAAACATCTAATATCTGATGATACTAACATGGCTATGAAGGATGTGGAAAAGCTTGGTTTGGTAGGCGTTCTTTGGCGTACATTCTTTTAAATTTCATATGTGCATAGAATAAAAATTCATCATAAAAACAAAAGGGAGGAATCCTTTGGAGGCCTTTGATTACCCATGAGTGAATTCCATGACTCCATCGATGTTTAAAAACCTCAAGTTTGTTTAGTTTTCCCATTCCTTTGGCTGAAAGGACAGTCAGGTCTCTGTCTTCGCTCGTTCTCATCTTCCTTCCCCGTTTTTTTTTTTTTTTTTTCCCCGTGAAGGGAAGTGTCGAGGTGCTTATTTGAGGAGTCGCTATGGAATCCGCTGTCCCTTCTATTTGGATCATACAGGCTCTGTGGTGGTGGTGGAGCTGGAGCTGGATCTGTCACCGTCCACTGACGGCTCCGTGTTTATCCACGGGAGCTTTGTGGAAAATACAGGCTGAATTCTTGGAGACGGGGCAGCATCTCTTGCCATACCGTTCACCTGTTTTATTTTCCAGGTGGAGTAATGTGGACCTACCCGAAGCACTTTCTCCACTTCTTCTTGTGCCGTTTGTCGCTCCATCTAGCATCTGTCCTCACTTTGTTAAGAAAAGGCAGAGCCAATGGAAATAGGTTTTACATTTTTGAATAAAGCAAGATGGAATCAATACCTCTTTTTTTACCTATTAATTGGGGGCATATTTCTCCAAGTTAACCGAGCTCCCTGGTGTCCTAATGAAAATGTCTGTGACACGCTTTGGTCAAAATACCTTAAAGCGGAACTAGACCGGAAGTTCCTATTATCGCAGTTTTGTTTGGTGCGTATCTGCGTCATTACCTTGTTTATGAAGCGTGACGGTTCGAAACAAACAGTTCAGCCATTGCTGAGAACGTTGTGTTTTATTGTAATCTCGGGGCTCAACGAGATCACTGAAAATCCCGTAATAGTTACGTAAGCAGCGGTCACGAGCGACAGTGTCTTCTGACTCTGGGTCTGACTCCTGTTTAAAGTCATAAAGGGACTGCGGCGGGGAGTCGTGACGAAGCTATTTTTAAACACTGTTAAAACAATGTTTTGATAATGAGGAGCAGTGCATCCGCCGTTCCAGAAGGGGGCGCTGCGCTTCTGAGAACGGATGTGCTGGATAGTACTGGCCAATCACAAGACTCTGTCTTCTGGGGGTGAAAGTTCACTCTGAAACATCGCGGCTGAAAAACACTGTCAGAAAAGAGGATTTCTATTGGCTAGTTAACAGCAACTAGGAGGTTTTTGACCATAAAAACAAGTTAATATATGTAAGTAGACCTACATAACTAACATATATGTGCAACAGGACCACTCTATGTGACCTTTAAGGATGCAGCACCACAGCAGTTCAATCACCCTGTTCAGAACACTCGGTTTTGAGCACCTGTCTCTTTAAATGCAAATGAGACACAGGAAACTACGTCACTGAGGCTCCAGCAGCTAACAGCAGTTAGCATAATGTCGATCATTTGCCGACTCGAGCCGGCACATTGCCGTTATATATATAAAACGTGTAAATCCTCTGAGGCTGGAAGTTTGTGTAGAACTCTGTGCTGCACTGTGCAGCCAAGAACAGAACACTTTGCTTACTCACAGGGCCTTCAGAGTCCCAAATATGAGTATTAAAATGATTAAAAAAGTTGATTTTGCATATTATGGTCTCCTTTAAAGCAAGAGGACACTGTTTGTTTTTCAGCTCAGTCGTGAGTAACGTCTGAAGCGAAAGGCATTCATTGATGCAAGTCATTGTCTTCGAGGACGACTGGGCCCAGTTTCGTCCCATCAAATCGTTCCCGTCCTTGAGGAAACTCGGCGCCCTAATGATTAAAAGCTGCAGACGAAATGGAATTCGAGTTTCCACGCACACGTAAGATCGTGATGCAAGAACGTCAACCAAACACACAACAACAACAGCAGCAGCAGCGGCAGCAGCAGACCGTCTGCGAGCGCAGCCGTTCCCCCCTCTTGCCACTACCTCACGTTCAAAAAAGCAAAACGGCGCGGGGGCATCTGTTGCGAAGTCGTCACAGGAAACGCAGTACGAGGGGTTCATCAAAAACATTTACATAAAAGACAAAGACGGATAATCTTTTCCAGCGTTTCTTTGGCAGAGGATCAGGCCCAAACACACGACGTTGAGTAATGGAATAAATGACCAATCGCATTAAAAAGGCCTGTTTACACGGGTCCAGACGGGACATAATGTTTTTGTTTTTTGGTTTTTCTGGTATTCGCTTCACGTATTAGAGGCACAGACTGCACAACAGAGCGGCGAGCGAGAGCGAGAGAGAGAGAGAGGCCAAGAAGCTGTTATCGAAAATATATTCACATTACAAAAACACAAAACAGTACATCCCATTATTCCGTGATGACGTGTTTTAGCGACCGACAGGCGAATGTGTTTAGTCAGTTGGGTAAAGTCTGGGTAAAGAGCCAACGCGACACGCTGCACCTACAATTAAGGTTAAGCTGTTTCCTCATTAAATGCCAGAAAGAAAGCAGACAAAGAAAACGATGCCATTAGTGGAATGCATTAAGTTATTATTACTGTAAGTTTACAGACTAACGCCAGAATTTCTTTTACTGCGACTGGTTTCATCCAATGTCTGGACTGATATAAGATAGAGGGTTAAAGATCTGCCTCGTTCTGAGTCAGTGCTGCTGATTGCTTTTAATCTCTCCTCCATTAAAAAAAACAGCAGTGCGTAACTGTAAAAACACTCAAAACCGTTGTCAAAACGAGTGATTATAAGCCCGTCAGCACCACTCAACTCTCCGTTTCTCAGTGTAATGGCGTTTAGATCTCGGGCTGCCACACAGGTGGTGGTTTGTTTTGTGTCCGGCGACTGTTAACATGACTGAAAAGTCAATTCTACAACAGTCTGAACAGTTGTCCAGCAGTTCGACTCAGATCCCCCCCCCCCTACCGCCCCTGCACTGATGCTGTATACACACAAATGCTCCCTCGGGGTGAATACGCATATGTTTATTATCATATTGGGCAGGAAAATCTCAAAAAACAGCCTTGAGTTTTCATGGAGACAATGAATACACCACTCATGTCATAGTCCCACCGCACTGGCATTCACTTCACGTCGTCATCATATTCTTGTATTCGCAGATTGCCTGAAAAGACCCTAGATATCACTGGAGCACGTCCGGTCCTCAGCAACTTCAGACATGGAGTCCGGAGAGTGTGATTAACAGAGAAACGTAATCGTATAAGAGGAGAAAACTATTTGTACTTGAATGAACAGATGTCGACAGTCACGCCGACTCTCCACCTGCAGTAAACACAGCTAGGTGAAGCTCAGTCGTGTGGCGTGTGTGAAGTGGACATTTCCTTCTCAGAAAGTAGTTGGGATGATGCCAGAAAGCCGCGACTGGCTGATAGTATTGCTTGACAAGCAGTAAAAGTTACGTACAAATGCACAAATTGTGCCTTTCTTTCACATCTGGAGTCAAATAACATAAGAGGTGAATGCATGTATGCCATGATTAGCCGGACTTGGGGCATGCCCGACATAAACCAAAAGGCGGAATGCGTACCCTAGCAATTACTAGCAGGACAGTATTATTAGATGGTGACTTAGAATAGTCTGTTATTACGAATGTTTCAGGAACTGTTCTGGTTCTGGTGTGATATACAGAGTCTGGACACCGTTCCTTGTGTTTGGCGCCAGGCCGACGTGACACCACGCCTCTGAACGCTGGCCAGGCAAACTTTCCCTCTCATTTAACTTCGTTGACTGCCTTTATTATATTCTTACATTCTCCTGCACATAGCTCTAATAAGAAATGAAGAAATGACTTAAAAGCTCACGTGTGGAAGAAAAGGAAAACTTTTTTTTTTTTTTTTACTTGGGGGGGGGGGGGGAAATAACATGTCTTCCTGGAAACTCGCAGCTTAAACTAACGGGCGCTGCGTCCTGAGGTCATCCGTTACGTTCGAAAGGATCACTTCACACTCCATTTCAAATACGCTGGCGAGTCTATAGAGATCAGCGAATGAAGAGGCCAACAAAGGCCGAACTGTGGAGCCGATCTCGCTCACTGTCAAGTTAGTGTTCAGCGAAGATTGAGACAAACACATGGGGAGACCTCAGGGCAGCAGAACATGCCTCGACATCTGCGGCTCGACTCCGCTCTTCTCATTTTCTCAGGGAAAATAGAGCCATCGGAAACCCCAGTGCCGAAAACACCCTCAGCCCATCATCTGGTCCTCTTTAACACCCAACATTGGAGGGTTGTTTTCTCTTCTTTGGACTGCCACCTCATGAAGGACTCAATTCTACACTCTCCAAAGGCAACAATCAGCACATGCTGATCCGAGAGCTGACAGTGTTTCAGTGTAAATGGCTAACCAGTCGTTTTATTTGGAAAGAAACGATGCAGCCTGATGTCAAACTACAAACTGTGAAAAAAAGACTATCCACAATCCGACAGCTGACCATAGAAGGAGCGCATCCAAAGTGACATGAGGTCAAAGTCCAACTCCACAGAGGGGAGAGTGGGAGTGAGAAGAAGACGACGTGAGGAGGCAAGAAGGAAGCGAGCATTGAGTCATGCAACACTAAAGAGTGAATCACTCTGCTCTGGTCTGCAGGGCCCGGTTTGGATCCGTCGCAGTTGCGGAAAAAGACAAATCGGCATGTGATTGACTGACTAGCCCACACACACTTGTTGAGTCAAAAGTCACATATGCAGATTTACATGACTCCCATGTCAAGGGTAATTTTCTTGATTGAGCAAAATCAGGCACGAGCAAACTACACCTTTGCTTTCCCACGAAATCCTAATTGCAGCATTTTGTCAGAGCCACAAATTTTGATTTAGATTGGGGGTAATTCACCTATCATAGACTGTAGATCAAAATAAACGCCCAACAGGGAGGACTAAGAGTGATTTACAGCTGGTATAATCGAATAGGAGCTCGGTTGTAGGCGACGTCTTTGAATTTCCACGCTGAGACATCTATCAGACTCACATAGACCTAAAGGAAAAGTACATTCTTCTGTCGTATGACGGTCTACATACCACAGAGGTGGATTAAGAGGACGCACAAAGCAAATACAGGTAGTACGAACCCAAACACAGGTGGAACATCTCACCTTAACGCTAGACTGACCGCTAACTCCATGCCGGTGTCAGACGGGTGTGGAAAAACGTCTCTAAAATTAGACTCCGGACAGTTTCTCACAGTTGTGTGAAAGTGTAGAAGATGAAGATTTGTTTCTTACTATGGGACCAAAAAAATGGGCTACATGTTGTCATCCTCATATAATACGTCTTAAAGGGAAAGTGAAGACACACAAACTCTTCACAATAACCAGGTGAGTAGAACCGAAGACGGGTATCAGAATTCGAGGTTCAGACTGGGTTTCATTGAAAAAAAACAGTTGAGATTCTCTTTTGAAGGCACAAGCCACAACAGGAAGATGATTCAGCATCCAAAAATGATTTAGTTTGTTCTCTTATAGGCTGGAATGTGGGTGATAGCCACAATTATGCAGTCTGGGAAGTCTTATAATTGGCTCGTGCATTATCCTCCCGCCATTATGACTAATCCACATTTCGAAAGTTACGATATCGCTCGCTTTAAAAGCTGTTGAAATCATTACTTTAATATCAATGTTGATCTGATGTACACAACGCTGCAGTTCCCCCTCAGCTCACTGGAGGTATTTTAAAACCCTCTTTACGGTTGATTGAAGAAGCAGAAGGCAACAGGCAGCTGTTTTGTACACTATAGCACGAAAATGGCTGACATAGACACTGTTGTCTTTAGTTTATGAATTTGACACAGATACCGTTTAAGTCAAGTCTGCTGTTTGTATCAGGCAAAAAAAAAAAAACAGGTCGACCTGGTCCATTTTAGAGAGATCGATATGTCGCAGCAGTTGTGCTCGGGCCCTAAGCCTCTGTTATACGGGGGGGGGGGGGTCGCTGGTGCCAATCCCAACTGACAAAAGGTAACAGGTCCGAGTGTTAAAGTGATAGTTCGGAATTTTGGACATAAGACCTATTTTCCAACTCAGCCGGTGTGATGGAGACGTTTTCAAGAAATGTCATTCAGTTCTTCTAGTTGCCGAGTTCGCTGATGCTATGGCTAACGCAAGTCAATGATACAAGTTAGCATGGCATTAAAAACACTCATACCGACTCCACAGTGCACCAGAGGCAAATCAATTGTAACGGCAGACTATCGATGTACATATCTGTGTTGATAGAACGTTTGAAATAAAACCAACCTTGCAATTTGAAGGATTTATGTCTCAGCAGCAGCAGCAGCGCGTCATACTTCCGGCAGCGGCGGACTGATTCCGCTGCCGGAATAGTATAGCGCTGAGAAAGTAGTCCCTCAAAAATTCATGCGATGCGACGTTAGTTTTGTTTCAAATATCATTCTATCAACACAGATATGTACATCGATAGTCTGCCGTTACAATCGATTTACCTGGGGTGCACTGTGGAGTCGGTATGAGTGTTTTTAATGCCATGCTAACTTGTATCATCGACTTGCGCTAGCCATAGCATCAGCGAACTCGGCAACTAGAAGAACTGAATGAAATTTCTTGAAAACGTCTCCAGACGTCTCCATCACGCCGGCTGAGTCGGAAAATAGGTCTCATGTCCAAAATTCCAAACTACCCCTTTAACATAACATAGCATTTACGCTAGCTACGTAGCACTACCTTTGACACTACTCTTTTCTCTCTATATGCACATTCCCTGCCGATCGGCTCGTGTCAGACACGTGAAAACAGCCTGCGGGTTTTTTCGGAGAATCAAATAAATCAGCGAAATTGACTTCAGTATGCGCGGCAATTATATTTCAGGATGCGATCCAAACTCACCACTACCTCCAAAAACACAAGCCTACATTTAAAGTCTGAGCTGCTCTCTGTCCACGTGCTAATGTTTAATTGAGATGACATTGGAGCAGACCATAGAACACGTCTGGTAGCAGGAAAAACACAGCGAGCTGCCACGGGACTGTTTCCTATATTCATGTTGGTTTAGGTTTGGTGGGGGGGGGGGACGGGCAAAATATTGAAGTCCAATTTAAAAAATGAATCGTGTGCACCTCACGTATAAAAGAGACGGCGACCGCAACATCCCTCCTTTTCTCTCTGTGCCTCTCGGCCACCGAACACAAGCCTCAGTAGACATCTCGTATGACTTCTGTCAGCATGGCCATTAAGTCTTTCAGTCTGGCTCTGTTTAAACAAGCTCCACTGGTGGCCAGGGGCCACACAAAGCCATTTCCCCAGCCATGCTGACTTTTCGCTGCCTAAATTCATGCCTCGGTCCATTTAATGTTTAGTCAAACATACTTATTGTAAGGCAGAAAAAACACTCCGAGTCGTGTTTTTCTTAGCTTCCTTTGCTGCCGGTGATGGTTCAGAAACTTCATCCACCTGTTTCTCTTGTCATCCTCTTTGTCAGGGCGTACTTACAAGTGTGCAGCCTATTGTCGACAGAGTAACAGCGGCAATGCTTCATTGCTCATGTTTAGCGAGTGCATTATTTATCATGTCACGTCATCTTTCTTAAGCTGGGGACACTACGCACAACTTTCACAGTCGTTGAAGAGTTTGAAAAGACTTGGAGTACACACTCAACGACTCGTTTCAGGAGATTTTTTTTAAATGGGGACCGAAAGACTCTTTAGGGGGCATAAATATCTACAGCAAACGATTCAATTGTTGCTGAAATTATACATTTTTTGAGAAATGTCACTCTCTACTAATAAATGGTCCTAATGCAGTGCAACTTAAGGCAACAAAATTCATGTCACAGCAAATGTGAATCAGCAGTGAAGGAGGAGCCAGGTATTTGTAGCAGGCAGAGCTTGATGAGGATGCAGAGCAGCTGGTGAACCTGACCCATGCACACCTGACATCTACTCCTGCAATCACACACAGGAGGAAGGAGCAGAGACTCTGACAACTCATAAAAGTTGCTGTTTTTGCAACAAAAAACATCATAGTGTCCTACTACGAAGGAGTATTAGGGCCAACCAAAAAAATTAATTTTTATGCCTTTTTATTTTTTTTTGTTGCCTGACATTTTTTTTTCTTGTGCCGGATTTTTTTATTTTATTTGCCAGCATTTTTTTTGTGACCGATTTTTTTTTTTGACATTTTTTTTTTTTTTTTTGCCTGACTTTTTTTTTTTTGGTTGGCCCTAATACTCCTTCGTATCCTACTCTTTGGTTACATTTGACTGAGATTCATTTCCTAATCTCAGCCAGGCTGTCTTTCTGAGTCATATCAATGTCACTAACAGATATATTGTATTCCATGATGTGACAGGAAAATGCAAGTTTTTCTTTCTATTAAAGGTCCATTACCACACTTTTAACTCATTTATTTCAGTCTTTGTGCTCTTCATAAACACTGAAAAGCACCATATCCTCAATAAGACAGACCAAGTATGATCACGCTCTTTCAAAAACAAGACTAGATACTGCCTCAACAAAGTGGTTGCCTTTAAAACAAACACAAAACCACCACACATCTGACAGAGTCTTGAGGTGCACGTGACAAGTCTCTTGACACTTGGAGTAAGAAAATATAATGAAACAAAAGATACCTTGAGCCGATAAGAAGAAAAACAAAACTGTTATCATATTTTGCCGAGTGCTGAAAGATCCATAACTACCGGCTGCCTCGTGGATCCCACAGGAGTTCCTACAGAATGATCCTGCCTCAACTACCTATAGGAAATTGGGTGTTGAAATATATTGTTATGTCTGGGGTCAGGTCATGCCCTTGTAATAACACTCTCGCAGAGCTATGTGATTTTCCTTTGGGCACTGCACACTGCTGGGTGATTGTCGTGTCAGATCCCGGCAGCAGACATGTGTTTAAAAATGCTCAAAGGGGGAGCTTGTGGTTTCCTTTCCCCTCTGTTTGTCTCCCAGGGTGAGGAGCGTGAAGTATGGCACGACACGTGCAAGCAGGGGTTGACTGTGCTGTGGTCAGACTCAGGCTCTATTTGTTATCATTTTAAGAGGGTAAGAGTTGATCTAACTGGTCTCAAACAAGGGGCTTTGAAGGAGTTCTTGGGATACAGTTGGTACAAAGTTCTAGTCAGTCTCCAGAACTTTGAAGGTTCTCAGGAGTTTATGCAGAAGAACTGTGTGAATGAAAATGTCACGGTCAGGTTTCTCCTGCTGATTAGGGCTAGGTCTAGTTTATGACTGAGCGAGAACACAGCAGAAGAAACTCAAAGCAAGTGCCCTACTTCCTGCTCAAGCCAGGTACCACGTACTTCGCCAGGCTCCTCCAGAATTGCTGGTGCTGCTGACAATGTCCTACAGTGTTCAATATGTGAATTACAAAGGTTGTAACACATGAATGTGCAACAGACTAGCAAGAGGTCTGACGTCAGAATATTGTAGACCGATTATTTAGCTTCCTTGGGCGTTCTTGAGCCAAATGAGATGCCACCATGCCTGCTTGCCAAAAGCAGCCGATATATAGCAGTGCGCCCCCTGCCTAATGGCACAAAGCTAGCACAACTGAGAGGAATCGTCAGGTTGGGCCTAGCATGGCTTAAAGAGCAAAACATGTGTTTAATCAGAACAAACGTGTATCTCCTGAAGTTTTTCCACTTGGTGTGGACGACTGATTACTTAGAAATAAGGAGAGCCTTTCAGTGGTAAATTGCTGCATGATGATGATGACAATGAGCCACGTACTGAATAGAATTCATTCTAAATAAGTAGTAAAGGAGCAGTTAAACTAATGTCTTCCTGGTAAATTGCAGCATTGCTGCTCTGAATGATTTAGTGCAGAAGCAGTGCCAGATGTGTGCAAGCGTCGTTTTTTTTTTTTTTTTGTTGCCTGTTTATGTACTTGGTCAGACATGCATTGAAATGTTTCCCTCTGTACGTAATCAGAAACAGTAAAAACTATTCGCAGAATAGGAACTGATTTCAACATTATATTATTTAACGTGGGTTTTCTCAGGGTAAGGGGTTGGGGTTAGTTCTCTGGTTTTCTTCTACAGTCAAAAGACATGTAGATTTGGCCAAATAGCCACCATGTAGTTAGTTGTTTGTCTCTATGTGTCACCTGTGATGGACTGCCCTTCGTTTTTTGATCAAGTTTGCATTTGTCTACCACTGGGGTGAGGTCTATTTAACCTGTCATTTAAACACAACAACAGCTCTTTTAAAATGTGTTTTTTTTTGTTTTTACAATTATTTCCTCTGGTAATTGAAGTTATAAAAGGCCATGTTAGGAATCAAGGCTTCGTCTTGGCTGAAACTGAGGTCAAGGCTGACTAGGATTTTGTTTTTTATCCTTAAACAGCATCTGCTGTGTTGGCGCTTACGTCAGTCTTCTTCACATTTTGAAAGCAGACGTGTGTCTCTCTCTCTGTTAAACTGCTGTAGTTTACAGCCGTCGTGCTGCGCGGAGACAGGATTCATGCCGTTCGCCCTCCCCGTGGTAGTTTATCAGCGAGGATTCTCAGACTCCACTGTAAATGGTATTTTGACCCTGGCGTCCAAGCCTCCCATAATATACCGCTTATCGAATGCCTGGTCTGTTTCGGTTTACATTTTTCGTCTGGGAAAAAAAAAAAAATGTGTTTTGGATTTCCCTTCGTATAAAAAAAACAACAACAAAAAAAATGTATTTAAAAATCACATTATTTTTCTACTTCAGAGCTCTCTCGGTGCGTGTGTGCGTTTCTGCTGCTGCCACACACTCTACGGCGCTGTGATCCGTTGTGGTGTCGATGTTGAAAGTGGAGTTATGGTAAGAATGTGCAGCGATGTTCCTGCAAACTTTGTGCTTGGCTGTTTTTTCCTCAGCGGTGGTCTGCGGCTGCTTAAGACTGGCCGCTTTGTTCTGGAAGAACACTGAGCTACTGAATTGAAGAAATATCCCTGAGATTTCAGCATCTGAGGGCCCTTGAATTCACTGCATTTGTCCCCCGTCTTCTCAGTTTAGCCTCTTTTTTTTATCAAGTGCCCGCTCATTGATCCCCTATGGGGAGAAAACCGCACACACAAGTGCTCTCCAGTCTCCCCCAAGAGGGGGCGAGAGCACACTGTTGAGTGTGAGAATCCTCTGAAAATAGATAAATAAGGCGGGTAAGCCACATAATTGAACTCCAGTGAATTTGGAGAGGTCTCACAGCTGTTTGGTTGAAGAATAAGAGACATCTGCTCCCCCAATCGTGTGATCTTTGCAGGGTTCATTACATTTTAGTGGCTCGAGCTTGGGAACAGACAAATGGCTGATTTAGAAATCAACCCAAGTGAGAAAGCTGTGTGGTCATGTCAATGTCTTGGGGTGTTAAGTAGTCTAACCACACAGTAGATTCTGCTTTACAAGGCCATCAACTAGAAATGAATTCCAATGTTAGGACGAATTCTGGTGAGGACATTTCGTACCGCTCTGTACCGTCTGACGACGTTACTCACGTTGAGCTCGGTCAACTCGACAATTCGACGCGTCAAAGCCCCGCAAAGCAGTCGAGTAGCTGCTAACGCAGGCGAAGCAGAAAATCCGCTGCCTTGTTAAAAGGCATGAATTAATTTCCGTCGACAAAAGCCAGAAGCCGCAACGCCGCGAACCTGCTGTGCATCTATCACAGGCGGTAATAAGCACGTATTTCACCAACAGGCATGCAATCTGAAGTGACATGTTATTTTCTCCTCTCTCTCTCTCTTTTTTCCTGGATTGCAATCAATGATTTTTTTTTTTTTTTCTTTTTCTCCCTGGTTTTTGGGAAATCACACAAGCTTAATAATGAAGAATTTGCGATGATATGTGACATAGTTCTCATTTAAGACAATAACTTTTGGATTATACATTGTGCATAGATGACTAACTGGAAAACACCCAACATTTATTGCACTATAAATGTTGGTCATTAGCAATTGCGAACGAATAAAATGGATGTGTTGGCTTTAGTCAGCCCCCCACTGGTCTGTGCAGTCTGCAGTAAACACTGTTCTTTTTTGGTGCCTCTCACTCAGTGGGAGACAACAATTTTTCCGAGGATAGCGTGAGGCAAGACAGAGGTTAGGAACTCACTAATACTGGGCCTTCTTCGCCGAGTTACACTCCCTGTCATGAGTGGCGGTTAGCAGTGGGTATAAGGCACAACCGAGAGCGTGAGGTGCGATCGCTGATCGTTTGTTTTTGTTGTTTTTCTCCTGCCAATAACCACCGCGAGGTTGGATTGACTGACGTGTTCAGGACTCTGAGCTTCTCAAGAAGTCAAATCTGCCTTGATTTTATGTCTTTAGGTTGTTTTGGGCCTGTGCTAAGGTCTAAAAAAAATGGCATTTCGACTGCTTTGAATAAAAAGAGCTGGTTAAAGGGACGCTATGTAGTATTTATGGGTTTATATAACCCAAAATCCACTTTTTTATACATATTATGTGCTCCTGCATTGTCTAGTCGATGTATAATAGTTTTTGTTTCATTTTCGTAGTGTTTCAAAAAGTCATGTAAAATAACATGGTCGCGGGCCGCGGTTGCATAGCCACTGTTAGCAGCGAGACGCCATGTTTCTACCGGAGCCTGTAAGGACAAACACGAGAGAACAAATCGAGCGTCGCTTTACTTGTAGCGGAAGTCCCGCCTCCACTCTCTCCGCTTCGTCTGCTACGGCCGCGGTAGCTCCGCCCTCTCCCTCGCCTCACGAACCTCATCTGCTGACACGGAGAAAGACGACGAGTGCGACATTTGACCGGCTGAGGATACCGTAGCGCTCAGGGAAGGGAGGGGGTGAGCAGAGGAGCAGTTCTTTGTTGTACATTTCAGCCTCTCCTCTAGATGACACTATAAACTACTTCACCTTTAAGTCACTGATTTTGTATATACTAGTGCAGTGCCCGTAGGAAGTATTCCTATAGTGGGAGCTGAAGAAGATTTGGCGTGGCTGACAGCCACAACATCTAGCTACGCTAATGCTAATCGAAAATGAAAACATTTGCGTCGTGCCCAAATGAGGTTGCACAGTGTTTGTATTATGTTAGCCCTACGCTAATGCTAATCGTAGCCTCGCCAGCTTACCTTTGGAAACAGGTTCGCCAAGTTAGCCGCAAAGTAGTAGCATGCTAATGCAAAATAAATGTGCGCTCGCGTATTGGTGAATGGACACTGTGAGGACAGCCTCTTCACTACCACCTCGCCGCTCCAGACGGCGCAGCTGCTACTGATGAGCCGCTGCCTGTCTGGTGTAGGCAGCGTGATAAATCAGCAAAAGTGCAGCATGATAAATCAGGGAAAATTAAAATTCCTCCAAAAAATTTGAAAATCAAGGATGCACACCACCATCAACCCATGCTCAACCCATATCCAAAGTCTCAGGGCGATCAGACTAATGTCAGCGTGATATGCCTGTCAAAGACACACAGACAGACACACAGACAGACACACAGACAGACACACAGACAGACAGACAGACGCAACTTGCTTTATAGTTACGCTGTGTCAACAGAGACTGTTAATCTCTGGCATTAACAGACAGACTGGCAACATTGGTCCATGCTGGTTGTTTGCCAATGCTCATCGGGAGCAGCTGGGTGTTATTAGGGATTAAAAAAACAGCACGCTGGTGAAAGGAGAGTCATCGTGGCATGAGCAACACGCCTCTGATGGAAAGTGCCTCGTGCCCAAGCCACAAGCACCTCTGAATTACATAACGGTTCAACTCTGCGTGGGCGTAGACTTCCATGTGTTTTTGTCTCCTGGTGGCCACACAGATGGACAATGAAATAAAGGTTCCAGTTTCCTGATAGAAGGAGCCAAGGGAGAATCTGTCATCTTGATAGAGTGATAGAGGCGAGACTGGATCTGTCTAAGTGGATTTCCTCCAAAGCAAAATATGCTCAGAAGTCTGGAGTTTGCCAAAGTTTGGATGTCTGCGTCTGTTGTCAGTAGATAACTCGTGCAGCAAAGAAGCGACTTAGAGCTTCTGCAGTAGCAAGACCCTGATAAGGACATGTGTTGAGACTGTGTTGGCCTATTGTTTTGGATATAGAATAATGCTGTTCCTGTGTCGTGAATGAAGTTACCATTTCCTGCAAAAACAAATTGTCTTAATGTCTTAGCTGTGGACATTTAGCTGTTTATTTGAAGCATTTTGGATTACATGTCATGTAGGAAAAGTGCTCTAAAAATATAGATTGGTTGATTGTTAAAAAACATAGTTAAAGCAGCTATCAACGTTACACTATGCAATCAATTTTATACAACAATGATGGGTCTATTCCAGCTTTAAACCACATTGAGCAAATACATAAAAAACACCATGTATTTAAAGTTAATACTTCAACAATTGAGGATAATCACATAAAATAGTGGTTTTCCGAATGCATAAAACATAAATATCATGTGCTTTTAAAATTTGAAGATTCATTCATATCTTTTATGGCCACACGGTGGAGTAGTGGCTAGCACTGAAGCAAAAAAGACCCGGGTTTCTGCATGAAGTTGGCATGTTTCCTCCTGTGTGTGTGTGTGAGAGTGAATGGTTGTTTTGTGTACCCACCCTTTTGCCCTGTGTCAGCTGGGATCGGCTCCAGCGACCCACAGCCCTCATGTGGAAGATAAAGCGGGGGTAGACCACGAGCGAATGAATATCTTTCATAAACCGCGATGTAATTGCTGCTTGTTCAGAGTTCAAAGTGCATATCCCGAGCTGAAGAGTAGTAATTTAGTCTCAAGTCCTCAGAACCGGGCAGAGCAGCCATGCTGTTCCTTCACCACCCATATGCTGTCAATGACCTTACCATACTGAAACACACAAGAGGGCTTCATTATGATATAAGTCCTTAAATGGGTCCTTTCACCTGCTTGTGCTTGTGTGAGTGTGTTTCACGTGTGCTCACCTGGTCATCGGAGACCTGCTCCATGTAAACATGAGTGGCGTTGACCACTTGCATGCGGCTGTAGCCGTAGTCTGTGCTGCGGAAGGCGCTCCAGTCCTTTGGGTTTGGATTGAACCTGTCAGTCCTCTCTCTGCAGCCCTGCAGAGGGAAACGACAGTGATTGAACTGAATCTGTTAGTGATAGACAACATTCCCCCCCCTGTTCTTCTTCTTCTCCCTCTCCACAAAGACCAGTGTGACATTTACAACTGTGGCGAGGCCTCGGTGTGAGTCTGGCTGCACTTCGATATGATAATGACTAATCCCTCTGTGGCTGGATGAGAAAGCATGCCCTGCACTGCTGGCGACCACATCAGAAAACACTTAACCAAAGGAACAGCTGGTGCTAAACTCCTGTGGCAGAGCAGCTGCAGCACAGACGGGGACTGGGTACAATACATAACATTGTTTTTGTTGATGTTGTTGTCAGTTCATGCAATGATCCTTGTGGGAACATTAACATGGACATGGATGGATGTAAAGTACTCACAGCCGAGCCTGTGATGATGTGAACTGGAGCTTTTGGGTTGCGATATGGCTGCTCTCTGCTGCCATTGAACACCTGAAGAATACAAGTATCATGACTCTGAGTCAAAACAATAGGAAACAAGATTTCTGTGAGATAATGTTTGAGCTGACCTTGTCACCATAGACAGGCCAGAGCCTCTCATATGTGTGTTCATGTGCCCACAGCTCCAGATCCACTCCTGTGAAGGTAACGATCGTCAATAACAATACCACTATTGTTATTCAGATCCCCTGCTCATTTCATTTTGAGATTTTTAACTTTCCACCACCTGTTAAATAATGTAATGCAACAAACAAAAGCAGAAGAAATGCAATACAATGAAAACATTCGGGGGGGGAAAAAGGGGGCTGGTGGGACATCGGCCAAACCGAAAAAAGCCTGTTTTTTAAATAAATGTTTGGATTGCTCCACTCTCCGCCACTGTTAAGACATTAGTCTGTCTGAACGTGCAAATTTGTGATCTTAAAACACCCATTAGCAGCTGCACAGCTGGTCGTTGAATAGGGAACATACCATAGCGGTAAAATAGATCCTCGAGCCCAGGAGCTGGCGGTTTGGTGTCGTTCCGTCCCAGTCGGACCTGAGAGGTAGCAGAGAGGTATATAACGATGGCATAAACTTACATTAGTGCATGAAACACGACCTGGTAAAGCCCCATTATGCCCATGCCAGTCTTTCTTTTTTCCCGCATACTGCCAAGTGCTGAGAGGAGTTATTTTAACTGGAAACTATTTGGTCCAATTTACAGTGATTATGACAGCATTAGCATGCGCAGCGGGCCAGCTTGCAACGTTCGTGACACGTCTGCTACCGGAGGCAAAATAAAGCTTACATATACTTTTATGTGACATATACGGACGTGTAGTTCTTTGTACGGTTCAAGCAAATGAAAAGTCAATAATAGTTTCTAACACTTTAGATTAGGGAACACATAATCAACTATGTTCTTATTAACATGCATATAAGTAGCATACTAGCCCTTTATTCGTAAATATTAAGCACATGTTAACACCTTATGTAGGAAAAATCTTAATTCATGTCATAATAGAGGTAGAATAAGGTGTTACCGTAATTATTATGCTAATAATAACCGTTTTTGTTGTCGTTTTACCCTCATACAAAAGTTTGAATGAATAGTTTTGAGCAGCTTGAACTCACATAGGAATCAAACTTGGTACAGTCGTCCTGGTCGTCGTCGGAGCAGTACATCGGCCTGTGTCCCATCGTGATGATCCATGGACGTGCGGCTCTGTTTTCTGGCTTGTTGGCATCCTGAAAATGAGGAAAGGGAAGAAGTGAGGACACACACGTGTGTACATGCGAGGCCAAGAAAAGCATACTGAGAGAGATAGGTTTGACAAATCGGTCAGTTTATAAAGAGAAAACCAGAATGGAACGACTTTTTGAAAGATGAATGGAAGTTGGAGAGAGAGAGAGAGAGAGAGAGACAGAGAGCAAACATGGAAACAAAGCAGAGCACTTAGCCGTCATCATCAGTGGTCATTAACCTCCAGGTCTTTCTCCAGCCACTCGTACTGCTTGAAGAGGAGCTCCAAGCCAAACTCGAGATAGAAATAAACCTCAGTGGAGAAGGAGATTATGTGTGCTGCCCCCAGGTTCCAGCTGTGGACACACATTACACAGCCTCGATGTAGTACATGAAGGAACGAGAGCAAGAACAGGTTGCTTGTTAACCAAATACAAAACACAGGCGTTTTATGTAAAATTGACATTACTGAGATAGTATAGAGAACTTGATGTGAGGAGACCTAGGAGTGGATGTTTCACTGAAAGGCAGCTGTTGTGTACATTTGCTGTTCTTCTTTGACTCCCCTTGTTCTTAAGACAAATGTAAAGGCTGACCAAACTAGGAGAAAGAAGCACTGCTTCCACCCTCACTAGTCTGACTCCTGCAGTTCACTACTTCCTGAATGGGCTCTATATGCAAATAACTTCTCCTTTCTCACTTTGTGCACACGGCTACGTATATATATTGTCTTCTATAGATCACAACCAGGTTGTAACAAAGAGCCAGAGCAACTCATACCTTACCTGTACCATAAGCCCTCAGTCTGGCCGGGCATACTGAAGCGATTCCTGTAGTTGGAGAAGTTGCTGAGAACAAAACATAAGATCGTGAGAAATGCACTCGTAATGGACAGATCATATAATCTGCATTCCTTGAATATCAAACAAACAGCAATCAAACACCACAAACTGCTGCTCTCTCTGACTCTGTGGTGCCGGACGCTGAAAAACGGCGAACGCGTTCAGAGTACACGGACGCGGATAATACCAAGCTTGGCTATACAATGAGGCTGCGATTCTTTCAATAACAGTGTTTAATGTTTCGCTGGCGGAGGTCGCAGAGTGGTATATCATCGGATAAAGATGACCCTTTCACTGCGGTGGTGACGTCTGCTTCTAGACCATTCTTGGATATTCTGAGAAACCATACACTTTACTGTAGCCAAGCTATCAATGACTGTCCCGCCAAATTAAAAGGCTGTGGCCTCTGTGACATCATCCTACAGGTTTTTAAAGCTTAGAACCATCGCCAGTCTCTGACGCCAGATAATCAAAATTTGGACTACGCAGGACTAAGCCTGGGTGGAGCTGAGATGGGATGAGCAAGCAGGAGCCACCACGGCTGAGTGTACTACACCTGTGAATCGAGAAGAAAAAAAGCCTCTAAATATACCCAGTTAAAGCCGTGACGACTATAATTTTAGATGTAGCCGTCGTTACGGAAATTTAATCTTAAGGCGATCCGCAGCGGATTTTTACCATCAAGTCATGTGCGGTTCCCTCCTCGATCCCAATATAGTCGCGCGCTTGCACTGATAAATCCACTTCTACGTTTACTGTACACACCACCGCTACCACCAAGTCACCAGCCCACGTATTAGACTGCACCAAACTACATGAAAACACCGCTTTGGAGCATCAAGCGAGCAGCATTGTCCACATTAAACCAGTCGCGTCCAAATAGTACAATGGAGGCATTACGCAAAGCGGGGAAAAAGCCTGTGACGCCAATCGACCCAATCTCTTTTCACCGTTTTTCATTTCAGCACGAAAGCAGGAGCCGGTCTTCTCAACAGGGCCGTTAACTCAGCGAGGTGATTTGAATGATTGTTCATTGTTTTCTTACGTAAGTAAGAGTGGAGTGGGAAGTCAATATTCTGGTCGGGGTGAGACAGTTCAGAACTCTCCATTGACTGGGTTAATGTTGGGTTGTGTGTAACTAGATAACGGCGGGGTCAGAGATCATAGGCCGGGAACAAGGACACGAATGTAGGTTTTGAATAGCCAAGGCATCATATTATATGTTTACAATTAAATGTTTTTTAACACAGCACACAAAGGCTGAGATGAGGTCCTGTGAGAATCAACTAAGCTCTGGTGTTCAGTCAGAAGTGGGTTTGTACTTCCATCTTGTGGCTACTAGGTGAACCAGCAGACACCGTCAAGCGTCTTGGAAGGCATTTGTAACAATAAACAATCTTTTTTTTTTTTCGATTTAGTGGAATATTACAGTCGGTCTGAAGCAAACAGTGCGATAGGAGCGGACGTGCACAAGGGAAAAGATTAGCCAATAGAAATCGAGCTCACCACAGGCTTTGCAGTGTTTTTGCTTTGGGGCAAAGCTGTGGAAAATGTGATTCACGACAAATATGATAAGCTTATATTTGTGTCATTAATCTGGACTGTGACAGTGCAGTGTAACGTGAGTCATCCACTCAAACCCAAAGTATGGTTCCACTCAAATACGAATCAAAATAGAAATCGAGTGAACGTCAAATTCAATGTGAAAACCCCTGACTTTAAGGTGACCCGAGAAGAGTTTCCCCTCCTCATCAGATCTTCCTTTCCATCATCTGATGAGCTTAACCCAGGCAGTTGTAGAAATTAAGAGAGTGAGTGGTAGCCGTGAGGGAAGCATATCACAGGACACCGTTTCAAACACCAACCGTATTCCCGATTCCCCCCCCCGAGGGCCTGATGAACCATACATTGTGCCGGGTGAACAAAGACAGTCTTGATTGGGGCCTTAGCATCTTCTGTGGACCCGCTGTTCTCATCCTGTCGGAATGCTGACTGAAAACGTCTGTGGTCAGCACAATTTAAATTGCCTTTTTACCCATTAGGTTTTTGAGGTTGGAAAGAGAGACGAGCGGAGAAGTGTAGTGAAAAGGGAGCACAACAGAGTCGGGGGGGAAGAAAAACGCAGGGGCCAGCAGCTGGAACATTTGGATTCTTAACAGCACCGCGGAAACAAAGCGCGCATTTACGCATTATACGAGAAGGTGAGAAGGACTGGATTCGAAGTTATGTAATGCAAGGGAGCTGGTTTCTGATTATCAGTTTCTTATGTCAAGACGCAGCGCCAAGGAAAAGAGACTACTGTTAGCAGCTCCTTAATAAAGAGCAGGCAGTAGTCGTCAAATGGCACAGGCACGGCCAAGAGAAAACAGTGATGAATAAATAGTACGGTACTGGGTCTCCAGCAGAAGTGCTTGTTATGCATTTGAAGGTGGCTTAATGTTTTTTTTTTCTCTCACTTTGAACAAAATAATTGCAATATACCGTGAAAATTAAAGAAAACACAACAACTGTACTGTAATATAGTACAGTATAGTTATCTACACTCTTAGAAATAAGGGTTCCAAAAGGGTCCTTCTACAAGGGCTGAGGTTCTACCCGGAGCCATTTGCTTCTGAAAAAGCCTTTCCTGAAGAAAGGGTTTTTCAAGGGTTCTTGGTAACACTAATGGTTCCAGTAAGAACCATTTTGATCCAGAGAACCCATTAAAACCCATTTCCCGAATAAAGGCTTTCAAAAGGGTTCTTGGTGGAACCTTTATAAAAAGGTTCTACCTGGAGCCAAAAAGGGTTCTCCAATGCGGACAAGCCGAAGAACCTTATATGGTTCTACTCAGCACTTTATTTCTAAGAGTGTACGCTCCTAGAAATAAGGGTTCGAAAAGGCTCCTTCTACAAGGTCTGAGGTTCTACCTGGAACCATTTGCTTCTGAAAAACCCTTTCCTGAATAAAGGGTTTTAAAAGGGTTCTCCTATAAGGACAGGTCGAAGAACCTTGTATGGTTCTACTTAGCACTTTTATTGAGTGTAGTACATGCAAAACCTGCAAATACACTCAGTTTCTAGCGTTACTAGGCTACTATGTTTTTGGCGGGATTCACCAACTTATTATTTTTATAATTAAGGAATCTGAATAATGTCATTTGTTGAATAGCTGCTTTTTTTTTGTTGCAAATTTTCATCAACCTAACAAAGGAAAACAAAGCAAAGTTCAGTCCTGTACAATGCGTTGTTGCTCTGGGAATCAATTAATAGATAACAAACATGTGACTCCCAGTCAAATAAATGTTTCTTTTGGAGAGCGGCGCCTTGTTTAGATGTTGGCGGTTCCTGACGCCGTTCCAAGCTTTTCGCAGACCAAAATAGCTCCCATCTGTTCAAAATGGTCCGGGAGGAGTTTTTTCGGCAGACCAAAGCGTTTCCTATAGCGGAAAAACTGCGGCTTTCTCGGGGTGGGGTGGAAGGTAGCGGCAGGAACACGCACATGCACTTAGTTTGAAAAACAAGGGGAAAACACTGACCGACAGAATGCAGAAGAGAGACTGAAGACAGTGAGGGGAACGGTTGGACTTCCTCATCTCTGCGTGTCATGACATTTTCTTGTCACGATAAGTTCCACTTACTATGAAGCTTCATGGTTGCCTGGGCAGGTCATGTAAGGCACGTAGGCTGCTATGGACTGGATCTGCCTCATGAACTCGTCCCCGATCCTAGCGTTATCCTGGAACACATAATTATTACACATGACTCATGACAGATTTAGCAACCCCAACAAAAGGTTTCGTTTTTTTCCTCATTTTGCTAATATCTAACAAAAATTAGTTTTTGAAAAACTGACTGAATCTATTTTCCAGATGAATGTAGGAATGTGTCCTCGGTTCTTACCATCGAAACCTCACTGAAACCATGATATTCTGATACTAGCTACACGACTTCTAAGAACACACTGTGGTTCGTGGCTGTTCTGACGACATTTACCAGCCATTAATGGCCTGTTTTTGTGTTTATAATATCAATGAAGCCACAGGATGTGCTTGTATATTCAAGCTGAAAACGCACATTGGGATGAATCATAGCTATTCAGTCTGCTGATTGCATTAACGATTGCCTCTGAAGTAATAATGCAGGAACTCATTTGATTAAAACAAAAGACTACCAATCAAAGCAAGCATATATCGGCTAAATATCAAAGATTACAGCTGCTAGGTTTTCCAGATGAGCAAATATGTGACTGGGACTAAAGATCAGCAGGTTTTGAATGGCATTATTTTATATTCATTAAAATACGTGGGTGACATTAGCCAAACTCTCATCTTTCACCACAGGCTTAAGGCATTTCACATTAATGCTAATCATAGTACGCTGCACATCTCCGCCACAGCCGGGCGCGTTTATATGCAATGATAATAAACAGTGGTGGGGGTTCGGGAGGGGGGGGTAGGGGGGGTTAGAGTGGTTATCTCAGCTTTCATTGTGGAATTAGTGGAATATCCGAGCAGTTTTAAAGAGAATAGGCTACTGATGAAAGAAGATTGCGGTAACTGAGCTCAGGTAACTGATTGCGGTTTATGATTTTTTTTCGAAAAAACAGAGTTAAAAATACCTCATGCATATCATAGGCAAAGTCCCCTGTAAGACAAACAAATAAAATGTATTAGAATGTGACTTTTATCATCACAATACAGTGAGACAACGCACAAGAAATGTGTTTAAGTGCGTTTTTCCAAAGCGTTAGATGAGAAGGCTAACAGGAAGTTGGAGTAGCTATGCAAGCATGTGTCATCTGGTTCAATGCCGATTATAGTAAGTTGAAAAGTCTTATTGGAAGCGACATTTCTAAAATTGGAAAATAAGACAATACCAAACATGAACAAGTATGTTAACGGTGGGGCATCCTCAGTCTGTGAGTCCCAGAGTTGGGATATTTAAAGGTGCTTTCTCTGCTCATACACAGAGCTGACATTAGGGAGGATCAGTCGTCTGCCCTAGTCTGGTTCGGCTCAGCGAAAATATGTAAAGACTGGTGCCAGTGCTACACCGAGGCCGCTGTGATTAGATAGTTGCGGCAGGCGCTGATAACTTTAGAGAAGGCAGAATAACATGTTTTTCTCTTACAATGTGGAGTATTACTCACGAGACTATTTTCTGAGCTTCCGCTCCCACTAATAATGATTCTACTACTACTACGACTACAGAGTATGGCTCTTACCTATGTGCAGGATGACATCGTACATGCCAAGCTGCGTCTCCTTTTGAAGTCGAGCCAGAGACTGAGGGTTCTCATTGCCCATGTCGCCATACAGAGCAAACCTGGGACTGAAACTAGCGCTGTCGTTCAGGGCGACGAAGGAGAACACGTCGCTCCAGCCCTCGTCACTGCCACAGTGGTACACTGAAATAAAATGGAAGAATATTACTCTGAATAATTCACACGGTCTGTAGTAGAGTGAGAGCCTGTAACAGTAAACGTCTACCCACCATAGACGGCAGCGGGTTTGAGGTCCATGAGCGCGACTCTGTGTATGTACATCTTTCTCTTCTCCTCTCCCGAGTCAACAAACAGAGTGTTGTTGCCCCCGGCTGTCATCTCAAAGAGCCGACTCCCTAGAAGGCCGTACTCCACCTTGCTCTCGGTCTTATTGAAGGTGGTCCAGGTCACTACCATGGAACCTGGCGCTCCTGCGAATCAAGGTTTTTTTTTCCGAAACTTGTTTGAAACGGGATACAGACGGACCTGACAGAACCCCTGGATTCACTTACTGGTGCTTTGATAAAAGCCAAGACATGCGTATGAAAAAGGCTGACTTTGTACATGAGTGGCACTTTTGATCTCGCCGCTGGCAAGATACAGCCGAGTTGAGCCGAGGACTGGTCAGGTACTCAATTCATCAACCGATTAAATGACTACCATATGTTTCACCTTCACAAGGAATGAACAAAAACATCGCATTGACTGTATAAATTATACGTTGGCTTATCCAGCTCTATATCTTTTGGGGTGTAAATAGTCTACTTTCTTCTGATTGGTCAAAATCCTGTCAAGGGGTCAAATGCGCTGTGCTTGTGACCATTGCTTTATAATCTTATAGACATGGAGGTTCTGAAATTGAACTTTCCAACATGTTGTAGTACATTACTAATAAGCACTATGACAATTTATCGAGAAAGTATCAGAAACATAGGGTTTTTGACAAAAGGAGAAGAGAAAATGAACATTTTGCTTTTAGTGAACTTGTGGGAGTGCTCCAGAAAAGAATCAACAAGTTAAATGTTCTGTTTTTCTGTCATCGTGTTGTTGAGATATACGTACAAAACATCTGCAGATCTGCAATCTATGACCTCTGCTGGTGCCCATAAAAGGGAAAACAGTGCGCCTTAATGAAAACACATGACGGTGATAAAAATAGCTCAAGCACGTACCTGGGTAAGAGAGGTGCACCTGCTCCGGCTGAGTCCCGATGGGAGGAACGGCAAGCACCAACAAGGGTGCAAGGCTTAACACCGCACAGGCAGCACGGACAGGCACCATTTTAACACTGAATAAGAGAGACGGAAAGCTTGATATCGTAGCATCACACACAAGTGAAAATAAAACAGATTTGGTCCATGCAGTCACATGATTTTAAGAGCTGTGGTTGACATAAAACAAAGAGAATAAATACACTTACCTGACTCGAGTTCACTCAGTGCTCTGTGGCAGCGACACACAAACTGTGTTCTGATCTCTGAGTGGAGGTCAACATCAGTCAGCCTTGCATGATGAAACTGCAGGAAATGAAAACAGCAGCGTCACTGAGGGTGTTGCAGATAGAGTCGACGAGTTAATACAAGCAGCTGATGTTGTTTTTCACTGTGCATTCAGGGGAGTGCAACAGAGCTGGGCCTAACAAGCGAGAGCTTGGTTTCAATCAACAAAATGCAAAGACAAGCAAATGATACAACTCAGTGATCGGGATAAAGCAGCGTCAGCGGCTCATTAAGGCTGCAGCTGTGCAGACTCAAATGACTTATACTAAATAATGCCTTTGTTTCTGTGCACTGGTTTTCTTTTTATTTCCATCTGAATATGCAAAACACACACGAACAATTCAGATGATAGCATTTTGAACTGCCTACATCATTATTTATTTGGCTGTGCGTACTGTTTGGGTGGAACAATACACACTCAAAACTGAGTCTAGCCTCAGTAAATATGGTTGAATGTGTGTTGGGACGCTAGAGGGCGCACATCACATAAACAGCATTATGAATAGAATGCTTTATGCTCTAATAAAGGGCAGTAGTTCAAGTCAGAATGAGCCGGAGGAGTATGCTAGCTGAGTCACTTTGCTCTCTGCAACAATCCAAGAGTCCATTATTGACCCTGCCTATAAAAGGAACAGCGGGGTGAGTACGTTTGAGACACCCTGTCGCTTTACAGTTACACTTATATCACGTAAAGTGCTTGAAGAACGAGAATGTCAATAACTACTCGGTTAAACCACAGCTCGTAGCATTATTATTCCCCGAGTTGTTTGTATCAGGTAAGCTAGCTAGCTGGCTCGCGCATTCACTTATTATTAACAGCACGTTACGCACAATTTCAAAACTTTTCGTTTCGTTACGTCTTTGAGCAACACTTACAGTTCAGTGTCAGGGAATAAGGTTCCCGCAATTAGCACAAACTATTTCCGAGTCGACTTAGCTCGATAATGTTAAATAAATAAATGAATAAAACCGCAGAACACTCACAAAACACTACTCAGCTGTTAGCGCTGACAACAGTTCCGGACTACTACGTCATTGTGTAGGAACAATAATGCCGCAAGGACTCATGGGAACTCGAGTTTTACTTTCGAAAGCAAGTGTAAACATTGTAAATATCTATGCTATGGACATAGCTTACTTCTTTGAACGGTTGAGTCGAGGTAGAGCAATTAATGGAGACAATTTTTCTTCCAGGTTTCTTTTAATAATTTAATGACTTTAATGACAATTATTAGTTCTACTTCTCTACTTGTTCTTATAAACTTGATAAATGCTGCTAAATGCTAAATTAGCATACATTTTCTTCCCAAACCAATATTTTGATTACCAGTTTCATGTCTTTGATATGTCGTTAATGCATTGTGTTTATGTGAAATATATGGCAAATTATGTAGATTGCAATCCAATATATTTGCATATGTATTGAACAACACTTGATAATATATTTTTTTTATTTTATCTCTCTGTAGGTACAGTATGATGGACTCCAACAGTGAGGATGGAGACTATGAAAATCTTGAGCAGGTCTTCCATCAGGACTCAGCTCAGTACAAAGTGACCTATCATCATCACCCTCATGATAGAAACACTAAAGAGGTGCGATGAGTTCAAATGTTCTATGATAACGGACCTCTTCAGCTTTATATAATAGTGTCATCTCAATGTAAACTGTATTCTTCTGTGCAGGTGGATTATGACAAGAAAGAGGAATTATTTAAAAAGAGGTGTGTGTGTGTGTGCGTAGTTGCATCAGCACATACATTGTGTATTTTAGTTTCACCCAGAGAGTACATGTATACGTTTTTTTACTCCACCCCAGGTATACAGTGAGTCGCTCCGCTAACAACCCGAGCAGAGTGAAGCGAGTGGTGTCGTGCAAAAGGAAGACTCATCACCTGACGGCGGCTCGTCGGAAGCAGCTCGGGCCTGGACGGACGCACGGTGCCGTCAACAAGGAGAATGAGACGAGTCGCCTGCAGGACGCGCAGCAGGACGTCTGCCATAGCGACAGGGCCGGTCGGACTGGTTCTGAAAAGGCTGAGGTCTCTACACTGACACAGGTCAGAAACGGGTCAGAAACAGTAACATACCGTATAAAGTTTCTTATGTCGCGCGTTCTCAAAAATGCATCATTTGTTTTGTGTTTCAGCTCACGAGGGATCATGGCACAATGACCGACGTGCTCTTTGGGAGAAATCTGAAGCTGAAAGTGGCTTTGACGCTGTGGCGGAGGAACGTGGGAGAGCTACTGACATACTTTCTCAGGTATGTTGTCTTGTTTTAAAGGCGCCATATGTAAGAATGTGGCCAAAAACTTGTTACTACAGTCAAATTCAAAACACAGAGGTTTTTTTAGGTTTCGTTTTCTGACGTAACTGGCAACCCGTGGTTGCTCGGCAGCTGAGACTCTACCGACTGCAATGATTGGTAGACGGCGGTAGGTGGCGCCACATGCGCCAAAACATGATTTGCAGTCTGCAAAATATTTTTTTTTTAATGCAAATATTTTGTCTGTGCTGTTGTTGTTGGTGAGTTCAGTTTGTTATATGAACATTATTCCTGAGTCTCTGTGACATATTAGGACACATATGTCAAACTCAAGGCCCGGGGGCCAGATGTGGCCCGTCACGTCATTTTATGCGCCCCGTGAGTGGTTAATTGGTCTTAAAAATCTGTGTTAAAATAGGTCTATACTGCTCTAAGGCTTTGCCTTGACCATAAACTACATTTCCCATAATGCATGGCGATTGCGTTACCCGCAAAGTGACGGCATCGCAATCGCGGCCCAGGTTACCCCCCCAGGTTACCTATAATGCATCATATTTGTAACTTGAATAAGTAATAAATACATAAAGATATTTAGCAATATGTTACAGAGTTGTTACCTTTAGTTTACATTATATTTGGTTACATTTAGTTACATTTATTCTGTATGTATGGCCCTTTGAGGGTAACCATTATGCTGATGTGGCCCTCAGTGAAAATGAGTTTGACGCCCCTGTATTAGGAGGATTTTATGACCATTTAGATTTATTACATAATGCACCTTTAAGCATAATATGACATGCACTCATGATATATGACTATGACTCATTTTCGAGCAGAATCCAAGACGTTGGCGTGTTTGTTGATTTCCTCCCCCTCATGAGCAAAAGGTAAACATCACATTTTACAACACACATGTTCACACACAGCTTCAAATATGTATCATTTAGTCTAGAATGAATGAATGAATAAATCCCACAGCATTGACGAGGAGTCTTCGAGGATTACCATCGGCTGCTGCGTCGACCTCTTTCCTTTGGTTCGAAAAGTCCTCAACAACCCGTATGAAGAGTGAGTCCCCCTGCTGGATTACTACGACTATTTTTTTACAGAATCATTTCAAAATAAAAGAATAGATGGGTGTCCTTTTATACTTACAGGCACATTAAAGTTGGCCTACACTGGATAAATGCAGTCTTGAAAAAATGGTGGAAGGAACTGAGAGAAAGCGGTTGTACTGGATCGTCACCTCGGCTAGAGAAGTACGTGCTTCGCCGCTATTTTCAAAAACGCCTCTCTACGTATGTATGTATGTGTGACCCTTTGTGATCATGGAGTTCTACTTTGTCACAGGAATTTCCAGGTTTTTAATCAGCAGTTGTTGGCGTTCTGGCTGGAGGAACCCTTTTTGAAATGTGTTCCGGGAGCTGCAGGAGACATGGTAAAGGTCAGTGTACGTGTGTATGAATAATACACTATAACATTACCATTGTTATTGTTGACTCTGAGCGTTTCTAATGCCTGTAAAAACTGTACAAGACATCTTACGCAATCTTCTCTCTCCCCGCAGGTCGTTGACTCTTTTCTGTCTCAGCTTACCTTGCAGCAGTGAAGAGCCACATCGCAGATCTTTCTCTGGAAGTCGTAGATAGGAGCTGCTTTTTTGTATCGTCTTAGTACTGTGCCTCGTCTTGTTCATATTTGTACCTAATGTATTAAGCTTATTTTTGATCAATAAAATGGAAGAAAAAAAAATGCAGTTGTTTCAGTCCTGGCCTGGACTTCAACCTCGACCTAATCTTGAAGTGATTTAAACGGCTCAGAGATACGGGTTTTCCTCGTTCACAGCTCCTAATTTGCATGCAGCGCTATCTCACTTGACACAGATAAGTAAGTGGAGGCTCGGTGTCTGTCATTGTGACGTGAACCCGAGGCTGAAGTCCAGCCGTGACTGGACAGGAGAGGACCCTGCCATTCAATGAACTCTGAATCTGACTGGCAGCAGTTGACAGCAGTTGACAGCATTGAGTAGACTAACGCTGCAGTAGGAGAAGATTCATTTACTGAAGGTAAGCAACCCTCAATTTCTGTCATTTCTGTTCATCGAACTCCACGAGACACTTTTTTTTTCAATATCAATACCTGAACCCTGTCGCTTTGACGACACAGGTGAAAGCGAAGGATGAGGCGTCTGAGATGCTGGCTGCAGGCGGCGGCCGCCCTGCTCCTGCTGTGCGTCGCTGGAGTCGCCGCGGAGCAACTGCAAGCTGAGAACCTGCATCTGCTTCCCCCGGACGAGCACAGCTTGGTGCGAAACCGCGAAATGAGAGGTATTCGCTCTAGTTTTAGATGTCGCCGAGCCTCCTGCTTGCTTTTAAATGCTGCTTGAATCATATTTGATGTACCGTGTGAGGTCATTTGTGTACCTCAGTAAGAGAGACAGAGAATATAAAGTCCTTTTTTACAGACTGTTTATTATGGATCATATTCCAACAGGAAGGTCGTGATCCCACGCTCTGCTAGTCTACGCTCTTAGAAATAAAAGTGCTAAGTAGAACCATATAAGGTTCTTCGGCTTGGCTCCAGGTAGAACCTAACCCTTTTGGAGGGTTCCACCAAGAACCCTTTTAAAACCCTTTATTCAGGAAAGGGGTTTTAAAGGGTTCTCTGGATCAAAATGGTTATTCCTGGAACCATTAGTGTTGCCAAGAACCCTTGAAAAACCCCGTTCAGAAGCAAATGGTTCCAAGTAGAACCCCAGCCCTTGTAGAAGGAACCTTTTGGAACCTGGAAGTGTACCTACCTACCCATCTGCCTTACTTATGTACCCAACTACCTAGTTACTTGCCTACCTATCTACCTACCTTTCTTAATGTTTTTCTTGTTTTCTACCTACACTCTTAGAAATAAAAGTGCTAAGTGGAACCATATGAGGTTCTTTAGCTTGTCCTCATAGGAGAACCATATTTGGCTCCTTTTGGAGGGTTCCACCAAGAACCCTTTTAAAACCCTTTATTCAGGAAAGGGGTTTTAAAAGGTTCTCTGGATCAAAATGGTTCTTATTGGAACCATTAGTGTTACCAAGAACCCTTGAAAAACCCCTTTCTTCGGGAAAGGCTTTTTCAGAAGTAAATGGTTCCAGGTAGAACCTCAGTCCTTGTAGAAGGACCCTTTTGGAACCCTTATTTCTAAGAGTGTACATTGTTGTTGTTTTGTCGTTGCTATAAACTTATCCCCCAAGTTGCTCCTGACGTCTGTGCTGGCAGAAAAACTGTAGGGTAAAGCGCTTTGAGTGGTCATCGAGATTAGAAAGCCGCTATATAAACACAGACCACTTCACAGTTTGATCTAATCTGAACTTATCTCTTCCCCCACTTTCCATCTTTTTAACCTTTCCCTGTTATTGTTTTATTTGCTCATCAGTGCCGCCCAGGGACTGCCACGAAATGTTGATGCTCTCTTCAGGCCAGGCCCAAGACGGGCTCTACCTGATCCAGCCGGGCGTCGCGCCCGTCGTGGCGTACTGCGCCATGCGGGAGGGCGGCTGGACCGTGGTGCAGCACATCACCGTCAACAGCAGCGTGAATTTCGACCGCACCTGGGCCGAGTACAAGCTCGGCTTCGGCCGCGTCTCTGGGGATCACTGGCTCGGCAACGAACACCTTCATCAGCTCACCCGGGGCCCTGCGCGCTACAAGCTAGGAGTGAAACTAGTGGACCCAGATGCCGTCACCAAGATGGGTGAATACGACCCGTTTCTAGTGGAGGACGAGGCCTCGGCATACAGGCTAAGGCTGGGCCTGTTCCAGGGCACCTCTGTGGACGCTTTGACCCTGGACACGGAGAACTATCTGCACGACAACCAGAAGTTCACCACCAAAGACAGAGACAACGACAACTACTTCCAAAACTGTGCCAAGCTGGAGTTTCAGGGTGTTCCCGGAGGAGGGTGGTGGTACGACGCCTGCGCTGGCGCTAATCTAAACCGCAGGAATGTCATCTACTGGCAGAAGGACTGCAACAAAGAGCGACTGTGCAAGTACGCGTGGATGATGGTGAGACCGTCGGACACAGTCAAACTGATTCAGAGCAAAGACTGCAAGAGGGATGAGCTGTGATGGACTCATTGTTAAAGGTGCATTATGTAATAAATCTAATGCAACTGGCCATAAAATCCTCCTAATATGTCACAGAGACTCAGGAATAATGTTCATATAACAAACTGAACTCACCAACAACAACAGTACAGACAAAATATTTGCATTAAAAAAAATATTTTGCAGACTGCAAATCACGTTTATGTTTTGAAATCATGTTTTGGCATGTGGCGCCACCTACCGCCGTCTACCAATCATTGCAGTCGGTAGAGTCTCAGCTGCCGAGCAACCACGGGTTGCCAGTTACGTCAGAAAACGAAACATTGAAAGACCTCGGTATTTTGAATTTGAATGCAGTAACCGTTTTTGGCCACATTCTTACATATGGCGCCTTTAAAACAACACAACATACCTGAGAAAGTATGTCAGTAGCTCTCCCACATTTCCTCCGCCACAGCGTCAAAGCCACTTTCAGCTTCAGATTTCTCCCAAAGAGCACGTCGGTCATTGTGCTATGATCCCTCGTGAGCTGAAACACAAAACAAATGATGCATTTTTGAGAACGCACGACATAAGAAACTTTATATACGGTCCGATCCGCGTTAGTTTCTGACCTGAGTCAGTGTAGAGACCTCAGCCGTTTCAGAACCAGCCCTGTCGTTATGGCAGACGTTCAGCGGGGAAATCCAGCTTCTTATGTTGCTACATTTTAAGCACATCTAACAAATACTACATTGAACTACAGCAGTTATAATGGACATTGACTTTAGCACATTTTATTCTGAAATTCATGAACATAATCGCGAAAAATACTGAAGGACACAAACTCGAAAACGGTATTAAAAAAAAAAAACGCGTCAAGTCTTTTTCCAGCATATCAATACAAGAAGCAAAACAATGTATTTCGTTCCTCGAGTAAGTGCAGAGTCCTGTTTTTGTTTTTGTTTTTTACAGCAGCAAGAAAGTGTTTTCAGGACTTTTTGATTATGACACGTGTAAAATACCTTTTGGTTACTCTTCTTATACCAAACAAACAAACAAACAACAAACAAAATTTTCATTTTGCCACAGGACATTACGAGTTTACCAGATACACAATAAAGATATGATGATTTGATGACTGTAATTGATAAAAAACAAATACTGCATTTTAATTCTCCAAAGGCAAACAATAAATAAAAAGAAAGTCCTGAGGATAATTAAATAAAATTAAATACTCGATATTTCTGTAAACAATGATACCGTTCAGCAAGTTTTGTAATGTAGTCAGTGTTGTTGTGTTGTTCGGGTAGGCTTTCATTTGGTATTATTTATGACTTTACAGGACAGGACTATTCATTTATTTTCACTCGTCTTACAAATAACAACAGCACACAAAAAAACATTGATTTGATTATGAAGTTGCCATTTTCGACTTTGCAAGCAGATTCCAACATCAACAAGACGCGTATTAGCCCTTTAAAAATAAATAACCAAGTCAGACAGTGCAACTTGAATACAAATACAGTAAAATAAGAAATAATACACGTTTTAATTGATGGCATTTTTTGTTGTACGAAAGCACCGATCTCTTTTAAACTATGTACACTATCATTGATTAAAGCATGTTCAGACATATTTAAGATGTGCTTCCATTTTCATAGTCTGAGCAGAAATAACTGCTGCACCAACCCTTTTTATATTGATATATTCTAATATACTGTATATGAATTTACCGCTGTCATCATTCATATTTAAAAAAAAAAAAAAAAAAAAAAGCATTAAAGGTGCATTATGTAATAAATCTAAAGCAACTGGCCATAAAATCCTCCTAATGTGTCACAGAGACTCAGGAATAATGTTCATATAACAAACTGAACTCACCAACAACAACAGTACAGACAAAATATTTGCATTAAAAAAAATCTTTTGCAGATTGCAAATCATGTTTTTTGGCATGTGGCGCCACCTACCGCCGTCTACTAACCATTGCAGTCAGTAGAGTCTCAGCTGCCGAGCAACCACGGGTTGCCAGTTACGTCAGAAAACGAAACCGGAAAGACCTCGGGTGTTTTGAATTTGAATGTAGTAACCGTTTTTGGCCACATTCTTTACATATGGCGCCTTTAAATTCACGTGAGTTTGGAGCCGACCGCGGGATTCTGTCCGTACCAGTATAGTTTCTCCTCGATCCGTTTCTTCTTCCACTGACAGAGCAAGAGCATGCGAAAGGTCTTTTGAAAAGTCTTGTTGCACAGGGCGTAGCACATGGGATTCACCGTGCTGTTGACGTAGCACAGCCAGTAGCCGAGGTGCCACAGGGAGAGGGGGATGCAGTCCGAGCAGAAGGTCGAAATCAGCACCATGATGTTGTACGGCGTCCACGTCAGGATGAACGCCAGCAGGATGGCGCTGAGAGTCTGCGCCGCCTTGCGCTCCTTGATCAACACCATCCTCTTCCTCTTGGTGATCTGGCTCTTCAGTATGGCGTCGATGGGTTTCGACGTCGAGGACACGGACGGAGCGCTCACGGACTCGGCCGAGGAGAACGTCGACCGCGTCATTTTGGCGTCGCCGTTCCTGCCCTGGTGGTCGCCGCGAGCGTCTTTGGCCGCGGCTTTGAACTTGTACGACACGCACCTGCCGCTCCGCTGAGAGTCGCTTTTGGGCAGCGTCCGGAAGAAGTTGTCTTCGTCGAAGCCGCTGAGCCGCTCGCTCTCGCTGCCCACTCCGCTCTTGCCGGTGTCGCGGGCCTGCTGGTCCCTGTCCGAGGCCTGGAAGCCTCCCGGCGAAGCGGGCTTGTCCTCGTCGTCCGAGGAGGCGTAACTGTTGAAGGTGGTCAGCTGACCGGCTCTGGACCACTCGTCGTTTGTGCTGGCAGCCGATTTGGTGGCATTGCTCCGGTTGGACGACGACCAGGAGGCTTGGTTTCTGTCCTGAGACGTTTTTTTGTAGCTAAAACAGGATCTGATGATGGTCTTCTGAGGCTGACTGACCCCAGACTCTGTGCTGTGGTGAATCCCCTGAAGCTCAGCCAGATCTTTGGTCCTCTTCTCCGTCTCCTTGTAGATCCGACAGTAGAGGATCGTCATGACCGACACGGGGATGTAAAAGGCCGCAATCGCCGTCCCAAACGTTATCACCGGCTCCGAGAAGAACTGGATCTGGCACTGCTTCTCTGGGACTGTCCTTTTCCCGACAAAGTACTGCCAGCAGAGTATCGGCGGAGCCCACAGGACGAGCGACACCAGCCAGGCTAAGCCGATCATAATCCCGGCTCGTTTGGGAGTCCTTTTGGCCCTGTATGTCAGGGGCCGGGTGATGGAGAAGTATCTGTCAAAGCTGATCACCAACAAGTTCATGACGGACGCGTTGCTGGCTACGTAGTCCACAGCCAACCACAGGTCACAGGCGAGGTTCCCCAAGGCCCAGTAGCCCATCAGTATATACGAGGTATACAGATTCATGGAGAAAACGCCTATGATGAGGTCCGCGGCTGCCAGACTCAGCAGGTAGTAGTTGTTCACCGTCTTGAGCTGGCTGTTGACTTTAAACGAGAGCATGACCAAGACGTTGCCCACAATGGTGATGAGGCTGACGATCGCCGACACGGTCGCGATGGCGATCACCTCCCAGAGATCGTGAGTCACTGGGCGGACGTCCGCCGCGCTGCTATTCGCGCTGGCGTTCGGCAGAGTTTCCCCCTCCATGATTGTGTGACTTATTGGCGTCCAAACATGGTCGCTTTTGGAAAAGAAGAGAAAGAAGAAAGGTCATTGCCACTAGAGGGCATCATTTAAACATCAAGTCACATGAAGTGGCTTCACACTAGCAGACGAGGTGAGGAGGATTAACCCTTAGTTTTATACCGTGGTAATAATACACAACTCCTTATATGGACATCCTGGGGGTGTGTGTTCATAGGTCACATATTCAGGCTTTAAAATTATTCGTTGTTGAGTCAAAGTTATGATTATATATCGCATATTTAGTCATGATATAAAGAAGCAATAATTTTGAATAAAAAAAAATAATAAAAAAATCATCAAGTTGCCTAGGTAGGTTGTGGTGAAATAAACGATATAAGACACTCTATATTGCGCATTCTTATAGCCTCTGTTTTTGCTGTACATTTAAACATAGTAATGGGGAAAAAAGCAGCCAAAATGCTCTGTGTTCTGAGGGTTTTATCTTTTTTTTTTGTTGTTGCTTTGTTTGTTTCATTACTTCACACGAGAGACCCGAGAGGCACCACAGGAGCGTGACAAAGTGCGGACGCCGCGGTCACACCCTGGACACATCACCAGTCCATTGCGCCTCCCGGAGCTCAGCTGTGATCAACTTCAAATTTGGCCATATGTCTTGGTCTCGGGTGTATTGTGTAGGCAAATTAAAATTAGATTACGTTGCGAAATGTGTTGTTTTTTTTGTTTTGTATTTTACTTTCAGTCAGCCAAATGTGACCACATCATTTCCCAAAGTTGCAAATACCGCACTAAAACTAGCACTGCTCGTTCGGTCGTGTAATTCAGTTTTTTTGCCCGTTATGATGAATCAAGTCGCCCAAACGTCCAAATCTCTGCCTACTCAGTTAACTAATTTGTCAGCCATGCATCAAATTAAGTTCTACTGTGAGTGTACCTCATTTCTGAATGTAAAGTATGAATGTATGAGCTGATTGGTCATATTTATGGCCTCTTTACTTCCAGATTACCTCGTGTCTCTTCAACCACACACAAAACAATAGTTTCAAAGTGTTTTTTTCCTCATCACAAATAATAATAAAAAGTACAGACTTGTATAGACTCTTAGATTATATAGATCAAACCACCATCGTGATGGAATAATAATATAATAATATAAATGATGTGGCCTGATGCTCTGTCACTTGGATTTAAACACTCTTGGGACGACATTATGTCACGTCCCTGCTCGTACAAACCGCTACTGATGGAACGGGACTCCCGTAGTACCCTCCTCTACCAGTAGAGGGCAGTAAACACCAGCCACCAACTCACACACCTCATTATGATCTCTTCACTGTGAAGCGCACGCACTTCATCATGTGGGTGCCGGACACTACAATTAACGTCGGATGAGGGGATATTAATGCCAACGTTGACCTTTTGTTTTAAAAAAATAAAATAAGCCACGCGTTGTTCTGTGTGTGCTGTGCAGCCAAAGTTACTAGGACAAGAGAGGGCAGGGAATCAGGAAGTCAACTGGCATCAATTTTGTTGGGCAATGCTTTAGAAAACTGAATGTAGGTCATTTATTTCCCCCAAAGAGTTCACTTTAGATAGTTATTATATTCTGAGCTCAAGATAAAAAAAGAAATCCCTGTCATGGTTTGGGCCAACAATAGAATTCTGCACTTATTTTTAAACTTTATTTCATTATTTAACACCATTCCTTTGACAGAGCCCAGATAGAGCCCCACACAACCACCTACCGTCTACCAATCATTGCAGTCAGTAGAGTCTCAGCTGCCGAGCAACCACGGGTTGCCAGTTACGTCAGAAAAACGAAACCTAAAAGAACCTCGGTATTTTTGAATTTGAATGTAGTAACCGTTTTTGGCCACATTCTCACATATGGCGCCTTTAAACTTTAACCTGGCCACAATTCAAATCTTAGAACCTAAACTCATCCAGTTCCTTTAGAAACGACGTCCGTGCCTCATTAGACCACGTTTTGGTTTCCGTTAGACCACATGACCTTGCGTGTTTACGCCAGAAAAACACACACACACACACACACAGGATTGCTAATAGCCTCTAAGTCGAAGCAGGAAACATTTTAATGGTACACCCAGAGCTCCGAGACTTGGGTGAACTCTGAATCCCCGTTAATATTTGAATGATGGTCTATTCCGGCTCGTTTTTTGGAACTTTTTACCGAGGCAGATGGGTATAAAAGTGGTATTATAGCGTAGTAGAACACCGTCTGGGCAAGGTGTGAGATGTTAAAGACACTGTACGGCAACATTTTGACCTCGATCCTATACCCAGAGGCCACTGCAGTGAACTAAAGAAAAGAGAAGACTTCTCTTTTCAGTCCACTATCAAAAAACACATGAACACATCCATAAACAATGCATATTTTCTTTGTCTCTGGAACTCTAATACGTATAATCTCTGCACTAATGAGGAACGATGAAGTGGTTTTTTGGCTCCTGACAGGAACACAGTGACAACACTTAAAGCCATTAAGGACGTCTATTATTTCATAGTGAGTGAGTGCAACACTACATTAATGACCCCCCCATCATCTGGACTGGATTACCATCTGGGCTATAAAACTATATTTCGAGTTGTATTAAGTGTGAATACGTGTGTGTGTCACTGCCCTTAACACATAAAACACACACATTTATTCAACCTGAGGCTATGCTGTTAAAATAAAGGCGGTTTATCCTCCACATGTGGGTCACATGGGACAAAAAGGCAACTGCAAATCCTTGGACGATGAAACATAATCTGGGATTCTGTCTCTGTGGAGACTCTCTCAGATCGTTAATATGTCTGGAACAATACTAACATATAGAAGTAGCATACTAGCCCTTTATTAGTAATCATTAAGCACGTATTAAACACCTCATTCTACACTCTTGGAAATAAAAGTGCTTTGTAGAACCATATAAGGTTCTCCAGCTTGTCCTCATAAGAGAACCCTTTTTGGCTCCAGGTAGAACCTTTTTATAAAGGGTCCACCTGGAACTCTTTTGGAGGGTTCCACCAAGAACCCTTTTAAAACCCTTTATTAGGAAAGGCTTTTTCAGAAGCAAATGGTTCCAGGTAGAACCCCAGCCCTTGCAGAAGGAACCTTTTGGAACCTGGAAGTGTACCTACCTACCCATTACTAATGTACCCAACTACCTAGTTACTTGCCTACCTATCTACCTAACTTCCTTACTGTTTTTCTTGTTTCCTACCTACACTCTTAGAAATAAAAGTGCTAATTGGAACCATATGCGGTTCTTCGGCTTGTCCTCATAGGAGAACCATATAGAACCTTTTTTATAAACACTTTTGGAGGGTTACACCAAGAACCCTTTTAAAACCCTTTATAGGGAAAGGGTTTTTCGGAAGCAAATGGTTCCAGGTAGAACCTCAGCCCTTGCAGAAGGAACCTTACCTTTCTTACTGTTTTTCTTGTTTCCTACCTACACTCTTAGAAATAAAAGTGCTAAGTAGAACCATATAAGGTTCTGCGGCTTTTCCCCATAGGAGAACCCTGGAACCCTTTTGGAAGGTTCCACCAAGAACCCTTTTAAAACCCTTTATTCAGGAAAGGGGTTTTAAAGGGTTCTCTGGATCAAAATGGTTCTTATTGGAACCATTAGTGTTACCAAGAACCCTTGAAAAACCCTTTGTTCAGGAAAGGGTTTTTCAGCAAATAATGGTTCCCGGTAGAACCTCAGCCCTTGTGGAATGACCCTTTTGGAACCCTTATTTCTAAGAGTGTACCTAACTACCTAGTTACTTGCCTACCTACCTACGTAACTTCCTTACCGTTTTCTTGCTTCCTACCTACCTTTCTTATTGTCACGCTTGCTACAGGGTTCTTGCCAAAAGATTTTCAAGAAGCAAATAGTTCCAGGTAGAACCTCAGTCCTGGTAGAAGGACCCTTTTGGAAACCTTATTTCTAAGAGTGCAGTCACATTTTGTCAGAACCAGGCACAGCAGAACTGTTTCTAGATTTTGTTGAAGTTTCTCCCACCTCCACCTTCACCTTTCTACCTTTCCACTTCACAGACTGTGCAGACTGAAGGGACTCGTTAAAATCATGCTTCGCTACTTAAACCTTCCCCCGTTTTGGTTAATTCCCCCCCTTAATAAAATGAAAAAAAAGGTGGTGCACTACAGACACCTGCAGAGCTGTAGACTTTTAAATGAAGGATTGAATGTTTTGTTGTCTTGTTAGTCCCTAATCTTATAGCACACACCTTTCCCCTCTGTTGCTGACATTACGGCAAAAGGCGTACATTAAAAATACATGCTCCGACCTCTCAGACATGCACGTGTGCACACATGATGCTGTTCCCTCTTAAATCCGGGGGTCATGCATTAATCAGAAGGTGCATATTTAATTAGTCAAGATGCACCACGGAAAAAAAAAAGAGAGAGCGAGACATTTAAACCGTTGACTTTTATCACCGGCGCTCACCTTTTTGTTAGTATAATCCCTCAGGTTTAGTGTGGATCACAGCTGCAGAGAGGACTGAGGTGGTCATCGGCATCCGAAAACAGACGAGAAAGGCGTCCGTGGTAAATTGTAGAGCATCCTTCTTCTTCTTCTTCTTCTTCTTCTTCTTCTTGGGTCATTTTTGGAAACAGAACTTTTTTTTCCACCACCCCCCCCTTCAGCTGTGTGGAATCAGCTGTGTTGCTGCCTCTCAGTCAAGTTGAGGCAGAATGTCACAGAGATGCTGCGTGTCTGACACTTGAGAGGATGCTGCTGCTGCTGCTGCTTATGCTGCTGCTGCTGCTGCATCTGACAGACACAGATGGAGCTGACGCTAGCTCGCTGGGAGGAGAAATTCCCACAGGGCTGAACGGGACAGTGAGCACGAGTCTCAGAACACAGAGGGAGGGAGGGATGGATGAAGGGAGGAGGTGTTTTTTTAAGGGGTTCATTCAAAGTGTTGGAGGGAAAAGCATGGTGGTGGTGGGTGGTTGGGGTTGATATTTTAAGGCCAGTGTCACGTCACCGTCACACTAACTATTAATTACTGCCGTGAGTCTTTTTGTCTGTCGTTGACAGAATAAAGAAAAGAGAAAGAGAGAGAGTGACCCCCCTTTTGCTATCGCCCGCTCTCTTGTGTGTTCAAACAATGCAGATATCGGCAAACTCGCCCGCTGCCCTCTGTGCTCAGATAAGCACACAACTGCACCGACAGATGTTTTTGTACACCGTGACCTTTGTGTGTGTGTGTGTGTGTTTATGACATCATGACTTGGGGGGGGGGGGGGGGGGGTGTGTGTAATCCGGATGATGATGAGGGCTGATCTCTTTTCACGAGCAAACCCATTAGTTTATCCAGATTGACGCGTTAATAAATCCCCTTGCTGCCAATAGAATAGCGTTGTATTGTGAGATCTGTACGGCACACGAGGGCAGAGAGGCGTCGAACTCGAACGACCTGCGGGGGAGCCAACGAGCGTCTGGTCTGGACGAGAGGAGACAAATTATAGGACAATATTGTGTCATGAGGTCTCTGTGGATCAGATCCCAAAGAGTTTCAATATTATAATAATATTTGTTTGGATGTGGAACGATTATTTGTGTTGGTTTTCATATTTTCTACAGTATTTTATTGTTTGTTCTTAGGTCTATTAGGTCACACGCTTTATTAGACTTATTTATTTATCTTTGATGTACAGCACTTGGTTTCGGCTGTTGTTGTTTTTTTAAAGTGCTTTATAAATAAAGTTGGATTGGATACGTCGATACGATATATAACATATACATACATATATACACACATACATATACATATATACACACATATACACACATACATACGCACATACATATATACACATATACACATATATACATACACACATATACATGCACATAAACACATATATATACATGTATACATACATACGCATATATACAAATACATACATATATATACACATACATATATACACGTATACATACATACACACACATATATACATATACATACATACATATATCCACATATATATACATAAATACACATATACACTTACACACATATACATGCACTTATACACATATATACATACACACATATACATGCACTTATACACATATATACATACATACATACACACATATATACATGTATACATACATACACATATATACAAATACATACATATATACACACATACATATATATATACATACATACACATACATACACACAAACATACACACATACATATATACACGTATACATACATACACATATATACATATACATATATATCCACATATATATACATACATACACATATACACATATATACATACACACATATACATGCACATATACATACACATATATACATACATACATACACACATATATACACACACACATACATACACATATATACATATACATACATATAGTCCTTGATTAAATTACTACCAATTTTGGATCGTTGGGTTATTGTTTAGTCCAATTAAATGATCGTTTTTTATTTTCAACCTTTGCACTTTACTAAATGAAAATATATACTTATATATATAATAATACTGAATATATTTGTAGCACTCAAATGCACTTAGGTCTTAGAAAGACAAACATGTATACTTGACACACACACTCTTATTCAGATGTTCCCTCATATAAGAACTTATCACGCTCCTGGGTCGGAGCTTTACGGTCGACGCGTATCATGAAAATCCCCCTGAATGTCTAGTCGACACGTCGCTGTATATCACCGCAGACGCTCACTTCCTGTCCTCGGCTGACAGAACCGCTGACCTGCACCGCCTTTATATCGCAGTCATATTTTTTATCTGATACGACCTCACATTAACACACACACACGCCGATAGCATTTAAAACCCATTCATATCGATTCTGTGAGTGTGATGCGTCTGATTGATTAAAGCGTAAAAAACTCAGCGTGAAATATTTAAACGTGTGACTGAAAATAGATAAAAACAGACGTGTGACCTTAAACATTAAAAGCTGCAAAATAAGACTAGATCTAGTTGGTTTTGATCACAAAATAAAATCCCAGGATAATAATTAAACGCACAGGAAACTATACTGGAATATTATGCCATCATTTTTTTTGGGATCTTCCTCCTCTTTGCTTTCTTTTGCAGCCTGAAGGCGTGACTGTGTTTCACCAGGCCGCTGTCTGATCACTGTGTGCCTGAGAGACAAGATGGGGGGAGGAACACATCAACACAGTCGGGAGACGCTTTGCATCTGTCCACGGTCCGCAGAGGCTCCGCTTATCTCCCTGACCCAATTGTGCACCCATATGCTAGTTTAGAAACACAACACTACACTACACCGTGCATTTGGAATCTGTTCCTGTACCATTTAATGTCAGGATGTTTATTGTTTGGTGTATTTTTTCTTAGTCAAATGAAGGATTAACCTCCATCGCTGTGAACGATAAAGATCCAGCCGACACAATCGATGCCTCGTTTAACGTACTGCACTTGATCCCTGGCATAATGTCTCTCTCTCTCTCTCTTGCACGGAAATGTTGCTCTTGTGCCATTTTCCCTTTGTCTTACTGATTTGCCAATACCTCGTACGCTCTGTGTCAGTGGATTTACGAGTCCCACCCCTGCTGTGGGAGTTTTTATCTTTGAGTATAAAGGACAAGGTTTGTCAGAATATGGGCCAATTCCAATTCCTATCTTAACCCTTAATCTTAACTGGCCCTCAAAACCAAAAAAGTGTTGAGGGTTATTTTGTCACTTAGAAATGGGACACCCGCTTAAATGCAGATACGTCTTCAGACTGTAGGGGGCAGAATAACGCGAAAGATGCGTCCAGTCTGTCTACTCCGAAAAAGAAGAAGAAGAAGAACACATTTACGTCACGATTGTTTATTACGATCCGTTTGTCAGTCAAGTTATTAGGTTGTCAGTTAGTTATAAGATGATATAAATGGTAAATTTAGACATAATATTTACTGAAATTGCAATTTAAGATACTTCATTAAATAAATTTCCTTAAAACTGACATTTATCCACATCATAACCTGATTATTTTAACTTAATTAATTGAAAATAGTAAGTGTCTAATTATAGTTTTTCCCATACTAGAAATGTGATTATATACACAAGTGTAGACTATTTTGGACGATCCCATTTCAAAATAAATACATCATTTTTAATATTAAGTAAACCAGTAATCAGTGTTACAGTGAAATAAGACACTATTGCATGTAGTTCAACTGCTGTTCTGATGTATAAACACAATAAACTGAACAACCACCAGTTCTGTACATCACCTCTTCAACGAAATGATTATATTTGTATAGAAGACAATATACGCTGAAAAAACGCAATCAGGAATCCCTTGTTTTTCTTTTGCAAGACCAAAAGAGCATGAAATGAAATGAATTAGCATTCAAATAAAAGAGTAGAGAACAAAGGGACGCTTAGATCTGATGGTGCGACACATTGAGAATGTATGTTCAAAAAGGGTAAAAGGAGCACGAGGAGAGCAAAACAGGGGCAAAAGGTTCCTCGGATTCGGCCGAAACTCTGTCTTGCAACAACTAAAGTTCTCTTCTGTGTCCGCGGAACCTTTCCTCTACGCCCACATCGACTCGTCGTGTGTTGTTTTAAGACGAAGAAGAAGAAGAAGGAGGAGGAGGAGGAGGAGGAGGAGGAGGAGGAGGAGGCCTGATTAAACGACGAAATGCAACTTTAATGTTGCCTTGACAGCGGGGATTAGCTCGGGGGTTAGGCAGCTCTGATTGAGCTGTTGTTGTGAACCGATGCTTCGTAGCCCTTTTTAAGGACATCCAACACCGACTCCTCACACAGTCCTACGTCAAAAAAAAACAGTGACCTTGTCTGGACGAAAACAAAGGCCACTGCCCACCACTATGTGTGTGTTGTCTAATAAGAGGATGTTTTAAAGGGAAAGTGTTTAAAAGAAAACATCTGTGAAACTGTGAATTTCACCATTGAGGGATAAATAAAAGTTTATCTTATCTTAAAGGTGCATTATGTGATAAATCTAAAGCAACTGTACAAACTGAACTCACCAACAACAGTACACTCAAAAAATTTGCATTAAAATTTTTTTTTTTTTGCAGACTGCAAATCATGTTTTTGGCATGTGGCGCCACCTACCGCCGTCTACCAATCATTGCAGTCAGTAGAGTCTCAGCTGCCGAGCGACCACGGGTTGCCAGTTACGTCGGAAAACGAAACCTAAAAGACCTCGGTGTTTTTGAATTTGAATGTAGTAACTGTTTTTGGCCACATTCTTACATATGGCGCCTTTAAATTTATATTTAACATTTAGATTTAGATTTTTTTATTCAGATTAAACATTGAAATTATATTTTCACAAGAGAACAAAAATATCACAAAATTCACAAATATTGCTGTAAATCTGGTCAAAAATAACATTAAAAAAAAATGTTTTTATACATGTTTTTTTTGCTAAATGTGGCAAAAAGTTGCCGTTTATTTTAACAATGCGCAACTTTACAATCGCCGCCTCGTATTTTGCCGCCTTTCTCAGCCAAGAAGGCACTTTCTTCAAATATTATGTGTACATTTCTACTCCATAGATGACCCATTTTTAAATAGACATTCGAGTTCCCAGCGGTGAAACATCTCTTTAAAGGGATCCTCCACATGTGTCCTTAAAAAATGGTGTGAACATAAGAGGACGCTCTTTGACGCCTGAACATTGACCCTTAAAATTGTGCATGTGGTTCCAAAAGACACTATTAGATCCTGCAAAAAACAAAAAACAGCATGACCCAGTTTGGGTATGTGGGTTTTTCAGCAAGTGACACCAGTCTGTTGGTCTCTGGTAATGAGAACACTGTACTTTTTCAAACACATACAGTTCTGTTTCAGAACTGTATGTGTTTTCCACGAGCACTGAGTCGAAACCCTGCGTGACCTGGTGCGACGGTCACGAGAGGAGACGATCGACTCCATTAACCTGTTATTATATCCTCGTCTCGGCGGCTCCGGCATAAAAGAGCAAACGCTCGGAGGGGTTTAACCCGCCCGCGAGCGCTGACGGATTGCTGTGCCAGCTGCACACACACACACACACACACACACACACAGATTTAGTTCAGTCTTAGTTGAAATGCACACACACACACAAAAAAAAGACAAATACACCCACATTCTCATCGTATGTGGCATTCATTTGAGCATATAAAGAGCCTTTTTTTATAGATTACAGCTCATGCACAATATGAGTTATGGTGATAGGATGTGGATGGAGGTGGTGCAGGGACTAGGAGGAAAACGCGACATGAAGCTAATGACAATATATATGTAATATATGTAATTATCTTGCTAAAAATGTAGCTTAGAAAAAGAGAAAAGGTCATTTTTTAAAAGAGTTTAAACTCATTCCTTGCCATCCCAAAAACAAAGAATGCAGATGAAGCCATTTTATAAAAAATGGAACACCTTTCCCGGTGGAATATGCATCCGTATGAAGTGGGAAATTGCGTTTGCCTAAAGTACGGCAGTGAATAACTTAAGGCCCATCGGTTTGAAATGGACTGCCTCAACGATAAGAGGTCGCTCCACAGTTAAGTATTCTTCCCGGGCTAAACTAATGCTTATCGATCACCGGAGACGAGGGCGTCCATGGATTAATGTGCTGCTGCTGCCACACTTTGCCAGTTGGTGTATTTACGTTAGCCCTCAGAGCATTTGACAGGGTATAAGATTGTTTTTAACCACAACCGTGTCATTTTCACCAATTTTATAAAACACACCAGAGCAAAAAGTACTTAAAAAATGTTTGAAATCGGATCGAATTTGTGAAATTTGAGGGAAAAAAACGCGATATGAAAACGAATCATAACTTGGACTCGGCAACAAAAAGGAGGGGAAACAACATTTAAAAACAACCTTGTGCATCATTCCTCTGTGAGTCATCTGCACAAGAACAAAAGCTTTGTGTTTACAGCAACACGGTGATTCATTCAGTTTTTCCGCCCTCCCCCCCGTTTCTGTCACTTTGGCTCTCCGTCTTTCTCTCCCTTCACCGTATCCGTCAAGGTTTTCATGCCTGAACATCCGTTGAACTCATACCTGACTGCCTAGCTCTGAATCTGAACCGCTAAGGTTACGCAGAGACTCCGTCAAGGGACAACGGAGACGGCAAGAGCTGCGATCGGTCCTCATGACAAGCCGAGATAACGCTGCTCTGTGCCGGCTCACAGTGAGCACCGAGCGTCCACAGAGGCGGAGCTGATCACCGCCGACAACGTCGCTGCCAAACTATAAATACGTCACATCTTAACACACACGGCACACGTTTAGACTCTAAATGGCCAATTTCTCGCCTCAAATGATCTTAAAACTGCCGTCAACGCGACGCAGAAGTATAAAGGCTTGCGTCGTCTCCGTGGTGACGCACTCGGATAACGCATTACGCAGTCGGAGAAGTATAATGTGGCCTTTACACACCCGTCACATTTATGTGCCTAAAAGTGTGCAAGTGAAGTGACCGGAAGCCTCGGCTTTGATATTCCACGACGCTATAAACCCTCTGCCACTTCAAGCCCACAGACAGACACGGAGCGACGTATCCCGCAGCCGTCTAACCCAGAAAACTTCAAAATCACCGACTCTTTTCGTCGCCGCCGCCGTCGTCGCCTGTCTCGCTCTTAACTGTACATGCGGTGTGTCTGGATCCTGACATTTGCAGTCCCGCGGTGGCGGAAGCGAAGCTGTCACAGCACATCTCTTCTGATTCCTGTCACACACACACACACACACACACACACACACACACACACGCACACACACACACACACCATCAATCCCCCGTGCCTCCACGCACCTCATGGCAAAATGCCTGCAGAGCAGTGGCAATTATTTAACGCCTCAGTCATTGGACTTGTGTGGAACTCATCTAATGCATTGGTTCTCAAAGTGCGGCCCGGGGGCCAATGGCGGCCCGCAGAAACATTTCTGGCGGCCCGTATAAATTACAGTTGATAGTTTTAATCCAGGAGCCACTAAGCTTGTTAAATGTTTATTGGACATTACTGGATACAGATCAATAAGTGTAAACAAAAATACTGGGTATTTACCTGGTTTCTATATGGTGAATTTTAGTGTATTATTGTGTTATAAGCTGGTAATAAGCAGGTAGCTACAGCTCCCAATTACTAGCTATTTACCCAGTAAATATATGGTAACAGAAATGTGTTACTTGGTATTAACCTGTAATTAGAAGGTAAGAACAATGGCCAAAATACTGGGTAATTACCCAGTAAATTATAAAGCGCTATTATATTAACGCGTATATTACTTAACGCTAAACTGTAGAACTGCAATCTGGTCGTTAAAATGATCACAAATGGGATTTCTTTCTGTTTTTTTTTCCTTTGGCGGCCCTCAGTCCAATGTTGGGTTCCTAAATTGGCCCTCAGGTATCAAAACTTTGAGAACCCCTGATCTAATGCCACTGCACACTGTAAACGCAGAACATTTCCGTGATTTCAAAGTTTAGTGCCGATGTTTTATCTCCTAACCATGGCTGTTTCATAAAGTGTTTAAAACGTTCTCTTACCATCATTGTGAAGTCTGCTCTTATTGTATTTATACAGGATTTGATGTATGTCCTTATATTCTATCCACATCAGAAACACACCGTTGAACTAAAGTGATTACAAAAGCTGCAATTCAACAACGTTTAATACACAAGACGTTTTCCTGAGCACAAATATTACTTAACCGCATTGGGATTAAAGAAAAGAAAAAAACCCTGCAGCACAGGATTGAGAGAAAGTCGCATCGACGGTCTCTAAACAAACAATTGTGTGCACGGCTGTAGGGCTGAAAGCAAGTTTTTATCATTTTATAACTTGTGGGGGAAGGTGCAGGTACGGCAATAATAATCCGTCTTGTCAAAGTCAACGCTTACAGTATTCGCCGGTGGCTGAAGCGCACTGCTCCAGACTAATCGCTGTCTTATAAGACAGTTCGCAGACTAAATAATAACAGGGTGTCAAGATCGGTAACGCGAGCCATGAACGCAGCGCATGGACGATTGACAAGTGGTGTTCGGGTGTTACCATGAAGGAGCAGATGATACCGTACCAGGTACGAGAGAGAGGTTTTGAGACGAAGATGATCTACTTCAGCTAACGGGCAGTTCATGCAATGCTCTGCAAAATGAAGGTGTCCTGGTATTTCTAGGCAGGTGCCGTGGGCTACTTTAGCGACTCCAAATTAGACATGGCACGGTCCGGTTTTTAACAAATTGCCATCCTTGACTGTTTTTTGTTGGTGCTAGACCTCCTAAGAGTTGTTGGCGTTCAATCTCCTTGACAAGAGACGGGGTTCTTAAGCATGAACAAGTTTTGCAACAACATGAGGCACCAGCTCCAAACTGGTTCCTCAACCCCAGGTTTACGACCCAGTTGGAACAAGGGCCTTTCGGGCAAGGAGTTTGCATGTTCTCCGCATTGCGTGCGTGGTCTTCTCGGGGTTCTCTCCGGTTTCCTCCCATCGTCCAAAAACATGCAGATTTGGGGATCAGGCAACCTGGAGTGTAAGAGCGGATGGTTGGGTTAGGATTAGGGTTGTGGCCCTCCCGCAACCCTCATGTGGAGGACAAATCGGTAGAAGATGGACGGATGGGACGTCTTAATCCTGACAAAGTACAGACTCAATCCAGTCAAGAGAAAGGGCCACAAACTTGACATCAAACCATTTCAGGGTGGAGATTCCGGGGGTTTGGGATCATACAGAAATTCACATGATTTAACGTGATTTTAGAATATAAGCAGACTTGGAGGTGGACTGTTGGCATCGTCAGTTAATGGCGCAATGTGGATGAAGTTGTCGTGAGGAAGACGGAATCAACTTGTTACTTGTTATTGGGGGGATATAAACACATGGCATCTGCACACGAGCCAATCACTGAAGACTCAAAATCACGTCCGCTAACCCCCCTCACACTAGAGGATAATTTGGCCAGATAATCTCTTCAAACCAGTCTACAATCTCCAGTGCGCGGCGGGCTTCAGACAACCTGCCGCATTGAATATACGATCGTCATTCGGTATTTTCATTGCGCATATTGCAGTTATTGCTCTCAAATGATTTTGCAGTCATATCTGCTGACATTTGGTCATAAACTAAATTACTATAGGCCTCTGTAATGTTCACGAGTCAAATCACCAACGTACCCTTATTACAACTTATCCTCAGGAGACTATTGCATGATAAATCCCCACCAATAAGTGCTGACATAATTTCAATCTGGGTCCAAATAGTGAACCACCTGACGGAGCCATCCCTCGAGGCGTGACGTTAAAAATCGAGGCAGTTGCAATCGCCCAAATTTGATGATCCCTATGTTCTTCTTTCACTGCCTCACACGCCCAAGAATCAACCTTTGTTCTCTTCTTTTGTTGAATATGACAGAATAATTGGACGTAAAACACACACACACACACACACACAGCAGCCTTTAGGTGCCAGACAGCAGCAGACAAATCCTTCGTTTGACTTAAATACGGTGGCAGCGTTCATTCCGCGGTCAAAAAAAGCATCCGTGCGGAGTCGTACTCGAGCCCGCGTGGACGCTTTTGATGTCGGGGTTTCTTTTGTGTGCAAAAGCCTCGTGGGCTTTTAATGAGTGCAAAGTCGCCTCGTTATTGGGAGGCAGCCACACGGCGGGACTTGCCCACGACTTGCCCACGACTCGCTGTTCTGAAGCCACAAATTACAGCAGCTTCTTCGCCCCTCACTGGGTCCAGAGGCTGAAGTGGAGCTGCCCTTTCTAATGGCAGCCCAAGGGACACGGATGTGTACACGCACACACACAGTACGTTTGGTGATTCCGTTGGCGGTCCCATTAGAGTCCGGATTTCAGGACACTGTTCTTGACCGAGTTGGAAATATCCAACAAGTTGTCGCGCAACAGACTTTTGGCAGTTATTCGCCAACACATTTAACTAAAAATAAAAGGTTCTCTCCGTCTCGGCAAGAGTTTTGATGTCACCTGGGGACGGCTTAAAACAGCACAGCCCGTTTGGGGCGGGGGGGGGGATGGAAATATCATCAGCAGCAGTCAAATGAACGCCTCACACACTCTGTTGAAGTTGAATTAACAGCATGTTCATTAGCCGCGGTTCTTCTGCTTTCCTTACCTGACCTTTTTCAAATTAGAATGAACTTTAATATGTAAATACCGGTTTATTCCCCCCCCCCCAAGCACTCATATCCCCACTGACCAGGAATGCATTATTTTCCCCTTTCTCTGTCCTTATTGTACACACAGTATATGTATGCTATTACTTTATATGACCCAAGTTATGAGCTTTAGAGCGTCTCAAAGTTCTTCATTTTAGTCGGTAACCAAAAATATATCACGCTGTCATCTTAGACGTGGTTGATGTTAAAATAAAGAGAGTATTTTTTAAAGAGACAAAAAAAAAAAAAAACACTCCACTGTCGCTGTCAAACTCGACCATATCTCTCAAAACAACATTTCACAGCAGCTTGAGCTTTATAATTACATAGCCTTTCCGTGTAATGCTGTCAGCACTGTCAGGAAAAGTGAAGGGATGACAGGTGCGTCTTTTCACAGGTTTCCGGAAAAATGGAAGAAGCTGTGAACTGATACCAGAAACTCCTGATGAGATCCCCCCCCCCCCTTCAGCTTTCATGCTCCCGTAAACCAAATAAGGCTTTTGCAACTTTGAATTCAATCCATGCTAAATTGGACCTGTGTGCATCATTGAGATCTTTATGAGGGTTAACTGGAACATGTACAAACCTATTTCTGCCAGGACATTTAGACCTTGTGGGGACATTTTTGTCTGGGCCTCAGGCCTGGTTTAAGGGTCAGGGTTAGGGTTTAGGGTTAAGGGTTAGGGTTAGAGTGAGCCTAGGGTTAGGGTAACCCTTTAGGATTAGGGTTGAGGGTGAGGGTTAGAGTTAGGGTTAGCCTATGGTTAGGGTAACCCTTTAGGGCTAGGGTTAGCCTATGGTTAGGGTAACCCTTTAGGGTTAGAGTTAGCCTAGGGTTAGGGTAACCCTTTAGGATTAGGGTTGAGGGTGAGAGTAAGGGTTAGCCTATGGTTAGGGTAACCCTTTAGGATTAGGGTTGAGGGTGAGGGTTAGAGTTAGGGTGAGCCTAGGGTTAGGGTAACCCTTTAGGATTAGGGTTGAGGGTTAGAGTTAGGGTTAGCCTATGGTTAGGGTAACCCTTTAGGGTTAGGGTTAGCCTATGGTTAGGGTAACCCTTTAGGGTTAGAGTTAGCCTAGGGTTAGGGTAACCCTTTAGGATTAGGGTTGAGGGTGAGAGTTAGGGTTAGCCTAGGGTTAGGGTAACCCTTCAGGGTCAGGGTAACCCTAGGGTTAAGGTTTTAGAGTTAGCCTATGGTTAGGGTAACCTTTAGGGTTTACCCTTAATGAAGTGAATAAAGTGAAAGAGCCAAAAACCCAAGATTCCATCATCTCTGCACGTAACAGGTAAAAACTTTTTGAGGCACAGCCTCCGTAAATATAACGATCCTTGGCACCGTCTTAGCTCCGTCGTTTTCATCACTCAACGGTGAAGCGTTGCGTAATGCGCAATTTTGACCAATTAGCACACGGCACTGCAGGAAAGTGAGTCTCATCAATAATCCATGTGCACATTATTTAGAATGGAAATGAAAGATTCATGCTCGAGGATCTTTAAAAAAAGACAAGTATGCCACTTCCAACCATCAAGGTGCACTTTGTGAATTATCCTGAGCTCTTTTCTCAAACTTTCAGACGAGATGTCACTCATCATCTTTGCTGGATTAGGCCGAACCCTGTGACGGTTCTCAACAGTCATGGAGACCATCTGTGTTTATTTTTCATTAAATTGGACTCTCTCATCTTTCTTCATTACGGCTAATCTCGGCTATATATGAATTAATTAATAATTCAGAGACATGGAAACGGGATGATTGCACCGAGGAGCAACAAGGAACCTTACTTACCGACTCATATTTCCAAGCACACCAACCCGAGAGATGTTTACCAGCAGTGTTTTTGACTTTGACGTCTTTAAAATATCCACACAAACACAGATAAAGCTGAAACAATATGGAAATACTTGCTTGGGGGCAAAAAAAACCGGCAAGGTTTTTTTTCCCTATTTAATGTCAAGTTCATGAACATAGGCTGTGAATGTGAGTGCATAAGTAATTACGGTGCGATTGTCTCTGTGGAGGAGAAGGCACCACATGATGGGTACTGGCTGTACGCCCAAAATAAACACCTTATCAGAGGGGGTGATGCTGGGTAAATGGCCCACAGTCATCAGCCCGCCGAGGACGACTCCTGACAGTCGTCTCACCTCATTAGAATTCAGCACCTTGCCTACTGCTTTGGGCCAAAGAAATACTATTTTAATATAGCACAATTTTCATCAAGAGTAAACAGGGGCAACTATTGTTTGTGCTAAGTATAGAGGGAAGATCTGCAAGCTGACAGCATTTGTAGTGAGGACACACAGAGCCCAACACTTTGAAATGCTGCTCAACAACTAGATCAGAAGTATTACAAGAAATAAGCTCTAGTAATACATAGCCTTGCCCCTTACCCTTACCCTCAACCCTGGCCTAACCCTATACTTGTATTTGTACAGCCTAACCAAAGCACCCAATCCTTAACCAAAACAGTCATGTACCAGCCTCATTATAACATAACCACCATTCAATTCTCAGCCCAAAACTTCACCAGTTCTACCTACTAGGTTTTGGTCTCCATGGCGACAACTGTACCTGACAGAGGTCCTACAGAGGTAATAAATAAATACAAAGAGACACACGAACCTCTCCAATTGCAATCAGGTCACCGACCTCATCACAGAAACAGCTCTTATTTAAGATTGATTGACGATAAGGTCGAACACTGAATCAGGCCGGGTGTCAGATGCTGCATTTGATACCGCGTGATCACACTGTACCGTTAAAGAGGACGGAAACACGGACACTACTCTACGGAGCAGTCCTATAAGAGATCAAACGGCTGTGACGCGTGGAGTACCTCATGGATCGACGTTTGGACCCCTGAGGTTTAGATTATATATGCTGCATTTGGGTCAAATTCTGCAGAAATCTAATATCGACAATCATACGTATGCAGATGACACTCAGATATATCTGGCAGGGTCACCGGAGTCATTTTGTCATTGTTTAGAGCAAATAAATTATTAAAACTGACATTTTCTTCTATTAAATCAGGAGAAGGGTTAGCTTGTTTTATTTTTCGGTAGATGCTTCATTTTAGTTTCTTTTTTTTTATGAGTGTCAGTGTTAAGATAGATAAAAGAAGATTAGCTAAGATGCGCTAAACTAAAATAAGCTAAGTTAAGATAAACTAAGCTAAGAGTTTAGTGTCGCCAGAGTGGAGAAATTTGCTAGCATGTGTACACCCATCCATAGAGGGCGCTATGGATGCTCCACCAGTTTCACACGAAGAAGATAAAAGATCGTTAACATCTGAAATAATTAGTGCTGTGCAAAAGGTTAACGCATGACACGTTTCCATGACGACTGACCGGAAAATAGACGCGCATGACGTCATTGTTTACGTGCCGCAACACCGGAGTCCAGGCACCGTTTACCAGTTAGCTCAGTTAGCTGCATTAGCTCCTTTTAGCGCCCATTAACGCACCTACAGTGGAACTGGAGCGGTCCGTTTATTAAACGAAAAAAGAGCAGCATTAACAAATAACTACTGTCAGTAAATCGCTTTGGTCAAACTTTTTGTTTTCCTTCGTTCTTTTTAATACTCTGTAGTCTGTTGTGTTTATGTTTATGTATGTATTGAGTTGCCCTTGTGTATGAAATGTCCTATACAGATAAAGATGTCCTGCCTCTGGCCTTCATTGCATACTCTATCTGTTATATATAAGAGAGAGAGAAAGTTCAAATGTTTTTCTAATGGCCGGTGGAAGTCGGAGAGTGGGCGTTTAAGTTTGTTTCCACGTGCAGTGGCTGAGAGGACACTCTCGTCCCTCTTGTCCGCCTGAACGCTCGAGGACGGCTAAGGTCACAAATCAAAAGCGGCGGACGCACAATAGCGGTTATTACATTCGAAATCACTGCAGGTACGTGATCGGCTGCTGTCGTAGCGATTGCAGCTTCACGGCTGCTTTTGTGTGTTTAACGTCCCGAGGGTTCGGAAAACACAATCATAATATTCACAGAGGTGGACGAGCCTCACTTGTGCCTCTGATCAATAACATATTGTTCCCCCGTTTATCTCAGCGCGAGATAACGGTGGCAACTTAAGACCCGTAAGCAGATGATACCGTAGCTCCGGTGACAACCATCTGCTTTGTTTTTATGTGCACAATAACCTAAAGCCGTCCGAGATAACGGCCAAGTCCTGGGACTGGAAAATTTAATAAAAAGCGGAGTGAAAAACAACAGTAAATTGCCTTTTTATAAGCGCGCGTCGCGTCGAGATTACCTGTGGAGCGCACTTCGAGGATTCCACCACGGGATCAAATGGCGTTATTATATCCGTTTTTCCCTTTTCAGTGCCGTCTGGAGAAAAATTACATAATTGCATGGCTCTTTATTAACCTCAGGGCAACACAGAGATATAGAGACCTGCCATGTGCAATGTGCCGGAGACGCTCCTCTTGTCCTGGTTGCCCACATTTTTTTTTGCTGTAACAGCTCCTTAAACATCCCTCAACTGTGCCTCAGCTGGGCCTCGGGAGGTGGACGGAATCATTTAGAAAAATCATGTTTGCAAAAAAAAAAAAAAACGCGTTTTGAAAAGCTATTAAATTGCACAGAGCGATTCTACGCGGCCGATGGTGAATGAGATGCAGCGAGCAGGTGGTGCGACGGTTAAATGTTTCCCTGGAGGTTTTTATTTCCTTTTTTTTTTATCAGCTCCTGGGATCTATCATTAAAAAAATAATAATAATAGTAAAATAAAATGTCAACTATTAAAAGGATTGCCATGAAGTTTTATACAGACATTCATCTCCCCATTAGGATGATTACAGGTAAAAAAAAAAAAAAGTCAATTTTACATTAAGCTGCTTAAGTCATTTAAAAAAGATGTGGTGCAATAAAAGTGTTTTAAAACATTATAATATTACTGGAGACAGAGGATAATTTAGCCAATGACGTTCACATCAAGTTCACTTAGAGTTTAGTGCAAATTAGCAGTTTGTGACGAAAATACCTCGCATTTTTAACCCTTTAACACCTTTTTTTTGTGCTTATTTTGATAAAAAACGACCAGAAAATGATCTTGTAACTAAGTGCTTTTGCCAATTTCAATATCTGGCAGTTATTTACAATTTACTGCATAAAGGGAAAAAAAAATAGTAAATTTGAAAGGTATAAAACGTAATAATTTGAGTCTCAATGTCCAAAAACGGGCCAAAAATGGAAACTTACATATTGGTGACAAAGACGCTGATTCGCCCGCTTCCTGCAACAGCACGAGTGAAATTACCCGCAATAAAACCCGTTATTACCGTTACACTAACCCTAGCGTATTAACGGTAACGACGAAGTGTGCTTGTGCGTAATGCGTCGTCTGCGATACGCTCACTGTTTCAGGGTTAAAAGGTCTGGTTTTAGGGTTAGGCGTTAGCTGTAATGGTTAATGTTAAAGTAGGGTTAGGGTAAGAGCAGAGGTGGAAAAAGTACTAAACTCAAGTAAAAGTACCAATTCTTTGATGAAACGTTACTCAAGTAGAAGTAAAAAGCAGTTCATTTGAAATGTACTTTAAGTAAAAGTTACTTTGCGTGGGGTGTGAGGGTAGTAGAAATATGACAAGGGGTTTAGAAACTATTTTGGAGCTCATGCGCCCGGCGCGACAGGATATTACGTCATGCACCTTTAAATTTGACATTGGAACAGTATAAAACATCATAATTTCAGACTCAAGGTCCAAAAACATGGAAACGTATGTACAGGTGGTTTCCCCCCAACGTTCTCCTCTCTGAGTGAAATGACCACATTAAAACTGTTATTACCATTACACTACCGTAGCGTATTAGCGGTAGCGGCTAAAATGCGCTTGTGTTACAGGGTTAAACTGCTTTTTCAAGGTTAAGGCTTTAGGGTTAGAATTATTATTCTGTAATAAATCTAAAGCAACTGGCCATAAAATCCTCTTAATGTGTCACAAAGACTCAGGAATAATGTTCATATAACAAACTGAACTCACCAACAACAACAGTACAGACAAAATATTTGCATTAAAAAAAATATTTTGCAGACTGCAAATCATGTTTATGTTTTGAATGTTGTGGCGCCACCTACCGCCGTCTACCAATCATTGCAGTCAGTAGAGTCTCAGCTGCCGAGCAACCACGGGTTGCCAGTTAAGTCAGAAAACGAAACCACCTAAAAGACATCAGTGTTTTGAATTTGAATGTAGTAACCGTTTTTGGCCACATTCTTACATATATGGCACCTTTAAGGTTAAGTTGAACCTAAACTCTTCTTTTTAAAATCACCATATTCTCTGTACAATAACATTATAGGTAATTTGGACCTATTTTATTGGTTTTCTTTATTATTATTTTCTGGAAGGTGGCCTTGGGTGTTCTGAGAGTCCGCACTACGAATGCGTGCGTGGATGAATCGACTCCTCTGCATCTATATAAACTTCCTCCGTTCTACCATTATTAAAGATGTTAAAGAAGGACACTCTGCTGCAGTGACGGTCCACTGGAGTCCTGAGCACCTCTGACGAGGCCTCCGATGGCCCCGGGTGACACGAGCCCATCCTGGCAATCGTCCAAGGGAAGAGCTAATGAGACGTGAAGTGGAAATCCAAAACGGCTCAGAAGAACGGAGGAAGGAGGGGGAGATGTTTGAAAAAGCTAGCGACGTTTCCTTCCTTCCTTCCTCGACTTCACATTAGTCAGCCTCTGCGGCCCGTTCATGCGTGAACGCCGTGTTCTTAATGACATGTATTATTCACAGACAGGGGGAGCAGTTCGGGATTAAATCACGCGGTCGCCGACCTCGCGGTCGTCATCGATCATCTTGTGCTAAGGTTCGTCTGTTTCTGTTTTGAGCTGGCGACGGGGGGGGGGAACAAACATGCTTTTTTTGCTGAAGATTAAGGCCACGAAAAAAAAAAAAAAAAAAAAAAAACAGCATGAATTCTGAGATTAATCTGACTTTTTTCCTCAAATTCTGGGAAAAATCATGACTTTTCTTTTTAAAGTCAGAATTCTGAGATTATAGTCTGATTAAAACCAGAATTCTGAGGGGGATAAAAATCAGATTAAAAGAATTCTTAGATTATAGTCTGATTAAAGTCAAAATTCTGAGGGGGGGGGGGGGATCAGATTATAGTCAGAATTCTGAGATTATAGTCTAATTAGAACCAGAATTCTGAAAAAAAAAAAAAAAATCAGTTTAAAGTCAGAATTCTGAGTTTATAGTCTGATTAAAGTCAGAATTCTGAAGAAAAAAAAATCAGATTACAGTCAGAATTCGGAGATTAAGGTCCGAATTCTGAGAAAAAAAGTCAGATTAGCAATTCAGTGTGGTTAGAAACACAAAGGCACAAACACAGAGAGGTTAGGTCATGACATTGCTGTCGCTAAAGACGTCGAGTTACATTAGTGAAAGATAAAGTTTTAAGCATTTGCAAAAGAAGGGAAAGTGAAATAACTCTTTTTTTAAATTCACGTTTGTTCTTGATCTACTTTTCTGTGTTACACACACACACACACACACACACACACACACACACACACACACACACAGATATACATAAAAGTACTTACAGTTGGTCTGTTCGACTCGTTCCTCTTTAGCCTCCAGTGTTTGTGTTCTTTTCCGTGTTCTTTTTGCGTCCGTGAGAATCAGCCGAAGCTTTAATCTCCGAACACAAGCTCGTGGAACTAAGTGGCTCAAAGTCAGAGCCACAGACGAGCAGAGACCACCTATTTTTTAAGTGATTTATTTGAAATTCAAAGTTTTGTCTTTCCCCCTTGATGAGTTAACTCGACTCAGCTGAGTTAATCAACTCACCTGGTGCTGCTCCTGCTCAGCTGGCTCCACCCTGTGACTGCTGAGACCACACCCACTTCCTATAGTCTTTCCAATTCTGAGAGTAAAGTCAGAATTCTGAGACAATAAAGTAAAAATTCTAAGATTAAAAAAAGTCATATTAAAGTCATAATTCTGATATTAAAGTAAGATTATAATCATAAATCTGAGATTAAAGTCAGATTAGAGTCATAATTCTGAGATTAAAGTAAGATTAAAGTCATAATTCTGAGATTAAAGTAAGATTAAAGTCAGATTTAAGTCATAATTCTGAGATTAAAGTCAGATTTAAGTCATAATTCTGAGATTAAAGTCAGATTAAAGTCATAATTCTGAGATTAAAGTAAGATTAAAGTCATAATTCTGAGATTAAAGTCATAATTCTGAGATTAAAGTAAGATTATAATCATCATTCTGAGATTAAAGTCAGATTAAAGTCATAATTCTGAGATTAAAGTAAGATTAATAATCATAATTCTGAGATTAAAGTCAGAGTAAAGTCAAAATTCTGATATTAAAGTCAGAAAAAAAGTCAGAATTCCAAGATTTAAGTCAGAATTCTGAGGAAAAATCTGATTGTAATCAGAATTCTGAGATTAAAGTCAGAATTCTGAGATTAAAGTCAGATCAAAGTCAGAATTCTGAGATTAAAGTCAGAATTCTGAAATTAAAGTCAGAATTCTGAGATTAAAGCCAGAATTCTGAGATTAAAGTCAGAATTCTGAGATTAAAGCCAGAATTCTGAGGAAAAATCCAGTTTCTTAATGTGAAAGACATTAAAATTCACTAGTTTATGAGGGAGAAAGATGGGAAGTTTTTCATGAAGGAATGAAGACTCCATAAATGGCCATTTCCTTCCTATGAGCAGCTCAAATAATGACATATGTGCTTTTTCTCTGGTCATTAAATTCAAAACAAATTCAAAAACACAGTGCCACCAAATGTTATAACAAGAAAACAAGAATATGGCTCTCTCCTTTCATAATGGCTTCCCACAGCTTCAATAATGTCAGATGAATTATTTACGTAATAACTCATTTACTTTGTCGAAATACAAACTATATATAAGATGTGAAACTGTAGAAAGCAGCTTTTAAGCGATGAATCTTTTCATTTTCTCAAGCTCGGACCATGAAAATCAGGCATGAGTGTAGGAGTCGAGGAAAGGCTCTCAGCGGCAGGCTGCAGCGCCGTGTGACGCCCTGGTGCCCTGAGGTGTGCTGACGTGATGCGAGCTGACAGGTGGCACCATGGGTAATCGGCGGGGCTAAAAACTCCCATCATGCACAGCCCGCTGAGGTCCCCGTCCCGCCGTTCCACCGTGTCCAACTAGAATTGCAAATCTGTCTCAGCCACTGCTAATTAAACACTAATTAAAACCCGCAGGAAGGTCACAGTCATGACATGGCTCTTTTTTTTTTGGGAGTTTGGAGTACGGGAAATGAACGATGTGTCTTTTAAATTAAATGCCATTTCTTGCACACAATAGGTGTCGTAATTATTTTTTTTTGTTTGTTTTTAAAGAGTTAATTCTTTGGGTTTTAGGGTTCGTGTTAGAATTGGGTTTAGTTTAGAGCAGGGGTCACCAACCTTTTTGAGACAGAGAGCTACCTTAAGGGTAAAAAATAATATGGAGGGCTACCATATAATATTTTTTTGTTTGTTTACCATTTAAATGATTAATATTATGCATTCAACTGCATACACATTCATTCCAGTGCTTACTCCTAACGATTATCGGGTTTTATAAACAATATCAAAGATATTTTACTGAGCGATCATACGGATACATGCAAGTGAGGTGAAGTGAAGTGAGCCCGCGGGCACCGTATTGGCTGCCCGCGGGCTACCAGGCGCCCGCGGGCACCACGTTGGTGACCCCTGGTTTAGAGTCTGATTAAGGGTTAGGGGTAGATTTTTAGCCCTGATGGATAAGGTTTAGTAGTGTCATGATTATCTAAATCTTAAATTTTAAGGTCAAGATTCAATTCTCGATTCTTTTTAATGGCCATTTTGATTATCCACCTGGATAATCAAAAAAGAGATTAAAGACCGATTTCTGATGGGAAAAAAAGTCCGAATTTTGTGACTAAAGTCAGATTAAAGTCAGAATTTTGAGAAAAAAGTCTGAATTTTGAGAAAAAAGTCAGATTTATGAGAAAAAAAGGTCAGAATTCTGAGAAAAAAGTCAGAATTCTGAGAAAAAAGTAAAAATTCTGAGAAAAAAGTAAAAATTCTGAGAAAAAAGTAAAAAATTCTGAGATTAAAGTCAGAATTCCGAGAAAAAAGTGAAACCTCTGAGATTAAAGTCAGAGTAAAAAATCAGAATTTTGAGAAAAAAGTCAGATTAAAGTCAGAATTCTGAGGAAAAAAAGTTAAAATTCTGAGATTAAAGTCAGAGTAAATTCAGAATTCTGAGGAAAAAGTCAGATTAAAGTCAGAATTTTTCACAAAATCTGGTGTTCAACTTGCACAACTTTAAGAACCAGTCAATTGTAAAACTAAGTGTAAAAAGAAGAGAGAGTCTTATGGCCCTTTTCCACTATGGTCCCAGCTCGCCTCGCCTCGCCTCGGCACGGCACGGCACGGGAAATTAACCCACGTTTTTAGCGTCGTGGAAACACAACGCATGATCTAAATGTGTGTTTAAAGATCACACAGAGCAGAATTTTTGTTGCATTGATTTCTTTATTTTTCCCATCAAAAGAAAATGCACAGATCAGCAAAGCTACTACATACAAATGGCCATACAATAGCAATTTAACGTTTGTTCTCGTTTTAGAAAGGCGTTTCCCTCAGTTTTCTGATGTGTCGTTTTAGTTTTTTTTACACTTCACACTTTGAACACTTGCACTTATTCTGCATTCGGCGCAAAAAAACAAAACAAATTCCTCTTCTTCATCCATGTTCAAATGAAAACTGATCATTTGACTGTACTGACATACAATAAAGAAAAAAACTCAAGTCTTTGCATAGCTTCATTGTAATGTAGACACAGTACAGTAAGGCACTTCATGAGGACAATTTAGGCATTTTTAGAATCCTACATAAACCTTTTCTTCTTCTTCTTCTTCCTAAAACTTCATGGTTTTTTACGACATCTGAAATAAAACTTTTTTTTTTCCACACGACAACTTTTTTTTTTTTTTTTTTTTCACTCACACCATACGACTCTATACTGCACGCCACTGCATTTTTCTCTTTTGGCATTAAGTCTCAAAGTTTCAACATTCTCAACGTACCGGAGTAAGGTTCTTTGTGCATAATGTGACCCATAACACACACACACACACACACACACACGCACGCACACACACGCACGCACACACAACCCAGTGTTTCTCAAAAAAGACAAGAAAATAAATAAAAATTGTGCAATGAGTTGGGGTTATGTGGAGTAAAAAAGGCAACACACTTTCCCAAACAAAGAAAAAGAATCATGTCTTAGCGAGGTCATTTTCTTCTGCACCAACACGAAGAACTTTTCTCTTACTGTAGATAAAAAGTATGTCTGCCTCGCCTCTCTGCGTCGGTCGTGATGACCGTGTGTGTGTGTGTACTGTTGTCGTCCAGAAGCTGCATGTAGGTACTACATGTTATTCCAGCAGCCCACTTTGACATGGATACAGAGGTAAAGAGCTCTATACGAGGTACGACCGTCCTCTATCCCAGCTGATCTTCGTACTGTTTGCGGAAGCAGTCTCCGGCCGGGAAGAAATCCCAGCATCGCTCCTGGTACATCTTCCACACATATGACTCCTGCAAACACACACACACACACATACACAGTCACACGTTGATCTATGGCATTTGTAGTCGTGATATAAAATAGCAATAACTGTGCACAAGTCAAAACATAGAAACGAGCCGAGTGAAATTTGAACTGTGACTATACTACTTATTATATATATACATATATATATACATATATATATATATATATATACATATATATATACATATATATATATATATATATATATATATGTATATATATGTATTTCACACATTTCACAAATTCAATCTGAGTTTAAATTTTAGAGCCAAAATGCTGTGATCTAACGGCGATAGATAGATAGATAGATAGATAGATAGATAGATAGATAGATAGATAGACAGACAATGATAGATAGATAGATAGATAGATAGATAGATAGATAGATAGATAGATAGATAGATAGATAGAACGATAGATAGATAGATAGATAGATAGATAGATAGATAGATAGATAGATAGATAGATAGATAGATAGATAGAACGATAGATAGAACGATAGATAGAATGATAGATAGAACGATAGATAGAACGATAGAACGATAGATAGATAGATAGATAGATAGATAGATAGATAGATAGATAGATAGATAGATAGATAGATAGATAGATAGATAGATAGATAGATAGATAGATAGACAGATGACCGATAAATAGAGAGGTAGATAGAACGATAGATAGAACGATAGATAGAACGATAGAACGATAGAACGATAGATAGATAGATAGATAGATAGATAGATAGATAGATAGATAGACAGACAGATAGATGACCGATAAATAAACAGACAGATAGAACGATAGATAGATAGACAGATAGATACCTGGCCTGTGTGCTCTGTCTCGTCCTTGTTGATAAGGTACATCAGGAAAAACCTGACAATGACAGAAAAAAAACGTAAATATCGAGATAAAAAGTCTTCACAGTTAAACCCTGTTGTCCTGCTCCAGCACACCTGATTCAAATGGTCAGCTGATTAGTGACCTCCACTGATAACGAGCCTGATTTGAAAAAGGTGTGTTGGAGCACTGACAGAACTACAGAACAGACAGATTAGAGGAGGCTCCTTTGATTTATGAACCCTATATTTAGCAGAAATGTCACACACTAAAAAAAAAAGCATCCATATCTTTGTCACAGCATCACCTGTTGTTTCCCAAAAAAAAAAAAAAAAAAATCAAGTGTAATTGGCAGCGGCCGCTGTCTATCTGTGGGCGTCACAGCACGCCGACAATCCTGATGAATACTGCATGAGAGAGCACGTCGCCATCATCGCCCAAACCTATTTTCCCAATAAAGTTCACGGCATGAAATAGTAATGAAGCGAAATAATGAGGCCGCTCTCATAGCCCTGTGGTCAGCTGACAGACAAGAGTGGATGGACTCATATATCCTTCTATTGTCCACGGGGCATCACAGAGGGAGGAGGAAACATGGAGGCGGGTGGAAAGAAGCGATCTGGATTAACACACGTCAACGCATGACGCGTTTTCATGACGACTGACCGGAAAAAAGACGAGCGTGACGTCATGTTTACGTGCCGCGACACCGGAGTCCAGGCACCGTTTACCAGTTGGCGCCGTTAGCTGCATTAGCTTCTCTTATCGCCGTTAGCGCGCCTACAGTCGAACTGGAGCGGTCTGTTTCTTAAACGAAAAGAGCAGCGCTACAAATGACCAGCGTACCTGTGTGCCGCGTATGTGCGCCTCTGTTTTTAAAGTTTATCGTTACTTAAGAGACTCGTTTTAACGATCCGGAGGCACGTAAACATGACGTCATGCGCGTCCTTTTCCAGTCAGTTGTCGAATATATACATATGTATGAATGTTTGTACATATACACATATATTATATTATAATAATAGTATTATATGTATATATATATATATATATACACATATATAAAAGTGAGATACTTACAGGTAGTTGGCCAAATTGTGCTCTTGTAAGGTGTGAGTCTCAAAGCCGTGTGGCGTGGTGTCGAAATAGTCATTACCGATCCCACAGATGAAACACTTGGTCTGCGGACAGGAAATGACAAGGAGGATTATGGGATACATGAGATAATATTAAAAACCCTTCAACACCGAGCGAGCGTGTCACAGACGACGAAGTGCACATTTGCGCTATCGGAAAAATTCAGACGGTTTCAGAGGGCTCAAAAGTGGCACGTCTTTGGACGTTGGGACATTTTAAATGCGTTTTACACTGTTCCAATTTCAAATTTAACACGCGAAATCTGGCGTTCATGTCCAACTACGGTGTTTTTTTTCAAAGTAAACCGTTGTTTTTCTTCATTTTAAATTTAAAATTGTTCATACACTATTTCGACGTGCAGTAAGTTGTAAATAAATGCCAGATATTGAACGTTATTCTGGAAAAATGGACAAAAACACTAACTCACAGGGCATTTTCTGGTCCTTTTATGATTAAAATAAGCACAACAAAAAAAAAAAAAAAAAAGAAAAAAGTCCACTGCAGGCGAACATTTTGAGGCTTATTTCTTAAAGGGTTTAACATAGTAAATTAATTTGAAGGGGGTCAATGTCTAACCATTAGTGATGTCATCAGGGTCTTCTGTGCTGATTTATTTCTAACATGTCTAAAGTTGGGAGATATCTTGTCTCTGAAATATACCATACCAAGAAAGATTCTCTGTAATTCTTTCTCTAGGGAGTCACTCTAAGACGTCATAGGACGAAAAAAAACCACATCTCATGTTCTCCCTCCTCTTTCTCCCCTGAACCTGCTGCGTCTGTGCTCAGGGACGTCACGGGTGAAAATGAAACGCTCTCTCACCTCCATGTCCTCTTTGACCTGCTCCTGCTGGTCTCTCAGCTCTCCGAAGGCATCGATGATCAAACCTGCGATCGCAGAAGAAGAAGAGTGCAGTGAGCATAATAATACATCATACGGCACCTGCACCACGATCTTACACCGCTCTCCTCCTCCCGGACGACCTTCATTTGACCTGTGGGGGAAAGAGCACTCAATCAGTCTGAGCTCACCCTGAATAATGGCCAGCAGGATGACAATGACAAAGAAGAAGAAGGTGATGTCAAAAAGGATCCGGTAGAGCTCGTAAGGGTCACCGGCCGGATCCTCAATCTCGTCGCCGATGCCGCCTCCCGCTCTCACGCCGACGTACATGTGGAACAGGTAGCACTGTGTGCAAAGAGAGAGTCAGGACATCATGTAAAGGTGGATATGTGGAATTTTTTATGGGGAACATTTACCGTCATCATGTCGTCGCACTTCATGTCGGGCTCGTCGTCGTCCTCGCTCTTGTTGTAGAACTTCCTGAAGAAGTTGAAGGCCACCACAGTGTAGAGGTAGACCACCACTGCCAGCAGGCCCACCGTCAACACCAGCTGCAGAGAGTAAAACACGGGGAAAAACAACTTAGAATTAGTTGGAAATTCCAAATTTCACAGCCGACTCTGGCTCTCACATTGATTTACTCGCGATCCTACGCAGCAACAATGGTGGAAGCAGCAGCAGCAGCAGCGGCAGTGAATTTGGATTGACAGCTTGATTGATCTGCCCACAGGCGGCTGAATGTGGGAGGCAATTTTCTCGCCGCCTAAACCAATCGGGTGTGCATCCACCTTTGGAGATTGAGGTGGCACAAACACCATCACAGACGCTTTTTGTCTTGTGCCTCAGGTCAGTCGACTTAACGGCCGTCGCGAAAGGGGTGAAGACTTTTTGAGGCGTTTCAAGTCAAATTGAATCAAAGTGATTCCTTCACTTGCATCTTCCACCATTTCTATTCACTTATGTCTCGACAGAGAGAAGTATATGACATTTAATAAAGCATAACTTCTTCTAAGACCCTGCACTGCACAAAGGAATGTATCTGTTTTTCTGCAAAAAATCTGCAATTTTTTTTGTTTTCAAAATTAAAAGTCACACTTTTATTGATCAAAAGAGCTGCAAAATAAATATAAAATAAAGTCAAGACATTGACAAGATTAGAAATAATGATTTTTATTCAAAATAATAATTTAAACCCTAATTGCACAAGGGTTTTCTAATCATCCAATAGCCTTCTAACGCGATTAGCAAACACAATGTACGATTAGAACACTGGAAATGGGCCTCTATACACCTATGTACATATTCCATTAAAAACCAGACGTTTGCAGCTTGAATAGTCGTTTACCATAATTAACAATCACACCAGCAGTTGTTTAGTCCATATAAGTGTAAAAAATGTAGTAAAATGAGTCTGCAGTGACCCCTCCTGCTTAGAAGAAGACCTGCGTTTCTCCTCACCTGTTTGCCGTTGTGCGTGACAGACGACAGGATGGTGCGCAGCGTCTTGAAGCCCATGGCGATGTCCAGAAGATGGGCGGCGAAGAAGAAGTTGTTGTAGTGGCCCAGGATGGACATGGTGGTGTACCATACGAGATACAGGAAAGACTGGCAGAGATAAACCAAACAAACCACAAAACGACAGGATTATTAGAATCTGACAGACAAAAAACACACACACACATGAATCATTCCTTACTCACGTTGTCTGTAAACACCACTCCCAATTTCCAGACGTGGTATTTTGTGTCGATTGAGCTTAACCTGCGCAGCAGACGGAGATATTGATATGAGAGGTCCACATTTTTTTTCTAGGACTTTCTATTTTTGGTGTGTCTGCGCTCAATCAATCTAATCTCTCACCACAGCACCAGCGAAGCTTCCTTGGTGACCGTTTCCTCTGTGGGGTTGAAGTCCAGGGCACTTTTATCCAGGCCCAGCAGCTCTGCTATCCTCTCTGCTCCGTACAGGTCACCGTACTTTTTGATCACCTACAAAACAGCGGGGGGTCAGAGGAGAGGACGACGCTGTAATGTTGTCATTTTATTGATAAATAAAAAGATTTGATTTACTTACTTTCCGTTTGACAAATTTATCCCAGTAGTTGTTTGGGAAGGAACTGATAAAAAAAAGAAAGAATAAACACAAAATAAGGGTTTATGCAGGACATTTAATCTCTTCTGTATATACACTACTGTTCAAAAGCTTGGGCTCACTTAGAAATGTCCTTATTTTTGAAGGAATAGCACTTCAATATAACATTAAATGACTCAGAAACACACTCAATACATTGTTAATGTGGTAATGTTCTAGCTGCAAACGTCTGGTTTTTAATGGAATATGTACATAGGTGTATAGAGGCACATTTCCAGTGTTCTAATGGTACATTGTGTTTGCTAATCGTGTTAGAAGGCTATTGGATGATTAGAAAACCCTTGAAAACCCTTGTGCAATGATGTTAGCGCAGCTGAAAACTGTTTTGCTGGTTCTTTGACCAAAGGGCAAAATTATTATTTTGAATAAAAATCATTATCTTGTCAATGTCTTGACTATATTTTCTATTCATTTTGCAACTCTTTTGATGAATAAATGTGTGACTTTTAATAGAAAACACAAAAAAAATTGTATCGGTGACCCCAAACTTTTGAACGGTAGTGCAAACAACAGAGTAGACAGTTTAATAACTCACGGTGTGTTGATAACCAGTCTGTCCCACTGTCCTTTGATGTCATCGTCCGACGGCTGTTCGGTGATGTAGAGGCCGGCGAACTCCAGCTTTCTCGCAATCTCCTTCTCACGTTTGAAAACCACCAGCGGCACCTGTGACGCACACAATTCAGCTGCGTCATCATTGGGCCACAACAAGCTCACGATATCCCTGTCCATAATAATACACTGTTTATGCCAAAAACTGTTTTGGGGTGTTTTCTGCACCTTTAGGTAGTAGTATCCCACTACACACAAGAAAGATATGATAGTGTGCAGTATCGCCAGACAGCGAAGCGTTGGAGCCATGTAGCCCGTGCTCTCCTGCAGGACAAAGTATTCAAGCGCCCCTTCTTCCTCCTCCTCCCCAGCTTTGCCTCGACCATTCCAGGGGTCTTCATCATCCGAGTAATCACCAGTTACCTGAAACGTGGGATTTTTTTTAAAGCGATGAAAGCGTAATTATAATCTTGCGTGTAAGTAAGTCGCTCAACCCCGGAACTTACTTTGTAGAAGAGCAAAATGAAGTTGATGGCAAAGGCAACAAAAAGTGCCAGGAAACGGAGGTTGTAGAAGTTTCTGGCAAGGTAGTTCTGAGAAAATAACAATATGGATATCAATATTAACATACTTAATGTGGATTATATCAGACAACTGTGAGGTAAATGTCTCACCAGCATCTTAGTCTGGTAGATTTCCAAGCCAGCGAAGAAGCTGGCCATGAAGGCCTCTGGTGGTTCTTTCCTCTGGCCGATCCTCTTCTTTGGGGCTTTCTTCTCCACTGAGCGCTCTGGAGGGGCTTCATCTTTGGCCTTGTCGCGATCCTTCTTCTCACCATCATCTGAGCTGTAACAGTAAAAATCCTCCGTTAGTGACACATAGACACTCACGCGTTTGCCACAGAGGATGAACAAAGGATACTCACTCTCCTTTCTCTGAATCCGACTTGTATTCTCCGTTGGTAACCCTCTTCTTTGCAGCCATCTGTAAAAATATATATATATATGTTATATATATCTACATTGACCAGAGAAGGTTTATGGACGCTATGAAGGAGGACATGAGGACAGACGGACTGGTACCAGCAGCGTGGAGGCAAGAAACGTCAATCACACTGTGACCTGTTTACAGGCACGTCACTTTACTAACGGAATACTGTCTGTCATAAAGGGTTGCGTGGAGCCGACAGGATTAATCAGCCTTGTTAATATTGAAACGTTACACACTCCAACTCTAAAGTGCACTATGAAGACCAATAGATCATCTTTCCTTCTGACTTCACATGATTACTGACCTGTGCCTTCTTCTGCTTGACGGCACTGGCAATAGATGGAGCATCTCCCACCACCACCTCAGACACATCCCCCAACCCTGGCTCAGCCCCATGCTTCCCCTCCTTCTTGGGCTGCATGTTGAGCAGCTCAGCCATCAGGTCGGCCTCTGCTGCGTCCCCCTGAGCCATCTGACCCATCTCTGCCAACGCGGCCGCTTCACTTGCCTCCATCTTCTCTGCCTCTAACACATCCCCATGAATGCCAAACTGAGTGGGATCGGGCATGTTTCCCAAAATATCTGTCACCTTCATGTTCTTCGCTCCTTCAACGAAGCCGCCGCCGAACATAGTGGTCCACAGAATATGGAAGAAACCCCAAATTAGGCTGTAGATGAAGTGGAAGAGTCCCGTGATGATCATCCAGAAGAAGGAGAAGAAGCTTCGCACCATCTCCTTCACACTCATCTTCTTGAATTTCCTGTACTGTCTCCTCATGCTCTTGAGAGTTAGCATTTGCCGGAATTGACACAGGTTTTTTCTCATGGAAATGCAGGCGATTGTGAAGGCAGAGGAGGACTCCATCATCATGTTCTCCTCATCTTCTTCCTCCTCCTGGTTCTCTACGACACTCTGCTTGTCCTCTTCATCTTCGTCAGAGCGCTCCACTGGGTCTGGCTCTGAAATCTGCGAGGCCAGCTGCATCTCAAAGATGGTGTCCTCACAGAAGTTGACAAAGAGCTCCATTTTCTCACTCTCTCCGCCCTCGTTGACGACATCGAAGATGAACTGCCTCTTGGACTCCTTCACCTGAGGCTTCTCCCACTGGGTACGACTCGACTCGCTGATCTCGAAGTAGACTCTCTCAATGCGCTTGGCTCCACCCATTATCTCAATACGCCCCAAATAGGGCTCAAAATAGCTGAGAACACTCTCAGCCAGGTCGAGGAAGGTCGAGAGGCGAGCGTCGTGGGGCATGTGCTCGGAGAGGTTCATCAGCAACACGGCAACATTAAATCCAATGTCCTTGGCAGGCTCGTGAAATCTCTCCACAAACTGCGTGTAGTTGAACATGTCGTTCTCGTCGGCTTCGGCGCAAGAGAGGAGAAACTCGATCTCCGACTGCGAGTATTGCTTCTGGTTCTCCATGGACTTCTGGAAATCCTTCTTTGAGATGATCCCTTTGCTCTCGCGGTCGTACTCCCGGAAGCTGTCGGACGTGGTTAAATCCTTCAACTTGAGGAACATGTCAAAGAATTTCAGGATCATCTCCACGTTGCTCGAAGATTCCACCAACGTGTCGACCATTTGTTTGCCAATGGTGCCATTGACAACGTTACCTGTGAGGGGGGGGGGGGGGGGGAACAAATGTGTGTCAGCAAACACAGGCAACACTCTCCAAACAGATTAAGCAACGCTGCTGCTGTAAATATTTGATTACAACCCGAGCAGCACAAGAATCTGTTTGACGGAGGCCTCAAAAAAAGTCAACCTTCGAGAAGAGAGAGCATCATAACGATCATGTCCTTGTGCAGGTCCAGCAGCTCCTTCAGTACTTCAATCTGACTGGAGTCCTGTTAGAGGAGGACAGAGAAGAGAAAACCCTGTGAATCACACAGATTACACACCTCCAAAGAGACGTAGTCTCCATAACCACAAGTTGAACTTGGAGAGATCATCGCTGTGTTTGATTGTGAGGAGCCTGGGTGGAGCCCCCAGAAGGCACTTCTAGGGAACGACCATACATCAGCACCAGTGTTAATATTATTTTACCACCTAGAAGCAGATGGTTCGGTCAGTCTGACTCATTTAGTGTGTCGGTGGAGACTGTATTTAGCCGATGTCATAAATCTGAGGCATAAGTTCATGATTTCAATTTAAAACTCCACCTGCGCTCTACTCCATCCTGGCTCCCACTGTCAAATTAAGATAAGGTGAGACGGGTGGATTTTTAACCACTCTTGCCATTGGGGGGGGACTATCGCAGATGAAGTCATGTATCATACGGCTGATTTGGAGACACTGCAGTGAGTGCAGGTGTTATTCTTTAGTCTGGAGAGCCCTCTAGTGGTAAAGATAAATTTTAAAGAAGCCTCTGGCAATGACAAATAAAGATGGATAGATAGATAGATAGATAGATAGATAGATAGATAGATAGATAGATAGATAGATAGATAGATAGATAGATAGATAGATAGATAGATAGATAGATAGATAGATAGATAGATAGATAGATAGATAGATAGATAGATAGATAGATAGACAGAACCATAGATAGATAGAATGATAGAACAATAGAACGATAGATAGATAGAACGATAGATAGAACGATAGATAGAACGATAGATAGAACGATAGAACGATAGATAGATAGATAGATAGATAGATAGATAGATAGATAGATAGATAGATAGATAGATAGATAGATAGATAGATAGATAGAGCAATAGAACGATAGATAGACGGATAGAACCATAGATAGATAGAACGATAGAACGATAGATAGAACGAACGATAGATAGATAGATAGATAGATAGATAGATAGATAGATAGATAGATAGATAGATAGATAGATAGATAGATAGATAGATAGATAGATAGATAGATAGATAGATAGATAGATACCTGGGATAATTTCATCTGCATGTTGGCAAAAACATGAAGGAACCCAACCACAGCATCCCACAGCCTGCTATGAGCCAGACTCTGCTGGTTCCCAATACACGGACCCTGGAGCAAGCACAGAGCAGATTGCAGGTTCAGAGATTATATGCCTACGCTGTAATTATTAATATTTTTTGGATGTATTGTGATGTTGTACCTGTATATACTCTGTTAAAGAGTTGAAGACCTGCTTGGCCACTGACAGCGCTTTGGAGAAGTTTCTTTGACCGGCCTCGTCGATGACATCCTTACCCGAGTAGTACCAGTAGAAATCACTGATGGATTCCTAAAGGAAAAAAAAAAAACATAAAAAATATAACTAAAAGGACAATGGGCATATAATATGAAGTGTATTTATATATTATAAAAATGACACCTGGAGTCTTAGCAAGTAGTCGACGGTGCTTATGATGATGTTGACTGTCGTCGTGTTCCCTGTCTGAGTCCTCAGAAAATTCTGAAAATCTATAAAAGAAAAATCACAGGTCGCAGAGGAGTATGTTCACACTTTGTTGTGTTGTCGTTAAAAAGAGTCCACCTACCGTTGTTGTGGCCTTCACAGAGAAGCTGCAGAAACCTAAAGAGGTCCTTCGTGAACTCATCGTTCTGCAGTACCTTGGAACCTGGGGACAGTTAAATGAGTTGAACTCCTCTCTTAACTCTCATCTCTTTTTGTGATAAGAAAGTCAGAGACGCGTCACTGTGATGTCAGTACAGGCATCAGAGCTTGCATAGCTTTCACTTCCTCATAAAGCTACTACACTTACAGTTTCACAACAAACAAAATAAAGGTAGAGTGCATCACTTTTACAAAGGAAAATAAGGTTTGTAGCAGGAATAAAACTTAGCTAAGCCTTTTTTTTTTTTTTATATCTTAGCACACGCTGGTTTGTACCATTAAATATAAGACATGTAAAAGGTGCTGCACAAATTAAAAGCACCAACATCTTACAAAAGAAGATTTGAGTCGGTTTAAAGGCGCCAGACCATGGACTGAACAATCCAAATGTTAAAGAAGCATGCATGTGTTCTTTCAGTCCATGGTACACAGAAGGTGGTTTTGCATTCAGGACAAAGGAGGAGGAGAAGGAAGGAGGAGGAAGGAGGGAAATGAGGGTAGGGAGTCGGGAATTTGAACGGGGGGAGCAATCACGATGTCAGCATTGCACTGAATGAGTAAAATCTAAACCATGTATTTACCCCGCTCACTCACGTTGACTGCGACCGATGACATAAAAAAGTATGACCAGAGGAAAACAAACAAACAAACAAACAAACAAACAAACAAACAAACAAACAAAACAGAAGCAGACATAAGCAAAGGAGAAGACATTGAGATTCATTTAGAAGGAGTTGGAACAGGAGAGAATGACAACACTATAGATATATATGTAACATACTCACACTGATTTGCAACACTGACATAGGACTACGGATAAACCATGTGTTACATTAAAGTCTGCTCACTCGGCAGGTGTTTGGACTACGTCTCACAGTTACCATCACTTATGCCTGAGCTTATGTGGTGAGGAATGAGTTGGGGGAAAAAAGGCATGAGAGCAAATTTATTCATGTACTGTATGCAACCCATCAGATTAAACAGAGGCCTCTGATCACGAGTGGATTTTGTGTGCGTGTAGCTTTTGCGACTGTGGTCTTTTTAAGGTGGCGGACAGGGCCCAGACAGGACTTAAACATACAGTAGCACAGGTTTACATGCAGTGAGGCACAACGTGACGCCCGAGAAGCAAACGTGACATGGCGATGGGGGCGGGGTTAATATGTCAAAGAAATTAAAGAGCTAATATTAATGCTGCACCGTTTTTGTCTTGAGGCGGGAACTGAAGCACAATAACACCCAAATGAGTCAAAATGAGACACATCATGTCAAGACAACATTTCTGCAGTGAATATGTCACTAAATAATTAATGTGGGATTCAAGCGAGCCTGAGTTGCCATTGTGGTTTGGACCACATTCTGTAAAACCAACAATATTAAGCGACAACAAAGAGTAGGCTCTATTTCATTGATGCATGCTGTGTCGCACCATGTATCAGTATGAGCAGAGTCTCCTAGAAGTAAATCAAATCGTCTTCTTTTTGTTATCAACCTCACTTACTTGATCCTTCTTCAGTTACCATTCCCAGACCCTCCGCTTTGTTTTGCCTTTCAAAAGCGTTCAAGTCCAGAACGCTAAAAGAGATCAGGGACAAAAGCCGAGCTCCGATTAACTGCGTTCATGTTTTACTGTGTACAATTAAGACATTTACGATTAATGGGGTGTAATCCCATTACAGTAAGTCCTTAAGCTAATAGTTTAATGGTTCCATCACCTGCACGACATCATCAGCCTAGATAAACTCTTGAAAAAGCCAACATCTCTTTTCTCCTTCAGATAGTCGAGCATTTTCTGCATCAAAATACAAGATTCAAATTAATAAACAGTTGATTTTTTGGGGGGAATTGTAAAATGTCAACATGACATGAGTCTGTGTACCTGCTGCACCACCGTGTTCCCGCCGTTCAGAATGGAGATGCCCAGTTTGAGGGTGAACGTCACGGGAGCGCCGAGTCGACCTGACGATCGCAAATCGACAAACACCACAGTCAGAGCGGGGAAGAGAGCGGACAGGCAGGAGGGTTTTGTGTTTTACTCGCCTTTGCTGGCACTGATCATCTGCAGCACCATCTCCGCGGCCCCTCGGTCGTGAAGCCTGGCTTGCTGATACAGCATCTTTTGCTTCTCCATTTCCTTTTCCTGTAGGAGAGGAGAGCAAAGTGAATGTGTTAAACCCTTAGAACACAGAGCATTTTGGCTGTTTTTCCCCCCAATTACTATGTTTAAACATACCGAATATACAGCCGGTATAAGAATGTGCAACATATTGTGTCTTATATCCTTTTTAAGCACAACCTAGGTAATCTGATGCGGAAAAAACACTCAAAATGTTTAAAATCGGATTGAATTTGTGACATTTGGTTCACTTGGCTCATTTTTATGAACAAAAAGAAAAGAAAAACACTATTTTCTGACACAATTATTGCTACATTATATCACTGCGATATAATATGAATCATAACTTTTACTCAACAACACATAAGAAGATGAAAAAACACATTTTTAAAGGCCTGAATATGTGACACGTCTTAATATGCCCATATAAGGAGTTAATTATTCCCATAGGTACACCTGTGGCAATGATCAGTGCCACGTGAGCACTAAGGGTTAAAAATATGGGTCGAAATCAGTAGTACCTCAAATGTTTTCTCTTTTCCTTCCTCGTCCTCCTCTTCTTCACCTTCAGCACAACTCTGACAGAGAAAACGGCGTCAAGCCTGAAATACAGCGTCGCTGAAAATTGTATGTCAACAATGCAGTTGTAGAGAGACTGTAAATACCTTTGCCATCATATCTGAATATGCAATATACAAAGGATCCTCGTCCAAAGAACTAAAGAGAAATTAAAGTATCAGGTTAAATTAAATCTGACAATGAAGCAATATATTAGACTGAAAGTAACATCTGCTGGTTCCCATGTCAGTGTGTGTTCACCTGCACTCAGTCAGAGCGTTGTGGCTGAAATGCAGAATGAGCTGGTGGAGAGGGTCTGGCTGTTTTCTGACCTCCTCCTCTTCCTCCTCTTCCATTTTGAGCTGCGTCTTCTGGGCAAGGCCATAAAAACACTTCAAATATCGCCTCGATATCAACAGTGGAAGCTACTGAACTGAGAAATCTGGCCTATGACATCTTGTTTAACGTAGGAAAACGAAGTAGAATAGGAAAAAAGGCATGCACAATCAGACGCACGTGCACTTACATGCATAATAGAGGGTGACTCTCTGTGTTTTCTATCATAAATGTCCTGTTGTTTAGTCCTAGACCAGAGATTATATCAGACACATTGGAACTATGGACAATAATCTTCTTCTGTGATGCCCTGTGGTGTACGGCGGGCAGATTAGAATCAAAAGAAAGGTCTATTTCGTTATAGAAACACCACATTGGCACAGCAGGGTTTGTCATATTCCAATGTGCCCTCGCGATTATCTCCTGTTTCAGATGTCAGATGCGTTGGTAATCAGTCATTTGTGAATCATGAACTTAGAAAGTGCAAGCAGCTAGTGGTATGGTAAATGCCTGTATTTCTTCTGCTTACAACAAATTCAATCCATGACTGTGTCATGACGTCATGAATGTGAACATTTAGGAAAGGCAGCACGCGCACAACTTTCATAAATGTCATGACAAATTCAAAGCACTGTGGCTGCTCTCTTACCTCAGCTGAATGACACAGACTACAGCACCATTTCATGACAGCTGGCTCTGACATCAGCTGTGATGTCATGCTTGCCAACTATGACACGGCGTGACACGTGAAAAAAAACAAAAAAACACTATGGATGACTGAGTGTGACTCAGCGGTACACATCGGAACAGGAGAGTGGTTGAGGGGGAACGACGACGCTCAGCTCTCGAGCCGACAAGAAAGACGGCACCGGGGAGACGACACAAGTACTTACTGCAAGATCCTGCACTATCTTCTCCTCAAAAGAGTACTCCTCTGTTTCTATCCATATTCTCTGATAGGCCAGGAGGAAGAGGTTAATAGAACGATGCCTGAGGAAGGGTGAGAGGAGATTAGCTTGAGTTAGACTGCAAAGGATGGGAGAAGTTGCTTGTCGGAAGGGGTTAATTAGAGGTTAGTTCAGGGGTACGGGCTCATCCAACTGGTCAGAGTGGGCTATCGGAGCGCTGTTCATGCTCTCCGGCACACGGTTGCTTGAGAAACACACAAGCAAATCCAACACTCTCATGTGCGAGCAGAAATTACAATTACAGGACTAGATCAGCAACTCCCTAACTGAATCCTCAACTCTGCACCAAAAATTACATTTTAAATTTGAATTTTTTTTTCAATAATGTACTCAATATATAGCTTAATGAAAAAAAACAAACCTGAAAATACAAATGCATTTTTTTTAATTACCTCTCCCAGCCCACTTGCAGTACCTGCACATACCACAGGGAGGCTGTGGCCCAAAACCTAGGGAATCTCTGGGCTTCAAGATTAGGTTTCAAAAAGCACATCAAGCATGTATCTGCCCATCAGCAACTGTGAAAAAGTAAGCAGTAATACCACTCTCATGAGAGGTGTTACTTTCATATGTAGAGTAAATAAATAAAAGTGAGATTGATCTTCTCCTCTAGTTCTGAGCAAAAAAAAAAGCAAACTGTTATACGTTTGTATTAAAGCATTCGTTTGCGATGCATTACTGTACAGACACGGACCAGTGGAAATATCAGATGCGAGTTGAATTCTGTGCCAGAAAACCGTGCCTGGAGGAAAGCGAAGGGGTTGGTTGGAGAAAGGTAATGCCGGGTCTCAAACAGTAGCAAACGTCGGGAGGATTTGGACTACGTTACCGTCAGCATGGAGAGCAGACTGTCATAGTCTGTGTTCTCATGCATTTTCCCCAGCCAAACATGTCGATAGGCTTTCAGGAAGTAATTATTGTTTTTATGCCTGAGGGGATGAGGTACAATAGAGAGTGATCACAGAAGACAAACAACAAGGGCTTGAGCAGAGACACAAAGGAGAAAAGATGCGTGAAACTCGACATCATCCATTCCTTAAACACAACTATATTAATCCTACGTCTGCATTGTAAATACTGACTAATAATTATAAGCTTTGTTATGTCATGTTTCACTGTCATCAACCCGGAATAAAATGAGTCGTGCTGTCAGGCAGCGTTGTCTGAGCACATATTGAAGATGACCGCCCTCAGGTTGGGCCTCATAATTGTTTTCCTCCCAACTGTAGCTCTCCGTCTGACTTCTGGTGATTGAGTTACAGAGCAGCAGGGCATGAAATTGCTAGTGTCCCTCCTTTTCTTTTTTTCCCTAGTCCTTGATAACAGCTGTGGGCCAGACATTTGTCCAACAAATGGAGGAAAGAGGCGGGGGGGGGTGGGGGGGGGAGCTGTGCATTAATACACGGTCAGAACCATGAAGGAGAGAAATTAGATTCAGAGACACGAAAAAGAATGTGTGGCTGTATTTGTCCAGCACACATGAAAGATAATGCTACAGCACCTGGGTGGTACATTTTCACAAACATCTGCAAGTGTCCTGGACCTGTGGTTATGTGTTTCGCATCATTTGAAACCATCAACAGAAGAGGTGTGTGTGTGTGCATGTTGAGCAGACAGTTACCTCGGTAGATTATAGAGCGGAGCCATGCGGAAGCAGGCGACAACCGCTCTCTTCCTCTGCTTGGACAACAGCTTCTGCCAAACGCATTTTTTGGATCTCAGAGGCTGCTCCACCTAACGGGAGGAGAAGGAATCAGCGTTATCCATCAGAGCAGAGGAAACGAGATCGGTGCCGAGTACAGAACAGTGGCATTTTCACCGTGATCCGCCGCACTAAATGATGCTGCACCAAATTGGATCAGACACTTAGCTTAACGGTTTTTTTTAAGTTGGTGGAGAACGATCCTGATGTCTGTAACAGAGTAGGATATCTCGAGCATATTGTGAACGATAAAATCACTGCTGAAGAAGATATATACAGTATTCAATAAGAAGTATTTGATAAGAATTGTTCTTGTGAGAAGATTTTAAGCATAATTACTTATGTACACAACACACACAATAATCTAATACACCAGGAGTACAGGTGGCATATAATGATGCATTAAGCTCTTTTAAATGACAAGATAAATCAGATAAAGACTTCATTCTGGTCCTGTCCAGTATGTCCAGTAATATACCTTTATTTACTCTATTATTATTATTATATGAATTCCTTTGTGGAAAGTGTGAGTGAATGGTTGTTTGTCTCTATATGTGGCCCTGTGATGGAATGGCGAACTGTCCAGGGTTTTCCCAAGGTTTGTACATCACAAGCCACTTTATGAAGATGACAAACCACCATGGCCATCAAGGGCAAATGTATGCATATTTTAGACTGTTTCTATAACACCTCATATTACAATCCCAGTCTCTGGGGATGACTTGATGTATTTCACTTGATGAAGAACATCTCCTTCACACACAGGATTCTATAACTTTTGAAGCCTGACCTGCTCCAGGTTGAAGACTGCTGCAGAGATCCTCTGGATGCGGTCCACCACCCGCTCCGGGTCCGGAGGCCCCTCGCTCCTCATCACTATGTCCTTGTAGAGGTTCAGCTGCCACCTGACTGCAGGATCCTCTGACTGGGAGTGTTGTTACAGAGACGGACATCAAATACTAGTCCACAGGTGATGGCAGCTAATACGCATTTTCTGCAATACTGAAATGAAAATTCGTTCACCTTTTCTCGAAGATGCAGATTCTGATAAATGTGGTCTTTGACCTCATCGTCTGTGTCTTTCTGTGGGAGGAGCAGGAGGGAAAAAATAAAACGAATGCAAAACAAATCTCAAGCATCTCTGATTTAGAAATGCAGCGAGTTACTTATTGCGCTGTCGAGTTTACATCAGTTAACATCATTTTTTTCCCTCTCACCAGGAGGTAGCGACTCTTGGCTAAAGATATCAGCTCCTGATCCCCTGGTGTGCACATGTTGAGGCCAATTGGCAACATCTTCTTCAAAGCGGCAACGATCAGCGAGGTCTGAATGGAGTAGAACTCGCCACGCCTTTTCTTGTGCTTTCTTTCCTGGTCTTGTCCTCCAGACTAAAAATAAAAAATAAAGAAACAAATGATATGTGCTTAACAGCGCTCAAACAGATCCAATAAACATTCAGAAAAACTGTTGCACGAAAGCAGGCAGGTAGGTGAAATAAGATAAAATCAGAATAGGCTTTTGAGTGAAGTTGTGTTTTTTAGATGTAACTTTAATGAAGACACTGACTCTGATAGCCTTATTTCCTGGGGCTGCTGATTACAGAGCCTATAGCAAAGGCTTTGTCTTCCTTAGTTTTCCAACTGTACTCTGCAATAGAAAGACGGCCAGTACCAATACAAAATCTTTTTGCTTATTTTGCACGAGCAATTATCACCCATTTGAACAAAAGCCAGAGGTGACTGCAGCATTTTTTGTTACTGCGAACTGAGACACTACACTAAATCTGTGCCACTGAAGCAATTCGGGAGTCTCGCAGCTCAGCTGAAAAGCACCAACGAGTGAGTTGCATCTGTTTGAACAGCATGGTGTGAGCAGTTAAGAACAAAATCCCCCACTTTTGAGCTAAGAGTGAAGCAGCTAGCTCAAATAGTGTTTGCTCCATGATCACATGAGTTGAAGGTCTTCATAACTCATAACACATTTTATGTGTTTCCACCCAAAAAGTAATTTGGAATGACCCAGGTTACCATGCCTCACATAATCAGACGGTATGATCTACAGCTACACAGAGGATTACATTATACAGCATAGCTATACGACAAGCGTTGGATTTTCTGCATGGCAACAGGAGCATAGAAGCCAATAAGCTGATAGGTAAACATGTCATGCACCGCATCACCTTAAAGGACTATTAAGAGAGGGAGAGAGAATGAAAGAGAAGGCATTTAATGGACACTTAAAAACGTAAAAATATATCTATATATATATATAATAGTCACATGTGTGCATTCTTTACAGTTCTCTTCAGTACATTAGCATGGCAGAGAAAATGTAACCATAACATAGCTGCTCATATCTAGATTTTGATAGGACACCACACATAAATACATGGGAGACAATCTGCCACCTGAGACAGCTCATTAAAGCTCCATAATAAGGAAATTAGGCTGACGGTGATGAGGCCCGATGTGAAGGCATAAAACCTACCTTTGACATCTTGGTTTTATTATCTCCAGTCAAGAAGGACAGGTTGTTAATTTCATTCTGAACCACAAAGTTTTGCTCCTCTCGCTTGAAATTCTGAAGGGAGACAAAATGTCAAAAGAATCCACGGCACATATTTTGAGTTCTAATTAACACAATCCAAGCACTATATAACATTTGAAATATCGGACAGGAAGTGAAAGAACTCACATGTGACTTGCACCAGAGGATAAAAATCTCTGCGACCATTCTGAAGAGGTCGTTCGAATCCGCATCCGGTTCTTTGAGCCACCTGGACCTGCAGCAGCAAAAAATAATAGTGTGTCTGTAAACACTGTAATCTGCTCCGTCTTCCCTGAAATACACATTTAAGAGAATTCGATCCTCTGCTCTTTGACGTACTGACCTGTTGTTGTCCACATAGCGGATCAGCATGGGGTAAAAGGCATAGAGGTCCCTGCAGAGGACAGCGAACTCGTCCAGGATGAGTAGCTCAGCCTCCTGGGTGTCTCCCTTACTGTCTGCCTTCAGCAGCTCCTCCTCAGCCACCACCTTCACCGTCTTCTTCTTGAGCTTCTCCAACGTGGGCAGGAAGTGGCTCTTCAGTAGGTCGGCACGGGCCTTGCTGATGATGGGTTGCACATATACTGAGCGATGAAAAAGAGACAGAAAAGTATTAACAGTTGTCCTCGCAATGCCAACGCAGGCTGAAACCGGATCTGTAATTGTACAGGAGAAAAGGTTTCTCTCTTTTATTGAGTCAATAAAGAAATACAACTGTGTGTTCGTGTCAATGTATGAAAACTGATTCTTCCCACCTGCGATCCTCTTCATCCATGACGCCTCGTCGATGCCCAGATTGTTGTTGAGGATCTTGAGGATGTTGCCCAGGATGAGGCTGAGGTTCTCCGAGGTGACGGTGGTGCAGCAGACGCTTCCCCCGCTGGCCGGCTGGTTCTCTGGCCCCCTCTCCCACCAGTAGGACAGATAGTTGCAGAGCATGGGCAGCACCACCTCGATGACGTGAGGCATCTCTGTGTACCGCGCTCCAGACTCAGCCATGTCATTGATGTCCTTCATCAGGCCGTCTAGCCGCGGCATCCCGGGACATATATCCTCGACTGAGTCGGGTATGCCTAGGACTAAAAAAAAAAACACACCACAATGGACATATATGTTTATGTCAACATTTACGTCGTGAAAATTACATTTTCAAAACTCACTGGCTCGTTCTCGGGCACTCTTGGTATTAAAAACCGAGCAGGGGTTGTATGTGTTGAGCAACGGCTCCAAGAAGGCCACGGGCAAGGCACCAGCCAGTGTGGCCAGACAGTGTCCCAGAGCTGGCAGCTGTCTGAGGGACACACACACAAAAGAGAGTGAGAGTCGATAAGAACTGCACTTTATATCAGCAAGCTTCTCCGCTATCAAGTATAACACACACGGAAAACTTTGAGTGAGAGGATACCTTTCCACATAGATGTTTTTTCCAGTGCCGAGGGCATAGAGGCTGGTCAGGATTCGATAGCAGGACACTTGGACGTCATCCACTGGAATGAAGTAAAAAAAAAAAAAAAGAGGTAAACAAACTGAGCTTTGTGTTGTAACATAACCTCTATGACAGAATAAAAATGTCAAACCCTTTAAGGAAAAGCATATTTGATAGAGGTGGGCGATAGGAGCGTAAAATTATATCATGACATGACTATAATAATGGTATTTGGTAGAATATTTCACAGGATTTCAAAATAAAAAATAAAAGTGTTTATTTTAAAATGGAACTCTATGTAGTTCACAGTAAAAAAAAAAAGGTATTTATGATGCAAAATGAATCAAGATGAGTAATGTTCAAGATACTTCATTATATGATGTAATTAAAGCTGCAGTATGCAACCTATGATGATTGTTAATGGTGTTTGTGTAAAGCATTTGAGCATAATTTGTATGCTAGACTCATTCTTCATTTGAAAATGGGCTCAGTAAAACTATACAAGCAAAACTATCAGACCTGACTGAGGGACAAGAAGCATTTGTCCCATCAAACTGCTGAATGACAGGGTTTTTTAAGCAGCAGAAATTTTTGTCAGCACTTCTTTGTGTTTTCATTTATACTCCAAACTACTTGCAGCAATCTCTCTTTACCTCTGTTAACTAATGTCACAATTCAACAATCACACGGACATTTGTTAATATTTAAAAGATACTGTTATGTAATGAGGATGCAGCTTGAGATTCCAAATCGACTCATCACTTGACACATTAAACAAGACACTCAGTACGGACTCACGCAGCAGGTCGACACCGAAGTGGTGCTGAGTGATGTGTTCGAACAGAGCGGTCAGGATGGGCAGCAGAGCCACGGTGGTGTAGTTGATGTTCTGCGACACGCCTTTCATCTGCGAGCGCGAGTGCGTGAACTTCCCCAGTTTCAGGTTCTCGAACGTCTTCTCCAGGTCCTCCGCTGCGTTCTCAAAGAACGTCCTCAGCCCCACGCGCACCATCTCCGAACCGGACTTCATCACCGTCCTGTTGGGGGTAAAAGGAGAGTGTAAGGTAATCAACGACTGAAACCAAATGAGGAGATATGAAGGACAGGACTACAATAAACCACTGGGAAATACTTGGAATGCGAAAGACAATACAGTGTAACCAACAGCACGACATGTGCAATTACTTTACTCTCGCAGTCTCTTAAGGTTTTTGCCATGAAATATGAGACACGAGTGTCACCCTGACTCCTCTATCATTGATTCAGTACTGTGTGACTACAACAGCACAATGCATTAATATGATTAGTCTGCCCATATTGCATAACATAGTTGAAATATTCATATTTTTTTATGCACTGATACGTCTGAGTACAGAGTCTTTGAGAATCAGCAGGAACATCTAAGCACAGATAAGAGACAGAAGCACGTTGTGGTGTGAGCTGCATTAACAAACAGTAATATTGTCTCTAAAGACTACTGCAGGCTTTGGACAAAGTATGCCACATAAAAATGTGTTTTGCTTATTTAAATGAGGATACGCTTTGTTTATGCCAGCGCCTCCCACCGGAGACATTGGAGCATTAAGTGTTGAAAAGAAAATGTTTGGTACACATTTCCATTGCTGTTTTAACAAAGGGTTTAAATCACTGGGAAAAAAAACACAAACAATTACCAGTATCAAACCAAGGGCTTATGTTAATCAAGCGGTCTCTGGTAGCCTGAGCTCTGACATATCTGCACCCACCTTGTGTCCAGAGTGTGAGCCAGGATGTGCAGACAGCTCACCATGGTGGTGGAGTCACTCCCTACAATACACCATCAAACACAGAAGCACGCAATAAAAATAGTGCAGTGATAACGCAATAATGAATCATGGTTATGTGCAATCTGTTTCAGTGAAGTTGTTGTCATTTAAAGGCTATCGCTGCTCGTTTAACACAGAATATGTGTTGCGAATTTACCACATACAAGCACATTTCACACATATATCTACATTTACACACACACATTACTGCAGTGATCAGCTTACCAAAAAGTGAAATCCTATGTCTGACAAGAGCTGCCAGTTTACAAAACAGGCTGGAAGTGTGAAGGTTAGAAAAGAGGAGGAAATCAGAAAATCAGTAAATTCTCAGAGAGAAGATTATGAACGAAGACGGTTAGGGATTAAGATTTTTTAGTCGAGCGCTGTAAAGATTTGTTGTCATGCTGTGACACGCACGTTTTTAGTGAATAGCTTACCTGGTGACCATTTCCTTCTCCTTGTTGGAGGCATAACCACTGCTGCTCAGGTTCTTACTGGGAGAGGAGAGGAAGTAGAGAGAGTGGTTCTTGAAGTACTGGTCAATGAGAGGGAGAAGCACCTAAAAGAAAACACATGTATTGGTGTGACAGAATCAGGTCGATGGTTTTACTGTCACACATACACGTTCAGGAGTTGAATTTCTTCCTTACTTTGGCAAAGAACTTGATTTCTTGCTCATGAGGGGACCTGTCTGTTTTTCCACTGGCAGCCATGGCCTCTGGATTGAGAACAATTTATAATTTCGAGAAATAAGACAAATCACGTAATTCACTTTGTAGTAATGAGTCATGCTAGCATACCTAGATGGGCGATGAACTCCTGAGCTGAGTCAACATACTTGAGGAGTTTCTTGAGGAACCTATAGGCAAACCTCTTCTCCATGGAGGAAGAATCCTGCTCCAAGTCCTTCAAACCTCTGTAGTGTAAACAGATTTTAAACAAGGACTCCCTTCACTATTGATAGTTGCTTAAAAGGTTGTGTAAATACGTTTAAAATGATGGTATATTCTGAATGTGTTGACCTTGTGATGCTATAGCCATTGATTTGCAGGAAGCGGAAAAGGTCCTGGGCCTTCTCTCGATCGCGGGCCTTCTCCTTGGCAGTCAACGTGTCGTAGGGCACTACCAGAGGGTGTGTTCCCCCGCCTGAAAGCACACACAACCCAGTGTTCACGAAGAGTGAGATTTCAGAAGACAACATGTACATTACCTCAAGGCACGTCACATAGTAAGACAGAAACCTTGCAATATTATTATAGAGAAAATCTGCCTAGACTAGTTGGGGTGAAATAAAATGGGGGACAGAGTAGAGAAAAGGAAAGAGAGAGAGAGAGTCTTAACAAATCACCTCTACTTCCAAGGTCACTTTTCTTCTTCTTGGCCCAGATGTTGTGGTAATTCTCAGACACTACCTCCACCATTCCCTATGAAAGAAGAGAAATAGGTGGGGGCAGATCCAATCAACATTATTCAGCCAATCCACACCTCAGAATACACTACTGTTCAAAAGTTTGGGGTCACAGGATTAGCATTTTTTGTTCAATGAATGTAACAGTAAATGAATCATAAATACACTGGTTAATGTGGTAAACGACTATTCTAGCTGCAAACGTCTGGTTTTTAATGGAATATGTACATATGTGTATAGAGGCCCATTTGCATTGTTCTAATGGTACATTGTGTTTTCTAATCGCGTTAGAAGGCTATTGGATGATTAGAAAACCCTTGAAAACCCTTGTGCAATGATGTTAGCACAGCTGAAAAACACTTTTGCTGGTTCTTTGAGGAAAGGGCAAAATTATTATTAGGAATAAAAATCATTACTTCTAATCTGTCAATGTCTTGACTATATTTTCTATTCATTTTGCAACTCTTTTGATGAGGAAATTAATGGAAAACACAACAAACTTGTATAGGTGACCCCACACTTTTGAACGGTATTGTATTGCTATTTGGACTATAATAACAGTAAAGGAATTGAAGAAGACTCACCTGTAGTTCCCTGGACAGAACCACAGTGCTGGTGTCTATTGGGCTCGGGTTAAATCCATTTGCCTAGATTGCAGATTTAGAGACACGCAATGAGATGAGCAACATAATCAACTTTGTGTCCATGATTAATGCTCGCGTGATTACAACAGCATAAAACAAGTAAATAAATGTTTGAGGTGAGGTCTTTTCATGTCTACCTGTGAGTTTTGAGATATCTTTCTCATTTTCTCGTTCTCTCTCTGCAGAGACATGCTCTCTCCATCTTTGGTCCTGTCGATGCTCCAGCCCATTGCCAGCATACTCTTTAGGGACTCTCTAATTGGCCATTTGTAAATCTCCTTCTCCTGAAGCGCGGACAAAGAAACGGGGGAGAATAAGGACTAAGCCGAGCAGCTTCACATTCATCTCCTTCACAGATGTCTCATTTGACATACTGCACCTTCTCTGTTAGCGCTTTATAAGTCCTGAGCTGAGGGTGAGTCTTGGCTTTCTCATCAACACAATCTCCATATTTCCATCCAAGCAGCACCTGAGGCACACGGGATACACCGGGGTGAAACACAAACCTCATTGCCTTCTGAGAAGCCTGAGGGCATGATTTATTATTTGAGAAACTGGGTAAAACATTCACGAAGCATAACACATTTATGAGCCAAAGTGCATTCGGTTCTTGCTGTTGTCAGCTGTTGTGATGTGTTTTTTTTTGTTTTTTTTTATACAAACACAACAACAAAAACACGTTGGCACAAAAATGAGCAAGGGCCTTTTACATCGAGGCTAGCACATTGGTTATTGGAAGCATGCCCAGAATATCCTTTTCATTTCTAAAAAGAGAAGCATCATCGAAGGACAGATAGTTATGATACTAGAGGGAAAGAACAGTGTCAAGATTCTGATGTTTGTTTTGTATTTCTTTTTACGAAATGTAAGTTATATTCCAATTTTTTTCAGCAGCATTTAGATCTTGTTTCGCCTGGAGACATTTCTGCACTGCCCACGGGAAGTTGTTTGCTTTATGTCAAGACAGACAAAGGCAACAGCAGCGTTTTACTAAGACGGCTGGAGTATGACTGAAAACAAGAAGAAAATGCCCACAAATACTTTCAAAAGAGAATTCTCCTGCTCAAAACACATGGTCATTCAGCAGTTTGATGGGACAAATGCTTCATGTCCAGACCACAACTTTATATACTGATAGTATTTATTGATAGAGCCTGTTTTCAAATGAGGGAACCAACATAATTAATTATTTCATCAGAAAATGCAGCTGAAATGCTTCAATACTAATACTGCCCCATTTCTCCAGGTGGACACTCATGTTTGGCCTTACCTTCTCTGCAGACCACTTCTCATGGGAATGCTCAGCATATTTGTTGGCAAAGTGCTCAAGCTTTTCTGGCAGAGCAATGCTGGAGAGAGAGGGCGAGAGAGAGTTAGGGTTAGCATATTATGCAAATGCAAGCTACTCAAGTCATCACGCGGTCGCAACCAAGCTTACTTTGCCGTATTGATCGGTTTGGGGTCAAAGTTGCCCTGAGCATCGACAGAAACAGGCTTTTCCACAGTGGTGCTAATGGAGGCGTCCACGTAGTCCGGCGGCAAAGCTCCAGCTATGGCACTGAGGCAAGGCATGGCCATCTTGAATAGCTCTGCGTCATATTTCTGCACGGGATAAAGAGGCAGTTATAAATTTAAATAAAAAACTTACCTACAATTTCTACATAAAGTGGGAGCTCAGAAAAATAAGCAATACAGCCACACTAGTATGAGAGAAACAGGCGAGTGGAAGAGGCACTGATAAAGAACTGTACTTTACAATTACTTGCACTTTAATAGAGACTAGGTTACTTTTTATGTGTTAAAATATATCGCTCAGGAAATGAATGAAAAAAGTGCAATAAGACTGACTTCTCACCCTCTGGGACAGAGAATCAAACACTCCCCAGAAGATCTTCTTGGTGAGCAGCAGCTCGTCCTCAGACGCCGTCCCATAGCTGCCCCATCCCGACGGGAGGCAGTAGTACTTCCAGTTCTGCTCATAGTGGTTGGTTAGCAGCTGGAGGACACACAGGGGTCAACGTTTAATACATGTACAGAATTTAACAGGACAGGACAATTAACAGTGTTTTCAGTGACTGCAGTGGGTACGTTCTCACAGCGCGGTGGCACTGAGCCCTAAATGTATACATGGATGTAAAGATCGAGTGTGTCCACCGCTTCACAGGCCAATCACAATCTATTACACTTCCATTATTTCTCTGCTGAGGCCAGATGGATGGAGAGCAGCAGTGGAGCCAACAAGCATGAAATCACACAGTCCAATACTTCATCTCCTTTGTTTTCCTTCATCTCTCTACAGTACTGTACTGCTTCTAACCCAGATGATTAACCCCCACGTTGGTACAACTGTGCCTGCATGTGTAAGAAAGGTGAACACTTTTTTACTACCTGCAAAAAATGCAGGAAAAGATTAAAAGTAAACAGTGGATAATGAGGCATGCTGGCCACAATGACTGTGAGATAAAGGCGTGATAAGAAAGAGTTGTTGTTGTTGCCCACCCTGAGAGGCATCTTGCAGTATTCGGTCAACAAGGGCACATCAAAGACAAGGCGGTGCAGGAGCTGCTGCAGCATGGAGGGACGGAGGTGTCTGCAAAATAAGGTGTGAAAGAGATAAGAGAGCGCTGCCCTTAACTGGAACATCTTAAGGCTCTGATCTGTTTTTGTTCACATTGTCTCTGAAGGATATTTAGGAAAAGTTAAAGCAAGTAAAGTTTGCAAGAAAGCTGATGACTGTATATAAAAAAAAGCTCAGTTTGAGTGAAAGTCTATGAGAAGATAAATGGACTTCTCACTTGACTTCCAACATTAGTGAACAGTTTCCTGAGGAGTTAATGGTCTCAATTGTTCGTTTCAGGTCTTCTTCAATAGCTGTCCATTTTGTAAATGATGTTCCCATTCAGAGAAAAATAAGACACTAATGCACAGTACATATGAGTGGATATAACAGTGTGACTGACAGCTGGTATTGTCCAATAGAGAAAATGTTGATCTATCCTTGCCAGCAGACACAAAAGTATTTGATATATCAGTGTATCATCAGTATAATCAGATTAAATCATCAGCAAAAGTAGTAATTTTCTTTTGCCCCTCACTTGCAGACAGCCAGGAGGCACTCCTCTATGGCGTCTCTCTGGGCCTTGGTGAGCGAGCGGCCCTTGGAAAGTCGGTAGATGGTGTGGAGGGTGGAGTCGATGAGGCTGGCGTAGTGTTCGGTGCCAGCGAACAGAGGAGCGCAGCGGGTGAGCAGCGGGAGCATGGCGGAGCCGATGTAGCGGTTCATAGCCAGGGCCGTCTCCGTGGTACAGAGACACTCCTGGAAACCAACGAGAGAGACACGGGTCAACAGCTGTGCCGTCTTCTAGCTCATGTCACTCTTTACTGTTGTTTCTCCATTGTAAACAACATAAACACACATATTTAAAGATATAACATCTAACCTTTCTGCATAAACTATATAAAAATGGCATAACTAATTGTAATTATATGATTTGAGTGAGCACCATATGGATTTAAAAGTTTAGATTTTTGTGTCATTGATAAATAAAAAGCAACACATCTGTACCCAGAAACTCCTCATTAGTATCAAGAGCTTGCTCAGTGTAATTGATTGTGCAATGACCTGATGAAGTTCATGTTACAGAGACAGGCCATTCATCACTTCTCCACTGTGCTGTTGTGCCGCTTCACCCACCGTATCCAGAGAGGTGGCAGCCTTCAGGTCAGGCAGGAAGCCAACTTCGAGCAGGTGCAGCAGAAAGCTCTGGTCCTCGACGCCATACACTCTGTCCAGAAATAGGACCATGGGGGCTTTGTGGTCTGGACAAAAGCAGGCTGACATGTCCGGTTCTGTCATTGACCCATCTGGATGAGATTATGGCAGAGAAAGGAAAGTGGGTAATCCATGTAGTGAAATACACAGTGAGCAGGCCACAGGATGTAATGGCAGGGTTGTTTTTTTTTAATTAGAGGAGTTGTGTGAGTTCATTAGGCAGATTGCAGCAGCAGCAGCACGTGAATGAGAGCCTGGTGCGGTCTTCACTCCGCGCCTGCTGACAGAGCTTGTGTGGTGGTGCGCACAGCAGCAAATTTAAGAGGCCGAGTCTTTCCCAGCTTATGCAGATCAATCAATAGAGCAAGACAGCTTGCTATTGAAATGATCTGGCTTACTCAGAGCTATGGGAGTGTGCAGTAAAATGTTGCTGATTAAAAGGGCATGAGCGGTGAAATGTAATGAATATCATTCCGCTTTGGACCGAGCGTGCAAAGCAGAGGGCTATACATAAGTATATTTAAAGGTTAGCCCTTCTGTTGTAGCATGCATGTAGCATATGACACTTCCACTGATGGTTGAAAGGTGTTGGGAGCAAATATCAATACCAGTACCTTTGTTGATAATGGGCATTTTGAGTGGTATACTGATAATGCCCACAAGGTCTTCAGTTGGTACCAAAGAACGCAGGATGGCACGGATACGTAGAGCTTCACCTTTTCCCTTGTTGATGAGCTTGGAGGAGGAAAAAGAAGTGAAAACAGGGAAAACTAATTTACAATTTAAACAATCACAGAAAAAAACATACATGCATTTCTGGGGCACAACGTCCCAAAAGGTCTATGAGCGCAGAGTAGAAGGACATAATGGCGTTGCCCATGTGCACCACCTCCTCTTCATCATCACCATCAGCAGACCTAACACAGTGGGAAATTAGCATAGAGAAAGATTGCAAAAAAAAGTTGAGGAACATCTATGAAGGGCATGACTACAAAGATGAAAGTCACAGCTAATCTTCAAGTTAATCCCTCAGGATCGATTTGATCTTTGACTTTGTGGCCTTACACGTCAGAGCTGAATCCTTGGACAGAGCCTGGCAGGTCCAAAGCAGGCGTCTCCGAGATTTTGATGGCTTCTTTCATTGCAGCTAAAAGGCCGTTCCCACCCTCTCCCCTCAGCGCAGGTCCAAAGCACTCTGGACGACGGATTAGCAGCTTGACCACGACACTCGAGTTCTCCTCCACACTTTCGCCTTGTACACAAACAACACAAAATATGAATGGAGTAAATACAGACCAGCGTGGGGAATAGACAATGTCAGCATAAAAATATTGCGTATAGCTGAAAGCCTCAGGCAAAATGCCAAGTGGACTTTGCCTTGAGCACCTGAAAGAAGTTTAAACTGTGAAAGTGATGCAGCAAAAGAATAAGCAGAGAGGTAAAGCAGACAAAGACTGAGAGTGGGAGATAGTAATGGCACTCCTACCATTGACGAAGACGGCAAACCGCAAGAAGGAAAGGTATCGTTCTCCTTCAATGGGGTTCCAACCAATGTCTGGATAACCTTTAGCCAGAAGCATTAGACAACTCTGGAGACCGCATCCTGCTAGGTACGTGACCACCTTTTGATACAACGCACGCATAACATTTCATCATTTTTGCCTCATCATATACAGCTTTAATCTATTAATTCTTTCGTTTCTAATAGACTTTTTTGTCTATGAAGATGACGTATTGACTAAAGCTCACACACCTTGTCCAGATCGGGTTCCTCCAGTGCGAGAGCCAGGCCGTTGTTGTCCATCACTGAGGAAGCGGCCACATCTAATGGAGTGGATCCCCTCATAGAGGGTGAGGCTGCACAACAAAGAACACACAAAAGGTCCAACTCTAACTTATGTAATATCTCTGGAGAACTAGCTTGTATGTGTCTTCATGCATCATCAAAACGCTTTGGAAACAGTAGGGAGTGGTGTTTCAAATCTTTGCATTAGACTGTTAAGCCTGTCTGTGAGCAGAAAGAATGGAGTTGATTAGATTTCGGTTGTGATCGTGTGATGCATATGGAGGTTTGTGTTTTTATTATTAGATTTCTTTTTCCCCTGCTTATACTGTCACATAACGTGTCACCAGTTTAATGAACAATCTATGAAGTAAGTTTGTGTGTGTGTGTGTGTGTGCATCCAGGGGAAACGCTCTCTCTCTTGGCACAGCAGGGTGCTCACTAAGACTGTGGCATTGCCATCTTCTAACAGAATGTGAGATGAGTCGCTCTCCTTGTTGAGAGACTCTCAGTGCACTGACTCACAATTACACACACACGCATCTTCTGAGGTGTGTGCCTGATGTATGTTAGCTCAGAGACGCAGAGCAAATTCCTATGATAGTAAAAGTGTCAACCATTTTAATGAGGATGCTGGTGATAGTGTGCGAACAACCATACAATATCCCGCTAACCTTTATTTGTGTGTTGCGTCTTCATTCGGTAAATTGATGAAGAAGTTTGGGATCAATGTTTCACAAAGCTAATAATCTGATAACATGATTTATACCCACCTAGTCCCACGCTGCTGTTCTCCAGCAGGTAACTAAGGTGGTCAAACATGGCCTTCTGGTTCTGACGGCTGATCCTGCAGAAGTAGCACAGGAAGCGACAACAGCTGGCCACCATCTTGGGGAAGGCAATTTCCTGTAGGGTAGCACATACAGACTAAGAAGGGTCAAACATCTGGCCTGGTTGTGTTTTAATTAAGAAATTGCAGTAGGTTTTTAAGTCTCAGCAAATGCAAATTGTGCATAAAATTGTAATGTGCCCAAAAGCAGTTTTGGAGGACGGTATTGAGTTCAGTGCAGAGGCTTCCTCCAGCCTTGATGCTATTAATTCCCCTGCATATCTTTGTATAATTAAACTCTAAAAGGTCTGACACCTTCGCACGCTGCCTGCCACAATCTACCCTTTGTGGCCTCAGCCAAAAGAAAAAGTCCACCTACTTTGTTAATGCACATCACACATCACACAAACATAACACACATGACAACTGGTCTTTCTATTAGCAAGGTTCATCATAGAGGTAGATGTTGTTAAACCTGGGATTTGTCTCCTCCGAGCACATTGACCATGACCTCCATGACCGTCTCATGCATGCCCAGTATTCTCATTAGGTTCGGGTGCTGGTAGAACACTTTGTTGTTCATGATGTCACTAAAGAAAAAAAAGAGACAGATATATTGAACATTAAACAAGATCGACCTTTTCTCAAATCACATTATCCTCTAGTTGTATTTCAGGTGGACAAGTAAAGTTGCCCAACTGACCCAAGTCCATCAATCATGAGCTTCTCCTCTTCTTTTCCCATGCGGACAGACAGCAGCGACCTGATCTGACCCAGGGAGGCCAAGAGGTTGATGGTGTCTTGCACAGAGGCGGCGCTGATGGTGTACGCCTTCCTCATGGCGCGAAGCAGTTCGCCGATGCTGTCGTACTGTCTCCTCAGGAGGCTGAACATCTTGCGTACGAGCTCTGGGTCCTGTATGTGACACTCCTGGGCCCAGCTGACCATGGTCTGAGAGATCAGCTCCTTCAGATTTGCTGGGGGGGGGGGGAGTTGGTATTTAGTCAATCTGCAAAATCATGCACGCATGGAACAACACGAGCATTTATTTATTTAGAGTCCTGTTTCCGGTCACCTGACAATGGTTCTCACTCTTCTCTGTTTGATTTTCCTGTCTGCTACAATCAAACCATTGTCAGATGAGTTAACACAAAGCTAATAAACACAGAGCATTTTGGCTGTTTTTTCCATTACTATGTTTAAACATACAGTATATACAGAGGCTATAAGAATGTGCAATATAGAGTGTCTTATATCCTTTTTTCAGCACAACCTATAGGCAAAAAAAATCATTTCCACCAACTAGATCAACACAACTTAGCAAAAAGTACACAAAATCATATTTCATTTGTGAAATGTGCCTTTTTTAAATATAAACAAAAGAAAACGGTCTATTTTGTGACTTCTGCACAATTACTGCCACTTTATATCACAACTAAAAATGTGATATAAGTGCATGAGCACTAAGGGTTGCGCCTATAATCTCTCTGTTTTTCTCAGTGTAGCAGTGTTTAGATCACCCAGCGACATTCCTAAGCTGCACACAGGAAGTGATTTGTTTTATGTCGAGACAGACGGAGGCAACAGCGACATTGTGATAGTAGAAAAACCCAGTTGGCTCTAAATAGGTTGAAGTATGAATGAAAACATAAAAAGGGACAACCCGTGGGGTTTAGAAGTGAATTCTACTGCTCAAAAAAACCTGGTGGCTCAGCAAACAAAGGCTCCCTCAGTCAGGTCCTGTTATTATTGCATGACAGAGTCTGTTTTTCAGATGAAATAATGTTGTTTCTGTTCACCAAGACACCAAACACAACGCAGAATACAACTGACGTGAGCCGTGAGAAGCTAAAATGTCTGTCGCACAGCAAACACTACTCTGATCAGTTGTCCAAATGAAAATAACGAGTGCAATTTAACTCAGTGAAACTACTTTTAGGGAATGTTGTGGTTTGGATCAGCCAGTAAACTTGGCACTTGACAGCTTTGTCTCTCTTGATTCCATTACGTCTAAATCCTTGCATTGATTTACTGTTAACATAGGCTGTTAACAAAGAGTTCAGAGTTATGGTTAAGTGTTTTATTTTTCCCCTTTTTATTCAATAAAAAGTGAGGAAAACATAACATTTCTTTGCCTCTTATTTGTCTGCATAATCAGAATTTTCTTTCCTCTTAAAATTAAACTAAGAAGCTTTCAAATGAGCCCAGGGATTTGGTTACAATCAATCCTTGGAGAAGAAGGATGGTGTGTGTGCCTGGTGATAATATACTGAAATATGATTCTTCACTATGCTGCTCACAAAGATCATTATAAAATGATATTATTACCCTAAACCTATGGTGTAGATGTAATTGAATGATGCAGGCGTCTCTCATTTTCAACAACAATATAAAAGTGATTGTTTATTGAAGGAATTACAGCGAAGTGCTGCATCGTCTCCTAATCCCTAATACATACTCACAACCATTCTCCTTAAGACACTTGAGTACATCCGTAAAACTATAGACACACCATTTATCCAAACACAAATCTAAATAAGACTGATGATAAAAGAGCCTTCACTTGACTTTTGCACGCCTTGATACTCAAAAAAGACTCAAAAGCACAAAGAACAAAAACATTCAAAGAGGGCCATGGTATGTCTCTAAAGCAGAGGTAATCAGCTCAACGACGTCATAATCACTTTTCTTCTATTCTATGGAAAAGAAAACAGATTGTGATCTCAGTGGAGCGCGAAAAGACAGATGTGTTACGTAAAGAGCAGCGGCGGCGGCGGCGGGGAGGCGGAGGATGTATTAATAGTTTTGCACGTTAGGACACTCCACTTCTGTGGTTAAACTGAGACATTTGTTTGGACAGCGCAAATGTGGGCTACCCTTAAGGCTTCATTAAAACCGGATCAATAGGTTCTCGTGTGGGCGTACGCACGTGTGTGTGAGTTAGGGCGTACGAGTGAACGTTCGTGAAATATGAATACACAAAGGACAGAAAGGCATCAATTTAACAACTGGGGACCATAAAAGATGGCGCAGTTTACGCACAATTGATTTCTTTAAAAGTATTGCAATTAGGTGATTGTATTTTTAAAGGCTCCTGCCGTCAATTCTGTTGATTGGTTTTCCAAAACCTATCTGACACCAGGCTGTCAATCAATGTGTGTGTGTTCTTGTACTTGCGGCATACTGAGGACCAGTGAGGGATTTTAACCAACAAAGTGAGGTCATTTTTACAGAGTGAGGACATTTTGTCCGGTCCTCACTTTGTTTTCATTGAAATCACTTCCTTAGGTTGCTATAACATGCTATACTCAATTTGTCAAAAAAAAAAAAAAATCTAATTTTGGACGACAGGACGTTTTTGTCAAAAAAAAAATTCAAATGTTGGGTCAATTTTTGTTTTTCAAATTTTGGGTCAAATATTTTTTTCAAATTTTGGGTCAAATTTTTTTTTCAAATGTTGGGTCAATTTTTTTTTTCAATTTTGGGTCAATTTTTTTTTTCAAATTTTGGGTCAAATATTTTTTTCTAATTTTGGGTCAAATTTTTTTTTTAAATTTTTTTTTGCAAATGTTGGGTCAATTTTTTTTTGCAAATTTTGGGTCAAATTTTTTTTTAAATGTTGGGTCAAATTTTTTTTTCAAATGTTGGGTCAATTATTTTTTTCAAATTTTGGGTCAATTTTTTTTTTTAAATGTTGGGTCAATTATTTTTTTCAAATTTTGGGTCAAATATTTTTTTCAAATTTTGGGTCAAATATTTTTTTCAAATTTTGGGTCAAATATTTTTTTCAAATTTTGGGTCAAATTTTTTTTTCTAATTTTGGACAACATAGTATAGTATGACGTTTTTGTCAAATTTTGAACTAAACATTTTTGTTGATGTATGATGTTTTTGTCAAATTTTGGACCAAAAATTCAAAATCGAAGAAAAATTTCCAGCCCTTTTTGCTCTGGGGCTCCACCTGAAGACATTTTATGCTACTGCAACCAGTAGTTCTTTGTAGATATTTGTAATTATGTTGATTTATAAAGTGGAAATGATGGTCCCTACTTTGCCAGCAACCCAGTCCTCAGTATGCAGCAAGTACAAGAATGTGTGTGTGTGTGTGATGGGGGGAGGGTCAGAACATCACAGTCAGCAGTAACTGATCCTTTTCGCCGAGCGATGCGTGGGTGTCAGAGAAAAGGGCAGACGCGCCGTCCTGCACCAAAATAAGAGGCAACAATTCTTCCCCTGAGCCAACATGCACCACAACACCTGGCTCTCTCGTTCTGTCACGCGATCAAAGAACACTTGCTCGCTCCTTTTCCCTTTCCTTGTCTGTTCCCCTCACTACACACCTACGAACAAATCTGACCTGTCTAGAGTTACACTGATGAAAGCCGGAAAGGTTTGAGAGCTGTCTCTTACTCACACACATATAGTGGAGAGAGAGAGAGAGAGATGTTTAAAAACCAGTGTGTAAAATGAGGGAATTGTTGTCCTATTCATTCTTTTTCATCATAGACTCATTGAGGAACATGAAAGTGACAGAAGGAGGTTAACATACAGTAGCGGCAGTAACCGCTCAGAATACTTCTTCACTCATGCATTGTTTACATGTTTGCTGTGTCGCCGTTTTTCTCTTCACTGCATTACCGACAGACATAATCTGCTGAGAATATTCACCTCACACTCTCACGCCAGCGATTACAGAAGTGACGGGATGCTCCTGAACTACAGCGGCCACCGTAAACAAATCTGTGCACATCTATAATCTATACCCAGAGTTCCTACACATTTTTCATTTCAAAATTCCATACTTCCAGAATTCTCGGATGATTTTTCAGTCAATGTTAAACACCTGAATACCAATTGTTAGATGCTTATTATGGAAATAAATGCTTTTAAAATCCCTCACTCATTTTTCATGAAGCCAGCCCTCGGGAAAACTTTGCATCGACCCATGACACGTATGGAAAATAATAAATGAGAATCGCAGTCAGTAACAGTAACCATGGTAACTCGAAGCAATTCTGCAGACAGCTTGATTAGTTTCATATCATCTACAGGTAGGCTATGGTGCGTTAGTAACTTGTTTTGATTTGTACATATTAATATATTTAATTTTAGAAAGTGAAATAATAGTCTGGAAACAACAGTAAAATTTTTCCATACTTTCTTCCCTTTTTCCATAATTATTCAGACCTGGAAATTACTCCAATTAAATTCCATATTTTTCCATGCTGCATAGGAACCCTGTATACACACTCTCGAATGAATTAAACCTACGTCTGCTACTCAGTAATCCTAGTGGACAGACTGTAGATCTAAACAGACTTACATTTTACTTCACAAATAGATTTTGCAAAGGGTTTTTTAGCAGTAAGAGAAAAATCTGGTTTTATATTAGTCTCTATAAGCAATAAAATGATGCTATATCTTCCTTTACTGCCAAAACAATGTCATTCTTGTGAAAGGTCACACATAAGAGGTAAAAGATGGGCTGTTTTCTACTTTGTACCATGTGATTTTTTTGCTTACCCTTTAGGTAGTAATTTGCAATTAGAGATTGACTGGTAGTCCCTTACATAGAGTGGTACTTGACATATAAATGTACATATATTTTCTTATGATGCACTTGCAATGTGTTTTTATTCCTGCAGTTGCGATTGTGTCGTTTCCCCCCCCCTCACATGTACATTGACATAATCAGGTGAATCACTTGTTTTTTTCCTCATCTCCTTATCTCTTTTAGAGAGGCCGACATAAAATTGAAGCCGCTTCTCCACCCAGCCGCCCGCCCCCCCACCATTACCATAATGAAAATGAAAAAGAAATTGAAAAAGAAATGACTGGCGCCCAGCGCGTCGCTCCACGTGAAATTGGCAGACAGATTGAGGCGAGATTTAAAGGGTGCTCGCGTGTCGCTTTTTTCCAATTCGCCGCGTGCTTTGAGCGAGGAACAGAGAGAGAGAACCCGAACAGAAAGAGATGAAAGCAAATGTAAACAAGCAGAGTGCAGTTGGTTGCGAAAGGATAACCTGAGTTCATCAATCTTTGCAGTAAGGATGTTGTAAAAGCAGTAACATCAATGCCTTGCTCAAAGAACTGTCAGGACCGTTGTTTTGTAATGTTGCTATGGTTACAAGACGTGCAGTTCTCTCTCGGACTCAGAATATGAATTTACAAATTGAATGCTTAGTTATTTAGTCGGTGCATTCCCTCAGGTTCAAGGACAATTATCCAACAGCTTTAATAATAATTTTAATAACATCAGGAAATAAAAAGGGAAATGTGAGATTTGCTTACACGGTGCGGCTTGTTCCTTCTCCGTGGGCTTTTCCGCTTTGAGAGACTGGCCTTTAATCTTGTTCACCAGCATTAGGAGGCGAGCTTTAATTGACACAACTTGGTCGTGTTCGTCTTCCTCCATAGGGATTCCTATAGGACACAGACAGACACACCATTAAAATATGAGGAGCATATTGAAGCACTCGGGCTTGTATTTCAGTGATGTCATGTGTATGATGTGTTGCATGGGATGCACAGTATATTTTCCATATACTTTAATTTGAAACGCTTTTTCTGTCTTTAAATGGCAGCAATAATTCACAAGAGGAAAACCAATGAAGGTGCTGCTCATAAGGGTTTTTGCGTCTCACCACAGTGCAGCTGCAGCTGATTGTGAAAATCGTAGAGTTCCTCCTGGATGTCAAGTGGACATGGACAGTCCTCGCCCGTGCTGAAGTTAAGCAGCATGTTGATCTAAAATATGAAATCAGACAGTTGTGTAAACACAGTGATATGATAGTTTACCTTTTCTTTCTTTGTTTTTTAAAAGCAATCTGGAAATGGTTTGATCTTACAGTCAGATTTACTAGATCTACTCTCACTCAGCAGTCACACACCGAAGGACTCCACGAGTCATTAAAGTGGCTGTGAAGCACTGAGTTCCGTCCCTGGCTGTGACCCTAATGGGCCTCTGTTCTGTGTGAGCGTGTGCACTCTCACTGGAGCGTTGACATCACAAAATGATGAATTTGCCTCGAGGCTTTGTTCAATAGACCGTACAAACTAAAGCAAGAGCTTTCGGTCACATTTGCAGGACCAGCTCTTGGTCTTGAGGCAAAAAAAAGAGGGAAGTTGGCACATAAAAGCCAGAGTGGGGTGTAAAGACGGGGAAATAAATGATCCATATATCTGGAAAATTAGAGATGTTATGTAATGAATCACCTCGTTACATGCATCATTTGAAGCAGTGAGCCTGTGGGCTTCGTCCTTGTCATTCCCCTGGTCCTGTTCACCATGATTTCAGCTCCCGTGATATTGTAATTATGACATATGATCTAAAAGAGCTGATTTTTTTTTGTTTGTTACTTAATTACCAACTATTAATTTGCCAACTTTACCAAAACCTCACCTGCTCTTGAGGTGGTGATCTGAACTCTTTGGTTTTCTTCGCCGTCACCGCGGCAGACATGTTGAGCGCCAGCATGAGCTCGTTGTAGCGGAACTTCTGATTGTACTGCAGCTTCGAGACGAAGCTGTCGGAGAACGACACGATGGCCTCGATGCGGTGTTTCAGCTCGCAGTCGCAGAAATAGTGAAGCAGCTCACACATCTGGTGGGGGAACAGACACGAGGGAGGAGATGAGCAGCAGATACGGTTAGATCGCACAGATGCTGCAAGCGAGTCTACATTATCTCATTTATTTAAAGAGTAATTTTACCTCGTGAGATCGTTTGTTAGAGATGAAGACAGACAAAGCTGTTTCGTGTGTGACTGACTTCTGAGTGTGTCTATTACAGTGGAGCAACAGAGCATTTGACTGAGAGCACAGCTGTGTTAGTGTTCATCCATTTAAATGGCACTTACATGGTACATGAAGAGTGTTTATTAAAATCTAACCCTCGTAATGGGACGCCCCCCCCGTCAAGAACTTGATACGTCATCACATGAGCAGATATGACATGTTTTTTCTCAGAGATTTAACATCATCAGCCGTTTAATCATGACTGTGGACGATGGGCATTATTAAGCATGTCAGAAAATGTCTTCAGCGCATGGGAATAGTGCACAAGAGACTGCAAACAAGTTCCGGTGTAGAAAGTGTAGCTAAATAACATTCTAACAAATGCTTTATGATGGAAATATTCTTGGAGTCGATTCATCTGTGAAAAAGATCAGTTTGAAGAGCCACTTAGCCATACCTTACCCTGTGTCTCAAGAATCGCGAGTGAGCCTTAATGTCAGTGGTTTGGATTAAAGTCTAACACATTGAAATAATGCTGGATTTTTTTCGTGTGCGTTCATAATTACCTGTCGCTTCACAGGCTCAGGCAGCCTCTTTTCCAGCAGCCCTTTCATTGGCTGTTTGGCCTCTTTGGCTGCTTCCTCTTCTCCAGCTTCCACTGCCTTCTCCTCAGCTCCGGTAAGTCCTTCTTTGTCTGTGGCCCCAGTTAGTCCCTCCTCGTGCGTCTCTCTGAAGACATTCGGGTCAATGAGCAGCAGGATCTTGTGAACGTCCTCACTCCCTAATATGCCCATAGTCAGCAAGGTGCTAATGAGCTTCAGGATCGGCACAAACTGGTACTCCACGCCTCCTCCCACGGGATCCCGGATGTGGTGCCCTCCACCTTGAACGGCCTCTGTCAACATTAATATGGATTTCTCCTTCAATGAATCCAGTGGGATCTGTGGACTGTACAGATGCTCCCGTTTGGTGCAGATAAAACAGGGCGGTGCAAAGTTGAGGCGCGGTTTGAGCGAGGTGCTGAGCCCCACCCCCGGCGGGAGGTGCTTTTTGGAGGCATCGTTAAAGAGGCGTATGGAGCGAGTCTCGGCCGTGACGGGGATGATGAACTCGTCTTTCATCATGAGCCGTGCCTCTTTAGCGGTCTCCAGGTGGATGCTGATCAGAGCGTTGTAGAAGCCCTCGCGTAACATGCCTGACAGGTACTGGTTGTCGATGGTGTACAAGAGCTGGGACTGGTCCAGGTGGCTGCAGAGCGCGTGGGCCACACGGGTGTTGCCCAGAGCACAGAGGGCACAGTAGAGCTTTAGCGTGTGATAGTGGAACTTCCTCAGGTCCGCCTGCTCCGACAGCTCCATGATGTCAACACACCTTTAGAAAGAAAATGGAAAAAGTACTCAGAGCATTTCAGCTGCTTTTTCCATTACTATGTTTAGACATACAGTATAGAGGCTATAAGAATGTGCAATATAGAGTGTCTTATATCCTTTTTTTTTCTAAATATATATATTTTCAATTATATAAACACACCTGAGCAAAAAGTACTGAAAATGTTTTAAATCGGATTGAATTAGCGAAATTTGGAAAGACTGGCTCGTTTTTAGGAACAAAAATAAAAGACAAAACTGTCTATTTTGTGACTTCTGCACAATTATTGCTTTATATCACTACTCATCATTTGATATGAAATGAAATCATAAGTTTGACTCAACAACACATAAGAAGATGGAAAAAACATGCATTTTTTGAAGCCTGAAGGATGTCCATATAAGGAGTTGTGTATTATTCCCATGGCAATTTAGCAAGGGTGCACCTGTGGCACCCACAGAAAGGCCAATATATTTATTTAAGATAGTGTATGTCACAATGAAAGCACAACAGACATCTAGTGAATCACTTACAGTGGAATGCAACACTACAATAGTATGATGATCTTTATGTGTGTATATTAATGCATTGGCTGTGTCTATGCGATCAATAACCATAATGCAAATCTGTTTATCTATCACCTTTCAGCATCAGCATGGACAGTGGGTGTTTTTCTTTGTACCTGTTCTCCTCCGGTATGTGCACAGCCAACATCTGCAGGGGCTCTACACACTGCACGACCCAGCCGTGTCGCTCGTTGACTCGGGCCGTTTCCACCTTCAGGAATATGTTGGGCATGCGGCTCCACAGCACCGCACTGATGGTCTGGACGTCCAGGCGAGGCGGACACTGCGGCACCGGGTTCTTGTGCTCGCTCTTAAAGATCGCTGACGACAGAGGCATGGCATTCTGGAGAGGGCAAACAAGCAAATGATGGGTGATGAAAAGAGTATGATAATAATAATAATAAAGTGTTATGAAATGTCAAACAAGCTGTTAAAAAGCTTTGCATATTCACTCGCTACAATGACCTCCACAGTCTACACCATGATTTGCTACGGTGTAAAAAGAGTAAGTATCTTTCTCTGGGAGACTCAATCTGTATATGTGTTATTTGTCATGTTAATTATGTCAGTGCAAACTCTCCTGCTAGTCACATAATCTCTGCGTACTGAAATAATATTAGCCTGTAGTCCTCAGTGGACTGAGCCAGTGTAGCGCTGCATAATCCTTTATAGGACTGCATTTCTAGACATGTGAGAAAAGTGACTGGATGCATTTTTTTCGTGCTGTCGTGATTGTACAGTCACCATGATGTGTGTGGAGCTGTGACGGGGACATTTCAGGGACTGTATTACCTTTATTTTCGCCAGCTCAAACTGAAAGAGATTTGGGCTTGTGGGTCTCACAAACACAGCAGGGAAGAGCTTGGTGTTTGGTTCCACCTGCAGCACAGAAGCAAAGAAGAGCAGATTCATGAAAAGGCGTATACAATAAAAGCTAGAGAGGCATGACTTGAGGAAAAGCGGCTTAATGACGCATCACGAAACCCATTCTGCTTAGCGTCTGCGTGATCCTCTGGGTGTCAGGTGGCGGCATGACTCAGCACTGGGTGAAGCCTCGCAACACACTATTTCAGTATAGGCAAAATAAGACGATTATATGCTCTGAAAGTTTCATTAAGATTTACTTTTTAACAAGCTAATTCTACTTTTGCATTTCAGTGTTGCTGATGTGTCACTGCTGTGTTTGGGGAATGTGCAAAGATGCAAGAGGATTCATTCTATAGGTCAACAGGATAATCTAAAGATAGATTCATAGACAATGGAGTGGATGGAGCAACTCTACAAAGTAAAATTGAGCTTCATGACTATTTTCCATTACTATTCCAATTTGTATTTTTTTTATTAAACTTTAGAATCTAAATTTGGGCTTTATTTATTGTTTTTTTTCTTTGTAAAATGTGCATTTAGTACCTGGTAAGATGTGGATATTTCCTTGCCATTGACAGTGAATGACACCAGGCCAGTGGCCAGGTCAATCAGACAGCCAATCTCCAGGTCCACGTTGCTGCGACTGGACGCGTGAGCGGCGCTGGTCACGTCACCTCCCCACACCATGTAGCAGTTACTTCTCTTAACACTGTCAGAGAGCAAATAAACTCAATCATCTCATTCGTTACGGTCAAGCGCAGTATACGCTGAATAAAGTACTTCATTTTTAAAACGCCAAACTTTACCAACTAGTCTTCTCACCTCTCATGGACTCGTCCTCGCTCGTCGCCCAGGGTCACGGTCACCGTTCTGTTTTTGCCGAGGTTGAAGTTGTTGCTGTAGTAGTGGTAGTCGGGGGTAACCCATCCGACCCACACACTGGCAGGGTCCTGACCGGCAAAGACCCTGACTGAGTGATAGTGCTGCAAAGGCACAGATATCAGAGTCAGCGATAACTGGAAATGTTTTAACCACAAAAACAAACAAAAGTGAGTCAGTACCATCGTGATGCTGCTGTAGTCAACTCGTCGACTTTCCTCACTGTGCCTCACAGACCTCAACGGATACCTTGCAAAAGCATAAATGACATCAGTGACTACGATGAACAAGTGATCATTTTGAGCAGTACTGTTAACGCGGACCTAGAGAGATATTAATCGATAAAGTCAAAAAATGTTAGGGGACTTTAAAGGGATGTTTTACCCTGCTTCTGATGTCTCCGTATGGGAAAAAATAAAGTTTCTCTTGTATTTATGTTGAGGATGTGCCTAATTTTAAGACTTGTGAGAAGCGTTGTGAAAAACGTCTTCAAGAAAAGTCCGGTTTCTACTGGTTCAATGACATTTGGAGAACGATGACCTGTATGAATGATAATCTTCTGCTCCTGGTCTCTTTCTTTTGTCTCTACCTCTCCCCCCCCACCTCTCCTCTGTCTCCCATTTTTTCCTTTCACCGCAACCGGTCGATGCAGATGGCTGCACATCTTTGAGTCTGGTTCTGTCAGAGTTTTTCTCTCCACTGATGCCTTCTTGCTTGTTCATTGTGTGAACTGTTGGGTTTCTCTGCTCTCCATGATGTTGTCTATGTACACTGCCTAGTGATTATGTATGTTATGACTTGGCGCTATACAAATGCAATTGAATTAATCTACACAGACAATGTCAGAATCAAATAATATGTTGGCCCCAAAAAGGTTAATCCAAACTAAAACACACAGGTTCGTTACCTATGTTTCACTTTCAGGGTTTCTTCCTCGTGGATTCCGTTCATGTCTACAACAGGACTGCACTTGAAGAAGGAGTGGAACTCAACAGGCATGCTGAGGCGACAAAACACCATGTCGGCGTTACTGTTCTGTGTGCCGAACGTCTTGTGGGTGACTTTAAGACAGGGGGGGCTTTCGATGGTGCCGTCAATCCTGACCACCTGAGAAGAGTTGAGGTCTTTGCATTCATTCAATCGCTTTGGTTAAAATGTGTGTTTTTCCTCTCCGCTTTTGCACTCACTGCGATGTGGTTGTGGTCCTTGGGCACGTTGATAAAAGTCGGCAGACGCTTGCTGAACCACATGGTGACCTCTCTGTTCATGTTGACGGAAAACGGTTCGAATCCTTCCTGAAGGCCACACATGGTGTAGTACTTGAAGGTGCTAGCATCTTTCCCCAGATTCATACGACCCACCTGACACAGCCCCAGGCTACACACGGGGATGAACCCTGAAGGGAAGTGACAGGAAGTGACAGCAGCAGAAAAGGGCAGAGAAAATAAGAGCCTTTAAGAACAAAGACAAGAGGGACAGCGGGAAAAAATCAATCCAGCTTTTTGCAAATGTGTCACATTAAATAAGGCTGATTTCCTTAGAGAGAGCCGCTTTTTTGACTTATATCCACAGGAAAGTCAGTCCAGGTCGTTCCCTGCTTTGCATGCAAAGGCTTCATTGAAAGATAAGTGGAGGAGGTCGAGGACAGGAAACGGTCACACACTCTGCGACTGGATCTGTAGCCACACACGTCACACCTGTCCACATTTGCATCCACACTCTTTCTCTCTCACCATCCTCAGTTTCAAAGTCAGTGAAGCACAGTTCAGAGCCCTTGGTGGTGATGAGGATTTCTCCGTTCAGGGTGAAGATCATGGACTTGTCCTCCATGTTGATCATGCACCCCACCACGTCCCCCGCATGCCAGCACCGCCCAAACAAATGGCTGCCCATGTTGAGACACTGGCCCTGTTTTTAAAAGAAAAACACATACATATAATACATTGTGATAATAGATTATAGCATAAGCACTAAAAAAAAAAATATTATTTTGAATAAAAATCATTATTTCTAATCTCGTCAATGTCTAAAACAACAATATTTCCTATTCATTTTGCAAATCTTTTGATGACTAAAAGTGTGACCCAAACTTTTGAACGTTAGTGTAGGCTAGGGTTGGATGCAGCTTACCCTGAATCCATCAAAGACGAAAGCAAGCTCATCTGTGCCCAGTTCCACATCTGGCTTACATCCTGGTCTGGCCCAGCCCACTCTCATGTCTCCTCCCGTCACGGCCTCGAACTCGAAATACCATTTCCCGGTCTTCACCGCGTACGTTCTCTCGACTCTGAAGAAGCGGATCTTGTCAATGCTGAGCCGCTCGGCCACTTGTCCTGCGGGGCGGAAAAGGGAATGAGCTGCCGAGTCAAGACTGCAGATTCCCCCTCCAGCGAGTAAGGAAACCAATAATGGAAACACTGAGTGCAATTTCAGGCTTTAGTTAAACGCTGTTGCCTCAAAGAGAGTGGGAGGCACAATCCTTTATCTTAACACACGCTTGTCAGGATGTGTCATTTTCTCCCACTCTTCGTAACAAGCATCTTATCGACTTTTACGTCGTGTAATGTCTGCGCTGACAATTTTAATAGGCCGTTTCGTCCATTAGTCAAACTGACCGCTTTCCTGGTCCGAGGGATCGATGTTGTACCCGTAGCCAATCAGAGTGCGGATAGCCTCCCGCAGGCTGTCCCTGTTCGACTTTTTGGTGCGCTCATCCAGCAGAACGTAGGGAACCAGACGAGGGTTACGCTTACTCTTCAGATCCTGCGTGCGAGGAAGGCAGTTAGAAGACATTTTGCATGCCAATCCCCACCCACACGATCTCTGCTTACTTCACATACTGTAGACTGGCTCAAGGGAGCCCTGCTAAAGTCGTACAATTGTTGTGTCTGCTGTGACTTTGCTGTCACTCCTAGTAATTGAGAAGTTAATGGAGCATTTATTGCCTGTGGGCGACTGCTGCTCATCACACTCCTCTAATTCCCATTGCAGAGATTTCTTACCCGGGGGGCCAAGGTGAAACCATGGAGATAATCATGATATTATTATTAATCATACATTTTATCTATATTGCACTTTACATTATCAAAAGGTGCTACAGGTTAAAAGCATAAACACCAACCAAACTGTCTTTTATATTGAACTGTCACATCCATTTTCATGGTATGAGCAGCAGCAGCAAAAAAAAACACCAAAAATAAGAGTTACTTGCCTCGAGTCTGTACAGCTTCAGTGTTTTTTTGTGTTTTTTTTTTTAAAAGCAGATGAGAAGGTACACGCTGTACTCAACATGTTCGGCACAATATGTTCTGTGGCTAGTTGCCCTTTATTGCAGAATGTCTTTCTGTGTATTGAATCACGATTTAGAGGTGGGGAATTAAACAAGCTGTCTAGACTTATGCGTGGTGCATGTGTGTGAGAGTACTGTACTATATATATATATACATCTTTGTGAGGACCGTAACAGGGTCAGCATCTGGTTTCAGGGTTAGAATTTGGTTTCGGTTAGGGCTAGGGTAAGGGTGAAGTTTAGGCTCTTAATAAAGGGCTAAGGAATGCATTATGTCAATGACATTACCTCACCATGCTATAAAAACAGGTTTTTGTGTGTGAATGAACCATGAGAGAGAAACTGAGTATACTGAAAGACAGTAGTAAAGCAAGGGAAAGAAAAATTGGGCTTGAAAATTAAAACCTTAATATGATTTTAAGAGATTATTAGCAGCTAATAAATGTTTTGGTTCCCACTAACTGTGCATTAATGCCCCAGTGTACCTGCTGAATGCCGTAGGTCCATCCCTGCTTGATGCGGTCCTTGGCCCAAACATTGTGCGCGTTCTCTGCCAGTTTGTCCACCAACATTTCCTGACCTGGAGTCAGTTTAATGTCAGACAGGTCCAGAGGGGATGGCTTATATCCATTGGACATCATGTAGCTACAAGGGAACAAAAAATAATGAAGGAATTATAACAGGTTTTGTTATGGCTGGGAGGTTAAATCCACCAGCACTAGTTCACTCGCATTTATAAATCTTAATACAAACACATTTTTTTTTTACTTTCTTCTTATATTAACGGATATGGCTCAGTAGATTTACCAAGTTAACTTTTGGGTAGTTACAGCTAATTGTAGCTTAGCTGGAAAACAACGTAATACTGGAGGTAATATTACAGAAATATCATATTATTCAGTTCAAATAATCATAGTATTAAGTTACTACTTGGGTTATTATGGAAATAAGATTGTCTTAGTATAATATCACTTCCCTATTATAACATATTAGTACCATATTGTTTCTGTACTGTACTGCGTTCAATAGAAATGTGAATATACACATACTTCTTAGGGAGTTTGATCTTTTTGAGAGAGTCCTCTGCATTTGGATTCACCTGGACCACACGACAACCCAGTGCCAGCAGGGTCCTTTAGGAGAAAAAAAACCGACATGATTTTTAAAGTGAGTGCACATGTAGAGCTATAGGGGGGCTTGGGAGTGTTCATTAGAAGCAGTGGTGGATTAAATTGTCCTAATTTGTAAAAAGGTATTTTTAAAAAAAAAGCAGGTCAATGATTACCCAAAGGAATGCAGTGAATATGAAGTCATTTTGTGACTTTTCCACACACCTTGTGAGGGTACAAAGTGAGTTTGATGTCACTCTCATTTACATAAGTCCTGCACTGCAGCAAATCAAGATTAATCACGGCAAAACCTGAGCCTTTATCGTTTTAAGAGCATTAACAGTGTGTAAAGCATGTGTAATAGGTCTCACTGGGACCTGGGATGTTTCACAGACTGTAAGACCTGCTTGGTGGTCAAACAATAAAATTAGAAATGCTAATACATCTGTAATTTCTCACCAAAAAAATAGTATATAACTGTTACACTGAATTTAGATAAGCTATTTATTTCGTATGTGAACAAGCAGCAATGTTAATGAGTGACTGAGTTAATCTTTACTAGGGTTTATATCTGCGTACTGTATATCTACCTCTCTGTTTCTAATTAGTCCACTGTAAACACTCATTTAAAACAAACTTGTGTCTAATTCATCAGTCTGCCTCTGTATTTCACCGCTCCCCATGCCCTCTCTCCTTCTTCAAATCGTAAAAAGAAAAAGAAAAAAAGTGTGGACCGTGGAGAAATAAATTGATCCATAACACTCAACATACTTCAACGTTTCTGTTGACATCTGCAAATTGTAGTTTTTTTCCGTCTCTGGCAGCTTGGAGAAATCCACCAGGCATGGATGCTGCCGCTTATTATCATCTCTTATCTGTGTGTGGGGAGGGAAAAGAACAGTGACAGAAATAATATTTCAATTTTCTCTTCACAAGCCCCATATATATATATATATATCTAATATATATATATATATATATATACACCATGTGGGAAAGCTTACACAATTTATGCATATGAAATTCACAGACTTAGGTCACTGTCATTGTGAACTGACTAACATGGGGATGGGGATGTAGGGGGTGGGCTAATGAGGACAAGTCTTCTTTAGTGAAAGAAGATCAAGGGAGCATGTTTTCTTGGAGGATAGAAAGGTGGAACAACTGGAAGCAAGAGTGTCTCTCTCTCTCTTTCTCTCGAGGCTGCACTTTATGCCAAATATTCCCTTGGCATTGCTGCTCACAGGAGGCGGCATGTGGCAATGGGGATGATTCCCAAGAAAACATGCAGGACTGTGAAGAGAAACACAGCTAACAGTGTGTGTGTGTCTGTGTGTGTGTGTGTGTGTGTGTGTGTGTTCTTGTACTTGCAGCATACTGAGGACCAGTGAGGGTTTTAAACCAACAAAGTGAGGTAATTTTTACGGAGTGAGGACATTTTGGCCGGTCCTCACTTTGTTTTTATTGAAATCACTTCCTTAGGTTGCTATAACATGCTATACTCAATTTGTCAAAAATGTTAATTTTGGACGACTTTTTTTTCAAATTTTGGACCATAATTTTTTTTTCAAATTTTGGACCATATTTTTTTTTCAAATTTTGGACCAAATTTTTTTTTTTACATTTTGGACCAAATTTTTTTTTACATTTTGGACCAATTTTTTTTTTTCAAATTTTGGACAAAATTTTTTTTTTAACTTTGGACCATATTTCTTTTTTCAAATTTTGGACCAAATCTTTTTTTTCAAATTTTGGACCAATTTTTTTTTCAAATTTTTGACGAAAAATTTTGGGTAAATGTTTTTTTTCACATTTTGGACGACATAGTATAGAATGACGTTTTTGTCAAATTTTGGACCAAAAATTGTGTGTCAAATTTTGGACCAAAAATTGTGTGTCAAATTTTGGACCAAAAATTGTGTGTCAAATTTTGGACCAAAAATTGTGTGTCAAATTTTGGACCAAAAATTGTGTCAAATTTTGGACCAAAAATTGTGTCAAATTTTGGACCAAAAATTTTGGGTCAAATTTTTGTTAAAATTTTGGGTTAAATATTTGTTCAAATTTTGGGTCAATTTTTTTTTTCAAATTTTGGAAGACATAGTATAGTATGACGTTTTTGTCAAATTTTGGACCAAAAATTAAAAAAATAAAATAAAATCGAAAAAGTTTTCCAGCCCTTTTTGCTCTGGGGCTCCACCTGCAGACATTTTATGGTACTGCAACCAGTAGTTCTTTGTAGATGTCATTCATGAAGTAGATATTTGTAATTGTGTTGATTTATAAAGTGGAAATGCTGGTCCTCAGTATGCAGCAAGTACAAGAATGTGTGTGTGTGTGTGTGTGTGTGTGTGTGTGTGTGTGTGTGCCAGCTCTTTTCAGAATAGTACAAGAACTCTACAGGAAATCACTTATCTGCCACTTCTTACTCAGATTTGTGGAACGAGCAACATTGGAAAAGTACTTATATATTTATATGCAACCAGGACTAAATAGGAGACAGCACTTTGTTTATTCTCCGTGCTGTGGGACATCAACTATTTAAAAACAAACAAACAAAAAAACAGCTGTAATTACACACAATAAATGACAGCAAGAGCACAAAAAAATACGCTGCAGTGGAACCACATTCGGATATGAATTGAATATTCCCTGTAGGCTTTACCACTGATTGACATATTGTTATTGCTCTAACCCCAAACAAAGAAAACTTCATGACGAGAACAATTATCATTCCTCCAATCTCTTCAATCTGATGCTTAATTACAAATTGAAGACCTACATAATGGTGGATGGTATTTAGGGCTGAAACGATTACTCGATGAATCGATTATTAATCGATTACAATATTAATCGTCAACTAATTTGATAATCGATTATTCAGTTTGAGTGTTTTCTAAAGAATTTAAACCAGTTTCTGGGATTTTGCAGCTTCTTAAATGTGAATATTGTCTGGTTTATTTGCACCATATAACTAAGGAACCATTAAAACTGAATCATTTTGGTTTGCGGACAAAATCAAGTCAATTTGAGGACATCGTAATTTCGTCATAGACCGAACAATTAGTCGATTACTCGAGAATATAATCGACAGATTAATCGATCATGAAAATAATCGTTAGTTGCAGCCCAAGTGGTCACAGTGGGAGGGTTATCATAATGTATGTTTGTATTACAGACATAAGAGGTGAATACCATAGTATTGTTGGTTTGAGTTTTTCCTTCATGAGCAAAACAGGTCACATTGGCGCTATCCTTTCAAAACACAATAAACCAAGAATTTAAATCTTTTTCACTATATTTTTTGAGGGTATGCACATGTGGGTGAATGCATACTTGTTGCTGAGAGTCAGATGGCGGTGAACTTTTGGTTTATATTTTTTATATATTTTAAAGATCCCCATTGACTAAAAAGACACTTTTCAACTTGGTTTATTACTCGTGGAGTTTGCCAAAGCACCCTGTTTTGCCCTTGGGGTGAATCACGACATTGTTATTCATGACTTAATCTATACAAAAACACAAACACAATGACTCTACTCTACCTACAAACAAACAAACTGGGATGAGGCATTTAAATGAGTGACATGAAAAGCACCGGAGATGAAAGATGACTATTTTTCCACTTACCCTCTTTTTGGTGTGAACCGCAAATTATAAAAGAGAAAGCAAGATGACGAACAGTCTTCTTTTTGCGATGGTTAAATCCTAACACGACTAAAGATTTTTGAGCTGTTTTTTTTAAACTTGAATTTGCTCAGTAAAATGTGTAATTGTGATGTTAATCTATCCACAAACGAGTGGTGATTTCAATAAATAAATGTGCATATTTCTCACCTTGCCGTACGACCAGCCCAGCTCTATCTTATTCATGCCCCAGAGTTCATGAATGTTCTCAGCCAGTTTGTCTCGAACCTTCTCCAAATGTGCTGGCATCACGATCTGAGGAAACATAAAGCACGACTCTGGAGGTGAAACAGTCGATCAGTGTCCACCACTCTGCTGCTCTACTCCTGTTAGCCTACCTGGCTGGTTTCCACCGGAGTGGGGACGAAGGAGGCCTGCGACAGAAACTGCGTGGTGCCCAGCAGATCCCTGACTCCGTCCACATCCCTCTTGTACTCTTTCACAGGCTCCACCTTCATCTTCTCTTTGGGCAGCAGAGCCTCGTAGCACGGAGCGTAACCCGACGGAGGCAGGAACTTAAAGTCACCGTGTCGACCGCCCAACAGGAAACGCACCCTAAGAGGACAAGATATTGGTCATGTGTTGCCTTCTCCTATTATTCTAGACTCAAAAACCGGAGAGAAAAATGTTAATTCATAGGAAAAACATAAAAACGTATCCTCCTATAAATTCAGTTCAATCAGTTCCAGTCTCTGCTCTTACAGGAAATACGTTAGCTTTGAGACTGAGAGGAAAAAAACCTGTCTTATGTCAGGTCACCATGAAGAGACTCTCCTGAGATCACCCAAAAATAGCTACTCAAGTAGTAGTGGTGACGCAACTGGGCCCAGCCACTGTACGACTGTAGCCCATGCAATTATTGAGGATGTGAAGATGTGAGGCTGTCATTTTTTCCTGGATGTTCACCCTGTTCACTGGGTCAGTGGTTACAGGAAGGCACTGTTAACTCTTTGAATTTCTACATTTCTAGACATGAAATTTCTTTCCCCCAAATAAATGCAAACAAAGCACAAACAGACAGAGGAGATAAAAAAAAAAGGGGAGGGAGAATTAGCAATAATTGCTTTGGCACCTCTATGGGAACTTGTCTCTCTATACACACTCTGTATAGATTCACTTTTTTGAGCATTTATTATTTCCATCAAGCAGTAAGAAATCTAGTCTCTCTGTGTCAAGTATCTGAGGTATTTCTGAACAGTAAAAGTTGCTGTCGCGCTACAGAGTCAGAGCTGATCATGGAATCATGGGAAAACTGCTAGAGCCTGAAATTCCATTTTAAAAATCTGTCTGTCAATCACCCAGTCTGTGATCACCATGGTAACAGAGAGGAATACAATGCTTATGCAATGCGTATTTTTTTTTTTTTTTTTTAGCCGTGTCTGATGTCAAAGGCCTTGAGAATGAAGCGGCTAAATAAACACTCACTTGACCCCTGCGGAGAAGCTGACGACAGGGAAGAACAGGCCGTCTGTGCTGAAGTTCTCAAACATGCCCTGGACCGGTTGTCCGTTAATTCGGAAAGAGATGCTGGGAGCTCCCAGGTCCAGGCAACAGCTCACCACATCCTCTGAGGTCAGGACGTGCTGGTTCATGGACGCAACCACCCGGGGGATACGACCTGTTTGAATACACACACAAACACGGTTGGGTGAAATATAAGCCGTGAGTGATCAGATCGCATCTCTGAACCTCCAGTAAAAGCACAAGGAGAGAGAGAGTTTGGTTTCCATGACTTCAGAGGACCTTACATTGACCTGCATCAATTTCCTGGAGATTTACTCTAATCTTAACCATAACTAGTACTGGACTGACCATAACCTCATCATAATCCTAATACCTGGAACACACGCAGCAAATTTCTGTCACGACACAGCCTGGCTTCACCCCAGATTTAACCCCTCATCTTTACTGCATTAGCTCACCATGATCTCAGCCACACACATAAATACGACATGTTTTTCTCCTCACACTGACCAGACCAGAGGTGAAGTCCATCAAAACCATACGAGTAGAGGTCATCTCCGACTCCGTTGCCCCCCCAGCCCTCGCCGCCTCCTGGGTACGGCGCATATCCTTTCGTGTTGGCCCAGCCCACTCTCAAGTGAGATGGCTCACTGGTGACAAAGTGGTCCACCTGGTCGATTATCAGCTCATAGTACCACTTCTTATACTGAGCCGAGCCGTCGCTGACCCCGAGGAAGATGTTCGGTCTCATGCTGGCAATGAAGAGAAGCACAAATGCATTAGATGTCCCTCAGAGCGATAGACAATTGTCAGATTCATTCAGACAATGTTATTTTTTTTTTTGTTCTTTCTAAAAGCTAATGAAATAACCTGCCCTGCCATGGATCAGTTCATTCAATTTATTTCAAATACATTGTGTTTAGGAAGTGTTTAGAAAGAGTTGAAGCAAAGAAAAGACAGCAGATCACTACTTCAGTGGCTAACAAAATAATGGGATTAAACCTCAACAAAATGCTTCTTCTAAGACATTTACTCTTTGTACAATGACGACGCCTTTTCGACGTGAACTTTACGGGTGGGAATCACAGGGTATAGATACGGGATACATGGTCCACGATACCAATAATATCACGATTCTGCGATAATCAATATATGGCAAGGCAATCATATAGTGATACATCGCAATCAGAACGTCATAAGAGCTCATGGCGTATGGATGGCTCTCTTACCTCTGGACATCATTGACCAGCTGGGTCTGCAACAGCAGGTCTCTTTTGGGAAGCAAGTAATCACAGATAAGGTTCTGATTGGTTCGCACTGCGACGCCGTTGCACACACAGAGCGAGCAGAGCACGTCCAAAATCTGAAAAAGACAGAGGAGACACCAGAGTGGAAAATAGGTAACGATATCATGAGGAACAGGAAACGAATGCTTAATTAAAACATCCAACATCCAATTATATCCGTTTTAACTATGTTAAGTTAGGGAGCTCAGTCGAGGGTGACAAGCCAGATCTTTCCTCTATCGCTGGTCCTTTTTGCCCCGTTTCTGTGGCAAAGTGATACAACATTTAAGTTGATTTATGACGCAGGACAGCTGACTGCTCGTTCCTGATCTAATTTCACTGGAAAGCATATTGATTCGGGATGCGGACGCACTGCAACTACAACCCTCTGTGTGCTCGCTTCCGTCAGGGATAGAAGTTTGTCTGCCAGTAGATGGTAAAAGGCGAAAAGAATTAGTAGTTAAAGCGGAGAAGCGGTGACAAACAGGCCCATAGGGAACTGTTATGAAAATTAATGTGCAGCCCATGAACCACTCTGGTTGAAGCCTAATGAGGAAAAAAAAACTAGAAACTTTGAAAGGCAGAATCTGTGTCAATCTCATGAAGTAAAATATCATTTCTGACAACAACCAAGTGAGTAATATCACAGCAATGCCGGTCATTATTAACACTTTAACTGTAGCCGCACAAGCTGCTTCTGCTCACCTTGTGGTTACGTCCATGCTTATAGAGCAGGGATATAATGGACTTGATGTGTCCTCTCTGGACGATGTTGAGGGCCTCCGGGCTCTCGGTTAGAATGCAGTGCAGGACTTCCAGGATGCCTGCACACAGCCACAATTTTTGTTCATTAAAAGAACATCCTCGGTGAGAAAAGACACAGCAGAGAAGACTCGCCAAAGAGGTGTGTTTTTGTGTGTAGCTCAACAAGGGACACAGAGAGCTGCCAATAGATTCCTTACATTAGTAGAACCACCTTTACATATGTAGGAAACAGTTTATTTTTAACCATGTTGACGTCACCTGAAGTGGCTCAGTGAGAGAAAACGCTCCATCTCACATCAGGCTGTCTTACTGGGCTTACTGAGTGTGCGAGAGGATGACGATAAGCTTACCTGAGGACGACTCCAGTCTCTCCAGCTTGCTCACCAGCCAGTCCAAGTTGTTGGAGAACTGGGTGCAGTTGTTTCTGTTCCCTCGGATTAACGCCGCTGCAGGGCAGAAGGAAAGTGGGAAAGATTGGTGCACTGTCATTCAAGGTGGTAAAAAAACGGACAGTGTGAATGCACATCGAAGGCCTATGAGAGGGATCTGTATTACTTTTCCCTCCCTTAGAAATGCAAATTTCAAAGATGCCCAATACAGTCTTTTACCTCTTTTTACAATCAGTGTGACAGTCATGTGCAGACCTCACTCACATTTTGGTCACATGACAATGATGGCACACATTTCCTCTGTACATCATGTTATCTATGCTTAGGGATGCACTTCATGAGATATTTAGGGTTTACAGACTGTGTTCTACCAGTATCTGACCGATACTGAGATAACATTCGGCTCATCCCTTTATAAACACGTGCAAAAACGTACACATCTGCATGTGTACTAGCACAAAAGACGTGGTCACTGTTCACAGACAGACAGAAAGGCATCCTACATCCACTTAGCACTGCGCAGGAGCAGGTGTGTGGAGGAGGGAATGGAGGAAGGGAGAGACGTGGATGGACCTCTAATGGGGAGCTGGAAGGTGAAATGGGTGTAAATAAGAATGTGAAGGACAGACTTGGAGGGCAGAGGGGCTGCAGCATGACAGCATGACAGATACACCTCACATGAAGATGTGAAAAATGTGACATATACAAAACATGACTGCAAGAAATTCTCTTTATGCTACAAGCGAGAGGCATAATGGACAAAAAAAACTGCATTTATCAGATGCATAACAGCAGGATTTTCATATTAACCTAAAGAGCAAAACATATACACATTTATATTGTTCCCTGCCAGGTCATTTTTTAGTGATACTTCTATATCTGACAGAGCATATGCCACGGAAAGAAGGAGGTTAAAGCGAGAACCCTGAAAAGGCTGGACTGATGACATTGTGTGTTGTAGGGAAATAAAATGCACAGCAAGAGCGAGTAAACACACGCGAAAACAGCCAAGACAGTGATGAACATTGACATCCAGTGGTCAAGGAGCCATCTGGCCAGTCTGGCGACAGCTGTTTGTGATTGTATGTGTGTGTGTGTGTGTGTGTTGACTGATTTTGCTGTGACCCCCTGGAAGCACATCACGTAAACGTGGAAAGCTCTTTTCTGAGTCTTTTGCCCAACAATGAGAGAAGGCTCTCTCAAAAATGAAATCCTTCGGGGTGAGACATCTGTAAATACCAGGTCAGCACAGTTCTTCATCACCAGTGAAGCGCCACACTTGCAGCTCCTTCATCCTGAAATTATCCTGAGGAATCTCGTCTTAGTGATTGATTACAGTGAGGAATTGTGTGTGTGTGTGTGTGATCTCTTTAGGGCCTTCTGGAATAAACACTGACCTTGTCAGGACCAGTAGTCCCAAAACCCTGAAACTGCTGATGTTTACTGCTTAGATTTGAAATGTGGTGAGGTTAAAATTAGGGTTAGGGTATTAGGTGTTATGGTTAAGGTTGGAGATTCTTTGTGAGAATAAACATAAACCATAGGGAGGGAGGACATTTTGGCTGGTCCTCATGTTCTGTCAGTGTTTTTTGAGGGTTAATACTTTGTTTAGGGTTAGAGTGAGAATTGGGTTTAGGTTAAGGTCAGAGTAAGGGGCTAGGGAATGCAGGGAATGTCTATAATATGTATCTATAATATATCTTATTACAGTAAAAAGGAGTTTGTGTTTGTGTGTATATATACTGTATGTGTGTGATGAGATTCTCACCTAGCAGCTCATACAGCAGGTTCAGTATGTCTTTCCATGCTGCTCCAGCCTCGGACCCCGCGCACTCCCCAAAGTGGGCCGCACTGTTGTACACGTTCAGGCGGTCGATACAGTTGGACACCAGAGTCAGCATGCCCTTGGAAATACACATAGATGCAACTTGAGATTAAAATGTATTCATTCAAGCACAAGAATATCCATATCTTATACCACTGACATGATTCCATACAGTATTAAGTCATAGTTTCCTTGTGGTCCACCATCTGGTGGCTGTGATGTGATCTATACTACAGAGAAATACCCATAGTGATCAGATACTGTGGAGGGTGTGAAATGAAAAATATACATTTCCAGACGATTTACAACACCAGGACAGGGAAAAACCCACTGGTCAGCTGAGTGCACTGACAAATTGACCTTCTAAATGTAAATTAGCCGGGCTGGGATGGCAATGTGCTATTTTGGCGTGTTAACGCAGTGAGACAGATAAATGGTGCAAGATGAACGGTCGGAATACGCATGATTTTGAATCGCAGTGTTTTACGACGAGGATTATTATTTTATGATTCCACTTAATTCGATCACATTTAGGTATGTTGGCCTGAGGACATTGTGACACAGTGTAATAGCCTGTGAGAATTAGGAAGAGTTTGGACAGTGGATATCGTTGGGTACCCCTCCCCCCCCCCTTCAGTGAGGCGGCTGACATTTTGTAATTGATGAAAGCAATTTAGGTCCGAGACGCTTAGCAGAAAGCTTCAGTGCACTCGTGCCAGCCTCAGGAAAACTTATAGCACCGAAACTGCTGATACCCTCCAATACAGTGCCTCCCTAAGTATCATTGAAGCGCACCAAAAAGAACCAAGTGATTTCATGTACTTTGTCTTTTGCAATGTTGTCATTGCTCTTGGCTCACTCCTCACTCATATTCAGTCCTTTCAATGACAGCCCTTCACTCTTTTTTTTTTTTTTTTTATATTTCGCTGCAGTGCAGAACCGCTTATACTCTTAGAAATTGAAATATCATGGACTATGAGTGACTGCGTCGCTCTCGACAGTGGCACTCACTTCCTGTTTGAATAGGTTCTGTCGGTTCTTGAGCGAGCGCAGCTTGATCTGCCTCTCTTCGTGCTCCAGCTCGGCGTCGGGGAGCTGGAAATAGGTGATGAGGTCATTGAGGGTTTGGAGCACCTCCTCGACAGGCAAGGCAACCAGCGTCCGGTTCTTGACACCCAGACAGTCCAGGTCTCTGCGAGGGGCAAGACAGAACGAGCACATCAGTATTCACAAGAAAACCCCTCACTGAGATGCATCGTCAGTCCCCGCTGACGTCTGTGAGCTTATGCTGCATTCAACGCACTCCTGTTCCATCACAAACACGTTTAATTTCCGCTACAAACGCTGTAATTTGGAGGCTGAGATGACTAACGTCATGTTTAGCCCACAGGTTCATCCATGCTGAAATAGTGATTTCTGCTCGCCTGCTAAAAATAGCTCTTGTTGTACGCTCGGGAGCAGTGTGGGGGGGGATGTGTGTGTCACAGCCGCAGGGGAGCCTGATAGATTCTCACATGTTTCCGACATGAGTGCCACTGAGCTCAACCCGGGGGGACAACGGACCATTTGATGACAAATAAGGAAGAGAGGAAGCCTCCACTGCGCCACTGCAGCCGTTTGCCATTTGGAAATGCATGATTTGACCACTGAGGACCACTACTCAGTGAAAACCCAGAACTCTCCAACGTGTGTGTTCACAGTCTGTGGGGATGTTATATCACGCTACGGTGGACTGTCTGAGAGTCTATGGAGGTTTTCAGATGTCTGGATATTTAGACTCTAGCTATAATTTAATGATGAGGTGACTCAGAGGGACTCTGAGTTAAATCATCTGTAGTAACTCCACCGTCTCTTATGTGGCTCTTCTGTTAATTCACTAGAGCTGCAACGATTGTTTTCGTAACTGATTAATGGCTTGGTCCAGAAAATGTCAGAAATTGTAAAAAAAAAAAAAAACACGTTGATCAGTGTTTGTCAAACTTGGAAATGACTGGAAATGATTCAGAGTTAATAATTTCTTTGTTATGTGGAGTAAAGAAACAAAGAAAATATTCACATTTAAGAAGCTAAAACAATCAGAAATGTTGTTTTAATCATGAAAAAAGCTTCAAACCGATTAATTTAGTAATCGATTAAGCTCCAGACCTCACCAAAGACAGCATAATAAAGTGGCTAATTGGGCAATATATTATGTCACTGAATTCACTAGTGAGGAAATCATTGCATCATTTATTTCTTCAACGTACCTGATGAATCGGTTAAAGAGTAACGTGGTGTTTCGGATGATGCGCGCGGCGCGAGACTCCTCGTGCTGACAGCGCTGCAGGGTCAAGCCGTCATCCATGTGACCTTCAGAATGAAGGCACGCCTTGAGACGGAACCGACGAGAGAAGAGAATAGTGTGAGACGCTCGGTTGCGGCGCTAGGAGGTGATATTTGAAGAGTGGGGGAATGTTTTTAATGAGGAGAAAGTCCCCAGACGTCCTCGACTAGCACTAAGCCATAATGTCTGGAACACAGGTGCTGACACTACAGGCTATCTGGCCGCATTTACATGGAGGACACATTGTCAAACACATTACCACAGGCGCACCTCTATCACATTATCACTCCTGTCACAGTAGCCAAGGGACAAGGTTTATATTTAGTCTTGGGAGACATAAAAAAAAAAAAACCTACTAACAGACAGTCATTTTAACTCAATCAGCTCATTACCCTGAAAGTAATTATATGCTCCAAGGAATCTCATTTATTTGTTAATCTTATTTGTTTTTCTATCCGCTCTGCATTTTATTTTGGAAGATGATAAAAAAAGTGCGTGTGTGTGTCGTCGGTGCTCACTCGTCTCTTGAGGGGACCCAGACGGGCCGATTTGACATCAGGTGCCTGATAGGAGAGCCAGAGTCCCGTGGCCATGTGTGCGATGAAGCAGAGCGAGTCCCCGTATTTGATCTCCGCCAACCCCATGCCCTCGATGTCTCTCTTGGGGCTCTGCTCCAGCTTCTCCTGCACAAGGGGAGAGAGATGACAATGAACATGTCCAAGCTGTCACTGTGAAAGGAGCGCACACACACACACACACACACACACACTACAAAAGAGAGACATTGCGTGCCTCTCAAAATCAAACCACCAACCAAAATCTCATGTGCTGTTTAAGGCTCAAGCCAACACAGCGACTGTATTAGTCCTGTTATTACAATGAATGCAAACCATGATAAATGACTTCACTTTAATTCTACAATGAAAGCTTTACATCCACAATGAAAGGGTCACTAATTTGCTCACAATCGCACGCTATATCTCTAACTCCATTATACAGAGTACAGCTAAATGGTTGCTTCAGTGAGAGGCAGCGAGATCAGCAAAATTAGCCTAAATGGTGAAACTCTCATTGATTCACACTTGCAAATGTCATTGTCCTTGAATAAGAAAAGATAGTGTGTAACGCCTTCAAAACGGCGTATAATGGCGGTTGGTTCGGTGTGAAACCAGTCACCTTGAGAAAAAGCGGGCAGTCAAGTGCAGACATCCATGTGTGATTGCGCCTTTGTATCTGTGTGTGTGTGTGTGTCCTTGCCTTAGACGCTCTGAAGCAGAAGGCTGTGGCGACAGTGTCTGACTTCTCCCGATCCTGCAGCACCAGCCCTCTGTCGTCAGTCAGAGCCAGATAGTGACCAGTGGTCAGATGACGCAGGCGGATAGCCTGGCCCCAGCGAATGTGGCTCCCGCTCCAGCTGCTCAAGGTCAAAATGAGAAAATGAAAAAAATTGCATTTCATAAACACTAATTAGCTGATATAAACGCCCTACATTGAAATAATTAACAAGTGGCTGAAATAATTTCTTAAATCTAATCAGCTCGCTTTTATTTCACTAAATACGTGACAGAGAGAGACGGGGGGGGGGGGGGTCAGAGGGAAAGAAGAAAGAGCAGAGGAGGAAAATCAAGAGAGATGCCACAGTGCTGCGTTAAATCAAAGGAGGGGGAGACAGGAAAAGAACAATGGGTGCAGAGAGAGAAAAATGGCAAGACTGCAGACAGTGTGCAATAGGGGGTAAAAAAAAAAAGGAGAATGATGGGAAATGAAAAATAGTGAAAGGGCGGGAACAGATACCAGGTCACGTGACAAATAACCCACCTGATTCTGAGTGGCTCCAGCCTCCACAAGGACCTGGCCTTGGCACCGGCTTTACCCGTCTCATAGTTGACTATCCTGGGGAATGCGAGAAGGAGCATGAGTGGGTGATCTGTCTGTGGATTGCGTTCGATATCTATAATCGCCGCTGATGCTCTTTAAGGTCGTTCATTCTCGCTTAGAAAGGGCACCACTTGTTTACCCTCGTTTGTCATCGTGGTATTCACGGTGAGGACGGCCAACTCAGACACAGACAGGATCTGTATTTACTCTACGGATTTCAGCGCAACATCCTTCAAACAGAGACACGTGTGCCCTGATAACTCGGAGCGACTATGTTTATCGGTGATAAGGGTGACTAGGTCCAAAGATAAAGGGAGCCGCTCATCACCCCCCTCCCCCCCTTCCCCCCCTGCTGACAGCCTGGAGTGTGTTTGATCTGCGCCATAAAAATTATAAGACCTCCGAAGAAGAGCCACGCTGCTTCTGCTGGATCTCAAGGACAAGTCTGGGAGAAAAGTCAAAGCTGGAAATTAATATCTAGTCCTGCCCCCATATTTGCCATTCACTGTTCTAAAAATAGAATTTCTCTCTTTCTCCCTGTGTCACTGTGTATGTGTGAGGTCCTTGTCCGTTATTTTGACCCATTTCCAGCCCTGTGTGCCACTATTCGGTGACCTACCTTACCTGTGTTGGCACTAACTTTTAATACTGTAGATAAAAATAATTCAGCCATTACTTTGGCGTCCCGGAGAGCCACGTGTTACAGCGTCGTTAAATCCCACGGTCGCTCACAGGTCACTTAGTTTCTCATGTGCTATAATGCCAACCGTCGTGTTTCCAACCTTTGCTGCTCTTCACTCTGGTCCGATCCCGGGATGGTAAGTACTTCGTCGTGTCCGTGGAACATCCGCAACACATGGCCGCCGAGCAAGTAGCCTATTGGGAAAGGAAAAATAGAGGATTTTTCGACATGCTGAGTCATGACATAGCTTTTTTGTTGTTGTTGTTGTTGTTGTTGTTGCTATATTTTGTCATCTCAACCCGCAAAATGCAACTATCTAGATCACAAAAGTGGGTCGTGGATATACGGAGAAGAAGGAAGAGCTTTGGATACAGTCCTCCACTATTTTCTGATCCATGTCGTTTGTTATATGAATGACACACACAAAGGTAATTCTTTGATTTTGATCAATTAAATAAAAGGGCAATGATTCTCTTTTAGTTTGAAGCCTCTACCTTCCTCTATGTTGCTGCCGGAGCAGATGGGATGGACGTTCCACAGGGTTTGCATGAAGGAAGCATCCACCTGGATATTGCCATTGGAGATGGACAAGTGCTGCCAGACACAAGGAAAGATTGAATATTTACATACAACTATTCAAGTTACAGTACATGATGTGTCAAAGTGTCACATAATGACTAATTTAAGAACTCTCTCTTGGCACTAGCATGACAACAAATACACACTGCCTCTTGGGATGGATCAAATGATTCAAGATGAAAACTTAGCAAACGGTTTGAGCACTCTGTGATAGCTGATTCGGAGGAAAACTCTCAGGTTATCACTGAGTGATGAGGGAAAGATAAAGCTGACTAGCAGATGGATGTCTAGGGATTTATACCATCTGGGAGGCTGCAATGATGTGTGTGCGTGTTGTGTGTTGTCCACAGTGTTTATGTGACAGGAATAATGTGGCAGCTGTTCATCGTCTATTGCTTCAGGTGCTGCCTGTCCCCACACACCACTTAATAGTGGGGTGACATACAAACTTGCTGACATTGGTGACTGTAAGGTTAGAGTGCTCGCCTGGCCGTGACCCTCTGACTGTAAACATCTCCATAGTTTTATTATCATATTTCTAACCTACGGTCAATTTGGAGTGACCAGTTCACCTCTGCGTGCTTTTCCCGACTGCGGGAGGAAGCCAGAGAAAACTCCCACACAAACGTGGAGAACATGCAAACTCTCTACATTATGCAAACACACACAAACACACACACATCGTAGCTGCAGTATCAATATTACACAACACAAAATAAACTTACAAGATATCGCTCTGACGACACGCTGACAAGGATTAGGTCATCACCAATGCGCACTTTCTCGCCTTCCGATCTCTGCTTGGAGGCAGGGTGGATCGTCCACCAACAGGCCTCCCCTAATGGTTAAACAATACATATATACATATATATTCTGTAATTACTAATAATGTAATAAAAGAGCCAGAGTGGGCTGAAATAACCTGAAACAACCTGGACTCATTTGAATGCACCATGGCAACAATGCATTTGCTCATCTAGAGCAAAAACATGATGAAAAAATTATGAATAGAGATGAGAAGTCCTTTTTTCAGGTATCGTGACAGGGAACAAATGAGCAGCAAAGATGCAATCATCACTGAAGAAAAAAAAAAACACTGCATGAGCTACATGCGCTACACAGGGAACATTAACTGACACGGTGAAATGCTAACATGAACCAAACGCGGTACAGGGAGAGAGCGATAGTCACAAAGGACCAGATGTAAAAGAGGAAGATAAAAGCAAACTGTATCCGAGCCGTTTTACCTGTTGAGTCTTCCTGTAGGCCGACATCAAACGACAGCTTATCAGTCTGTGACCTTGATGTCTTCAAACAGGCCAGGTACTGTGGTCAACACACAACAAAACCATATGAGACAGAGCGGTCACTCACACACACTGCTCCTCTGCAGGTGACCCTGCTAGCACTGGTAAATAATGTGTTCAATCTCTTACCATGGAGCTAAAAGAATGTCGCAGGAGGATGGCATGTCCGTACAGTAGCGTCTTGTGTCCGCCACTCTGTGCTGCCTAGAAAAATCGACACAAAAAAATGCACACAAACACAGGGTTATGTGTCAGTCCAGGCTCCAGACAAAAGATCTTCAATCTACACCCCGACCCCTGAGACTGAATGTTGACCTTGGCAAGGAGCGATGACCTCAAGCCGCAAGAGACATAATCTCCTGAAAAGGGGTTTGAGGTTCCATCTCACCAATGAAGACATGCAATCCGAACTGTCACAGGAGATGGTGTATCTGGCACCTGTATCCCGGAGCGAAACAGGATACCGGGTCATCTTTCCACCACTCCGACGGCAGGAATGTGGGAAGGATGCGCTGCTACGGTCAGTCTCTCCGATGCAATGTCACCATTAGCAAGGAAAGACTCCACTAATTGATGCCGTTCAGTTAAGATGCAGGAAGGGGGCTGAATGACAACTCTACCCGGAGAGATGCAAAAAGGGATTGTTTGTCTTTCTTTTCTATGTTACTCACCTTCCTTATCAGCCTCTAGGAAGCATTAAAGTGAAAAAGAGTGTCATTATTTATAACTACTGTTGTTCAAAGCCTTTTGCTGTTTTTTTTTTTGTTATTATTATTTTATCATGAAACTCCTCGGGGCCAAATGTGATTAACAAAAAGTCTCGGTTTTGACAGGGATTTAGGAAAGTGTGAGGCATTTATAAGAGAATGTAAATGCCTAGAGGACAGTATGTCTGAAATTATGCAAAACAATATGTTAAACTACGGGATACTAATGATATGGACCTAACACGTTCCGTTTACAAAATGAGTCATGTATCATACCATGTATATAAATAATCCTTCCTAACACATCCTCTCCTTCTTTCTGTTTCGTCTCCTTTCTCTTACTCTATCCCTGCCTCGTTATTGGCTGCTGGGACAATAGCCCGGCCTGTGATCTGATGCAGTTGTGTCGTGCAAACTGCCGCACCAGCTCCCAAACTTCTTCTTTCGTGCTTCTGGCTACTGCTGCACGCTGGCTGGGGTACTGAGATTAATGCAGCGAGGCACATCCAGCTGCAGTCACCACAACCAATAAAAGCCACATCTCCTGCTCACTCCGTTATCTTGTGGCTAAGAAGAGCAGTGCACAGATCGGGGCACAGCGAGGGTCTCTTTTTGTGCCCTCATATCAGTGAGCAGCAAAAAAATCAACAAACCGTATTAAACGTGGCTCAATTAACCATAAAGGGAAAGATTACCAGATCAAGTAAACGGGCTATGAACTGTGGTCCTGCTATTGATCCTTTTCACCGTATAAAGACGTGACATTTAGCAGGACACAGCCTCCTGATCTGTGCGTTATATGCGTTGCATGGCTGCGGTTTCTCTCAATAAAAGGCTGCGAGAAGAAGAGCCACAAGCTAATAACACTGAGCTGAAAAGACAAAAGCGGTGGCAGCAGCAGCAGCAGCAGCAGCGACCGCAGAGAAACACGAGCACCATCAGAGAGCGTCACAGAGCAGCTCTGTCTTTTTGACAGACTGAGTTCATCATGCGCCCCTTTGACCGGCCAAATCGAATGGGTCAGTACTTTTTTTTGGATGAGATGAAGTGTTCACTTTTGGAAGCTGAGCTAAATAGGGTTTGGCATTTACACGAGCAATGAGTGTGGTGTCTCTACAGGTCCTCCCTGTCTGTGTGTGTGTGTGTCTGTGCCTTCTGGCTAAAACAGCATGGCTTTCCAGCTTCAACCACTGTCGATTGATAAGCCCATCTGCTCAATGACGTATTGATTTCAGACTCTCGAGACATTTTCAACCTCCAGTTCCCCTTTAATGGCGCTTCCACTGGTGACTTTCAGCGCAGACTGAACGATGAATGGATACGCGATAACGAAATCTGATAAAAAAAGAATGCACCTAAGGATGTCTGAGATCATTTGCCAGAAAATGATTCAAATAAATTGTGTCCACAATGCATTTGAAAAAACTATGTTGTAATATGTGCATGAATATCTATAAATTGGCATGGCATAAATAATGACCTTAAAATGTGCTGGTGCAAGGGTGATGAGTTTGATCCATTTGAGCTTTAATTTAGCATTTCATTTTTGAAAACCCCATTTTCTCTGCTGCAGCTCACAATTCCCTGCTGTGTAATTATGGAAGCAACGGTTTTGACTTTCCTCATTTACGCAGCTCCAGCTCTGACGCATTCCATTTACCTCAGAAGTCATACGTGAGCACTGACAACGGACGATTTACGGAAATTCTCCCTGTGATCGACGCGTGTTCTAAAGGTAAAGATTCCGTGTAATGCTGAGACCGCATTTCTTTCACTCGAACTCAATCGTTCGCAGCCGTTTGCATCATCTCACAGTGTCCAGCCAAACATGAGCAGAAGAAGCTACTGCGACAAATGAAAGCTAATCCTATTGCGACGGGTGAAACAATTGATACTGTCATGAATATCCATCTGAAACCCCCAAGGATGAGACCAATAGTTAATCTGACGCTAATCCAGCATCAGCGCCGCTTTAGTTCTCCAGCAGTGGAAGCCGAGATGTGCGAGAGCTGATATTTGTGAGAAACCCTATTGGCGAAGTCTGTACCAAACTCAATTTGTCTCTGTCAGCTAAGCGTGAGCTCAAACACAATCTACTCACCCAGTGTTCACAAAAAAAAAATCTATATGCTTATCAGTTATTTCAAAGCATGGTCAGGTGTTTGCATAAAACCAGGATTCCTACAATTCCGATGCAAAGACAGTTGGATGATAACGTGTTATAGTAGACAAGCAGAACTAGCTCAGTGGAGGTGTTGTGTCTGAGCTACTGCGTTCATGCATTATGGCTGAATTGAGAATGTTATGAGTGATGAACATACCCATCGATCCGGGCCGCATGTCTATCATGCAGAGGATGGAGAGATTATACACGGAAAGTAGAAGATAAAGAGAAGATGGGAGAGTTAAACATTTGTCACAACAATGAGGAAGAGAGGGAAACACACTTGCAAGAAGATGACTGAAACAGGAGCAGAGAATACCATGATGAATGGGTGTTGATTACAAATTCAGCTACAGTGTATTGATTATATGCAGATTCCCTTCACCAAACTCCCCTCTTTCCTTTTATTATATTGTTAACTGGGGGAAAAAAATGTGTTGTCAGCTTTTCTCCTTTAAATTTTTGGATGTAGATAAATGATGCTGCTGTCCTTGGAGGCTTGGGCTAAAGTGCCTGCTGCACTTCTGATACAGCAACATTAATGTCAAAGTATTCCCTTCACTATCTCTTGCCAAGATGGATATTTTTTGCCCCCATTTGTGTGTATGTGCAGCGTAACTCGGGAAGTATTTTGATGACATTTTCTGTGGGTGTACGACGTTATGGTCCAAGGGAAAAGATATTAGATTTTCACAGTGATCCGCATATGGAAACTAAGCTTTCTTGGCAAGGGCTTGAGTGCTTTCATGATATCATGAATATCATGATAAGGTCAACATTATAGGCCTATTGTGACCTCTTTATAGTAACAAAGATTGTTCACCTTAGCTGACTTTTTAAATATGTGATGTTTGAAATAGGAATACAGACCATTGACATACAGTTCATGACACAGGGATGATGTATGGAGAGCTGAAGTGTGGATTATCAACACATTCTTAACATCTTATGTGTGTAGCATCACTCACCCCTTCACTGTTCTGTCCACTCTTAGCCAACATCTCCTGAAGGGCCCGCACCGACAGAGACTGCTCCAGCACAAAGGTGCAGATGCACAGGTCTGGAGGAACATACTGCAACAACACAAAAGTGGGTCTCAGATTAAAAAAACATATCAATCAATCAAACTTTACTGACAGAGCACTTTTATACAAATATGTAGCACAAAGTGCTTTACATAATATGGCAACTATAGTGGATATATATCCACTAAAAGAACGGCATGAGACGCTCAGTCTTTATTGAACACACAAGTTTTCAACAACTTCACTTCCTGTATGTCTAACAGAGCTATAGAAGCCCAGAAAGCTCAAATTTCACATGCACATTCAACTCATATGTTAAATTCTATTGTAATAGAAGTAGCAATATTTATGGCCTACAAATGCACTTGCCAGGTTCACTCAGAGACTCTGGCTTCATACAGGACAATAGAAAGCACCCTTTCTCTCACTGTCACCTTTCACCATCTTATTGGGGGCCACGAAAAGTTCACAACTGATAACATTATGTAAAACATGACATAAAGGAAATGTGTACAAAATCAAGTGTAATGACTGTAGCTTTAGGTGCTGAAGCTACAGCCTTTATTGTTAAAGTTTATTGTTAAGACATGGAGCAGGGTGAAACCACTGCATAATTGTATTTGTTTAACCTGCATACAAAGTGCAAAAACTACATTTGTAATGTTTTACGACTAGGTACTATGAGCCTTGGTTGTTTGTTTCAACCCCTTTTCCAGCTGCTAAGCTAAGCTAGCCGAATGCTAGCGGTAGCTTCGTGTTTTGCTCTTGGGAAGAAATAAAGTTAGACTTTTTCTGAACGCATTTTCCAAGCTTACAGGGATAAAACGGACACTTACCATTATTTTGTGGCATAATTTGTCTCGCTGTCTTATCAAGTGTGGGACGAACGACGCGGCTGTTCGACGAGGCGCATGCGCTGTGCGACATTCGGTGAGCATCAACACTCCCATTCACATCACTAGCTGCCTTTTCCAGCTGCTAAGCTAAGCTAGCCGAATGCTAGCGGTAGCTTCGTGTTTTGCTCTTGGCAAGAAAGAAAGTTAGACTTTTTCCGAACGCATTTTCCAAGCTTACGGGGATAAAATGGACACTTACCATTATTATTTGGCATAATTTGTCTCGCTGTCTTATCAAGTGTGGGACGAACGACGCGGCTGTTCGACGAGGCGCATGCGCTGTGCGACATTCGGTGAGCATCAACACTCCCATTCACATCACTAGCATTATGACAACAGCTGCTTTTAAATTAATGGATTTAACAAAAGATACTATGAGCCATCACTAGTATTATAACAGCAGCTCTGCAAACCTAGTATATGTCATTTTAAATTAACGGGTTTAACATAAGGTACTATGAGCCTTGGTTGTTTGTTTCAACCCCTTTTCCAGCTGCTAAGCTAAGCTAGCCGAATGCTAGCGGTAGCTTCGTGTTTTTGCTCTTGGCAAGAAAGAATGTTAGACTTTTTCCTATCGTATTTTCCAAGCTCAGAGGGACAAATTGGACATTTACCAATATTATTTGGCATATTTTCTTGCTGTCTTATCAAGTGTGGGACGAATGATGAAGCTGTTCGATGAGAAGCATTCAGTGAGCATCAACACCCCCATTGACATCACTAGCATTATGACAGCAGCTCTCCAAACCTATTATTGGTCATTTTAAATTAATGGGTTTAACATAAGGTTAAAACCTTTACTCTAAATTAAGAAAATAGCAGGGAAAAATTTAAACTTGCTCCCCGAATCCATAGGGAAATAATATATAGATGCCCACTTGCACTTGAACTAAGTTTGCTTTAATTGAGCGAGCGAGTATATTCATTAAAAGGTACTTCATGAGCAGCTCAAGAGCTCTGTGGTCAGTGTGTGCTCAAGCCGTCGGACAGAGAATGATTAGAAAACTAATTGCCTCCTAAAACCAGGGCAGCGCCAGGACAACACATGAGAGGACAGAGGGAAACATCACTGGCAGAACGGGGGGGAAGCGAGGATGCAGATACGGCTACAAGATTAATGACAGCGACCAAAACAAACCTCCCTGGCCTCCTTACGCAACATCTCCAACTCCTCCACAACTGGAGCGACTCACACAGGTGAATATAACCTCGTTTGCAAACTTTGCACGACACGAAGTTGGTGTTACAATCACAACTTGAATGGTGTGTTTATTATGAGAGACATTAAAGCGGACCGAGACCAGAAGTTCAAATTAACGCCGTTTTTTAGTGTGTATCTGCGTCATTACCTTGTTTACGAAGTACTGAAGTTTCGAAACGAACAGTTCAGCCATTGCTGAGAACGCCGTGTTTTATTGTAATCTCGGGCTCAGCGAGATCTCTGAGGAAACCCGGTCCGGTTACGTAAACAGCAGATCCTCCTGCTTCGGGCACTAGTCCGGGTACATCCGGTTGCGTACATTGAACCCGCAGAAGAAGAATAACATCCATTGTGGAGGTGTTTCACAAGCGACAGTGTCTTCTGACTCTGGGTCTGACTCCGGGTCAAAGTCATTAAAGGGACTGCGGCGGGGAGTCGTGACGAAACTCTTTTTAAACACTGTTAAAACAATGTTTTGATAATGAGGAGCAGTGCATCCACCATTCCAGAGGGGGGAGCTGTATCCAGACAGCTTTAAAGCAGCTTGGCTATGCCCTGGCGTTTGGTTTACGACCAATCGCGTGTGGTGGGAATGAGTGTGTAGCTGTAGAGGATGGCTCGGGATAAATCACATCTCTATTTCTGTCTCCTGAGACAGGGTCAGGAGGACGTGATACAGCTCCTCTCCAGCTGAATTGGACGAGCGGCTAAAATCGACACGGAAATGAGGAAACAATCATGATTTGCGTGCGATATATATCGATGGGTTTTGAGAATCATTTGAAACGGGGGAAACATAATATTGAGTCATACTGTAGATCGACCATTGGCGTTTTAAAATGTGTAAATCAACCTCATCTTCTCGTCCTGTGCTCCATCACGACTACTACTACACCAAATCACCCAAAGGTGCGGTGACGCCTTTTCATAAAATAAAAAACAAAACAGCAGGCAATGAAGACAAAGTGGCAGACAGGGGAGAGCATCCATCATGCCTGTCAGGTATAATTACCATCCAATATAGGGTGAAATCCTCCCCTCCCTTTGCGCCCGCAATACCCACCCAACCTTCCCCACCACAGACACACAGACAGAACTCCATTGTGAGAAGAGGGGGGGGGGGGGTTGTTGAAAGCGGAAGAATATCATGAGCATGTAAAAATAATCTGACTCTCTGAACCATCTCGCTGTCTTCAATTCATCTCAAGTAATATTAAGGGATTATGGTTCCTTATTGTTGACTAAAAAGTAAAAAAAAAAAAAAAAAAGCTGATATGCTTTCAAATGGTTTTTTTCTGATCCTCTCCAACAGCCAATACACTCTTAGAAATAAGGGTTCCAAAAGGGTTCTTCTACAAGGGCTGAGGTTCTACCTGGAAGCATTTGCTTCTGAAAAACCCTTTCCCGAATAAAGGGTTTTAAAAGGGTTCCTGGTAACACTAAGGGTTCCAGGTGGAAAACTTTGCACAAAAACCACACAAAAACGTTCCGCTCGGCTGCAACAAAGCTGCGATGTTCCTAAAACGATCCATCAAACGTGCAACAGGGGGGTTCTGAGGGTGAGCGGACAGAATTGTCCCTGAACCAAGAAAGACACAACACGGTGAACTTACACTGCCGTTCAAAAGTTTGGGGTCACCTATATACAATTGTTTTGTGTGTTTTCCACAATTATTCATCAAAAGAGTTGCAAAATGAATAGAAAATATAGTCAAGACATTGTCAAGATCAGAAATAATGATTTAACAAGGGTTTTCTAATCATCCAATAGCCTTCAAACACAATGTACCATTAGAACACTGGAAATGGGCCTCTATACACCTATGCACATATTCCATTAAAAACCAGACGTTTGCAGCTAGAATAGTCGTTTACCACATTAACAATGTATAGATTAATTTAATGTTATATTCATTGGATAAAAGGGTGCCTTTCCTTAAAAAATAAGGACATTTCTAAGTGACCCCAAACCTTTGAACGGTAGTGTATGTAACCTGTTTATGTGTGTGCAGATTATGTAACTGCACATTCATCCAACATCAGTAACGTCACATGCATCTCCGTTTTCGCACTGAATGTTCTCCAGAACATGGGTGAACATCAAAGAGGTAGGAGTCAGTGGGTCGGTGCGCCTACCTTTGCCTCAGATGTGGGTTCCAAGTAGCACAGCCTGTTGCCCAGACCCTCAGCAGCCAGGCACAACTTGCGATTCTCCTTCTGGATGCAGGCCACGCACTGGAGCACCACTTCGTCATCCTGTCGAAAAACAAAATTGATTTCAGTCTTTGTGTCTGTGAGTGTGTGCTTCATGCGCCGAGAGAGAGAGAGAGAGAACACGTCCGAATACGGCTTCAAAACATCACCGTTATTACGACTGTAACACGACAAGAAACTGATTATCAGCATCTTCGTATTAAAATGAGCTGGGCTGTTTACGAGGTGGGGGGGGGGGGGCTGCGATCGAACACACACAACCGTGGCCGATCCCTGTAAGTCAAACCAATCTCCTGCAGGCTGTTTACGCTGCTGTTTATGTGGCATAAATGAGGATAAGGTAATTGACTTCAGTGTTTTAAAAGTAAATAATGGCCTCTGGAACTGAATGAATGCATTTTTGCACGTGAAAGAAAAATGACTCGGCTGATGCTGCATTAGCAAATATGCGTGAAATTGTATCTGCATACATTACACACACTTATTATATTTCTCGGTGTATTTGAATTGACTAAGTATTTTTTTAGTATTAAGTATTTTTTCTAAGTATATGTACATATATATTTATATATTTTTATATATATGTACATATATATTTATACATGTACATATATATTTTTAGTATTAAGTATTTTTTCTAAATATACATATGTACATATATTTTTATATATGTACATATATGTTTAGTATTAAGTATTTTTAAGTATATATATGTACATATATATTTATATATTTTTATATATATGTACATACATATTTATATATGTACATACATATATGTTTAGTATTAAGTATTTTTTCTTTGTATATATATGTAAATATATGTATATATTTTTTTATATATGTAAATATATATGTTTAGTATTTAGTATTTCGTATATAGTATATAAGTATTTTTAAGTATATATATTTTATGCATACATATATTATATATATACACATATACATTATATATGTGTGTGTATATATATACCTATATATATACACATACGTAGGTATATATATATACACATATATATATAATATACATATATGTATAAATAGTATATATATATTATACATATATGTGTATAGATATATAAGTATAAAAGTACTTACGGGCGTTCTAAACACTACTTATGTTTACAAGGTTACATGACAAAAAACACGATAAATGCTGTATAAAAATTTTATACAGCATTTATTATAATTTAATATAAATAAAATACATTTCTGTGTCATATCTATAACTGTGTGTCTGCAGGGGGGGGTTTGCAGTCACAGCAGCTAAAAACCAACATCTGATGCTGCTGCTGCTGCCGTTGTGCAAAATGGGTTTATTGTGCTTTTACAGCGTTGGCTTTGTAAACGCTGAATCGGGCCATAGGTAGTTACCCTCGGTGATAGCAGCGCAAGCGGAAATCTGCTGATATGGGCTGCTGTGGGACGTACGTAAGCGGAAGGTTGGTTGGGGGGGGGGGGTGGGGGGGTTCTGCACAATGCAATGCCAGCTGCATTATTAAATGTGAGAAAGGATTGTGCTGAGAGCAGAGTGCAGCAGCAGTAGTAACAGAGAGGCACTCAATTATGGTGCAGCATGATGCAAGTAAGAAACAGAGTAAAGTGGAGGAGTTTAGCACCTGCAGGCAGGGGATTATAATCATGTGTCGTTTGTTTATTTATTTTCCAATGTGGCAATTCTCTGGGCGTGCACGTCATCACCATGTTGACGTTCATACACGTGTCTCATATCGTCAGCCTCGGGCTGAGACTTTTACTTTTGTGCTGTTTGCAGATCTGGCCGTGACGCGAGAAGAAACTTTAACTTAATCGTGGACAAGTCTGACGACTGCACGTCAAAAAGAGCACTTTGACACAAGTGTCATATAACACGAGTTCTATGATGTCCAGGGGTCTGGAGCTTTTCAGCCACACTGACTGCAGCTGGTTCAGTTGTCATTATGTAACCATGGCAACTGAGCAAAAAAAAAAAAAAAAGGTGTCTCGAGCCAGAAAATATGCCTGAAAGTGTGAGGATTCACGGCAAACAATTTAATTAAGTCTTTTTACATTGATAAATACAGTCATTCATCTTGATATTTGCAAGAATAAAACATGTACAGTATGTACGAATTCATTCCCTTTGTATAATGCTAATGGCTTTGGATCAATATGAGGATGCAGTCTGAAATGAATAGCCCTCTATATGGCAAATGTGCGTTGTAACATGTAACATCAATCAGTCGTGATGCTGGGAGAGCAGGTGCAAGGATAAGGACAGCATCGATCCACACACCTGTCTCGGTGCCATACAGACTCATGTCTCTGACTTTATCCAACCCACAACATGGCCTCATTACCCCCCACACTTAAGCTCAATTAAGCATCTGACATTCTCTCTCTCTCTCTCTCTGAATCTGTCGCCAGATTCTCTTTCTCCGACTGCTGCAGAAGAAGAAGAAGAGGAGGAGGAGGATGCCAGTGCCACACCACTATCAATCATTCATAGACTGGAAGACGATGTGAGAAAGAAAGGAAGATACTCTCTCTTTCAGTTTAAGGATAAGGGGTAAGTTTACGAAATCTGAAGACGGCGTCAGACCTGAGGGGATCCTCAGTTTAGCTTTAGTTCATCCAACAAAATGGTTTAGTAGTGTCCGTTTAGTTTTTATTTAGAATGCGCGCTCCCTCTAGTGCAAGTGCTGTCCCGATTCTCAGAAAAATTAAGTTGAGGGCCAAGTTTTAGGGCTGCATCGCCCTCAATATCGAGATTTTCCCGAGACCACCCTTGGGAGCAAGGGCTACCCAGAATGCATATCGTGTTTTGACAGAACAAAGATGGCGCCGAAAGCAGCGAAACGAGTACGCTAGAAATTAAGTATTTTCTTTGTTAATAAAGATATATATAATTGCACCATTGTATTATCTTAGTTTAGGCTCATGGATTACTTACGTCATTGTTGCGTATTTGTATCCTCTTGTAACTAACTGATAGGTTATTACGAATGACGTAAATGCGTTCTTCTTCTTCTTCTTTTTTGGAGTTGACGTACTGGACGCAGCTTTCGCGTTATTCTGCCCCCCACAGTCTGAAGACGTATCTGCATTTAAGGGGGTGTCCCATTTCTAAGTGACAAAATAACCCTCAACACTTGGTTTTGAGGGCCAGTTAAGATTGAGGGTTGAGCTTGAGGATTAAGATAAGAATTGGAATTGGCCCTTAGACTTAGTTTTCGTTAACTATAATAACCCTTTGAATTTGGAGAATACGTATATAAGAATCCAGCTCTGTGAAGAAAGCCTCGTTCTTTCAACTGTCTGTGAATTGAGTCTCCAAGGACACCGTGGAATTGAATTTTCCTGTACGATGACACTCCCCATCGCACACGCTCTCACTCTCATTGTGTAAATCCATGCATTTTTCATCCCCACTGCGTAGTGTGTGCGTGCGCACGCACTACAACGATAGCGTAAAAAAAACCTCCTCCGAGGCTTGTGGCGAGTGACGCCACAGCATATCAATGAGCGAGCAGCTCCCGCTTACAGCCCTCGGCATCAGCCAATCGTGATCTGCTGAGGCGCGAGGGGAATAACGGGACATTGGACGAGACTTTTTCCATAGCGACAGTTATAGGAAAAGAAAGCTCTCGAGGTCACGGATGCTCGTCCTCCTCGTCCAAAGAGAACACTGCGGAACACTGTATGTCAGTGGTGCCCTACACAGAGAGCAGCACAAATGAATTATTGAAGGTTACAGATGATGGTAAAAGCACCATTTCAGACTTCAGAGACATTATCAAGGCTCATGAGAGGAATTCCTCGCATCCTCAGAGGCGATTCTAGAGTCTGTAGGGGCCCTTCCTTCCAACCAGTGTTCATCACCATGATGTTATAAATAATCAACGACACCAACGAAAAATGTATGAATTCAATTTTTTTTTTTTTTCGAAATGAATGAAATAACATGGCAAAACCTTGTCATTAAAAAGTATGTGAAACTATAAATGAAAAGAACAATAAAATACTGGAAATAGCGTTTAAAAAACTATATAAACTTAGTAAAAAATACATAACACTGTAAAGAACCCACATTATAAAACAATATAAATATATAGAACAATAAAATACTGTAAATAACTGAAAAAAAAAAACATATATAAACTGAATAAAAAAGATATGTATTACACGTGAGGTGGGGCCCCTTTAGGGAGGTTTCCTACTGAGATGTCATTGCAAATCACCCATTGTTGTTTAAGGGGGACGGGGAGGCGGCTGGTCACTGCACATTTCAGTAAAAACAGCCCTCAGGCTCCGAGTGTCGGGGGCCCCCTATCGGCTCGGGGGGCCCCAAGCAGTTGCTTGCCTTGCCTGTTCACAAACTGCGCCGTCTGCTTGGTCTAAAATGATCAAATATGTATATTTTCTTACTGATCAACTCTATGACTACACTAAGATAAGAAGCCCGGGGATTGTAGGACGAAACTTCATCTACTGACTCTTAACAGCCTGTTACACCTCGAGCAGGACATTTGGCAAAGTCCATCCTGGAGGTGCCGCACCAACTACAGCAAAGCTGGAATCAAAAAAAAAAAATAACGATAACGACGAACGAAGCCAGAGCAAGGAGATGAAAAGAGCAAATCACCACTCTGCAATAAAAACAGAATGGTTCCTGTTTTCTGCCTCCCTGCCTTTTTTTATGTGTCGCTCCCAATATGTCCCGAGAGGCTTGTATTGCACCGTTACACCGAGCTTCTCTTTCATGTAACCTCGGCGTTTGAGCTTCAGCGCTCGCTGCAGAGGGAAAACAACACACACACCATATGACACGCTCTCCCGGAGGACAGCAGCAACAGCGACGACGAGCGTTTCCTGTCTCGATCCAAGAAGGATTTGTTTTCCATGATGCAGTGGCACGCAACGGAGCAACAAAATAAAGGTGTGCACATGAGGCTACATTGCACCCTAAACCTTGGAGATGCCTGTGTGTATAAATATCTTGTTCATAAAAAAAAATCATGCCGAAGTTGCCAGTTCCCATTATCAAGTAAAGACTCGTGGTGATCAAATTAAGATTCCTGCCTCACATTCTGAGGTCGTGAGATTTGCTCTGTCGTGATCCGACGCCAAAGAATCTGGCGATTCGACGGAAAATTGATTTGAGGGTGGCACCGAGTGGCCCTCAGGGAGAGGGTTGAAAGGTATGGAAACGCCGCAAAAGGAAATTGGGAAAGGAGACAGAATATCAATGGAAAAGGCCCTTTACACAGAAACTGCAGCAGAACATGTGACACTATCGTACAGTCTCCATCATCATCATCACTGTAGGGCCCTGCTGCCTGACAGTCGACAACAACCATGTACAGAGGCTGCATGGATCACACACTGTGACTGTGTGTCTGGAGACAGAGGGAAACAGATGGTCAGTCACCGCAGAACAAAGTACAGCTGGGCAGCAGTTTTACCCCCCGTCTTTGTCCTCTTAAAAGGAGAGGAGACCATTGTCAACTATTTTGATAATCGGTTTGAGGCTTTTTTCATGATGAAAACAAGATTTCTGATTGTTTCAGCTTCTTAAATGTGAATAATGTCTATGTTTCTTTGCTCCACATAACAAAGAAATCATTGTTTGTGGACAAAACAAGAAATTCGAGAACGCCGTCATTTCCAGGTTTGACAAACACTGATCAACCTTTTTTTTTTTTTTTACATTTTGTGACATTTTATGCACCAAACGATAAATCGAAATTAGTCTCAATTGTCAGTTGCAGCTCTAAACCATATTTTACTGAGGAGTAAGTTTAATCTCTCTGGAAGTGGGAAGTATGTATTCCTATAGTGGGAGTTCGATTAGCACTAGTGTAGCTAGCTCTTTTGTGACTGTGAGCCACAACATCTAGCTACGCTAATCATAAAATGAAAACATTTGCGTTTAGCCTAATGAGGTTGAGCAGTGTTTGTATTATGTTAGCCCTACACTAATGCTAATCATTACCTTTGGAAACAGGTTCGCAAAGTTAGCCGCAAAGTAGCAGCATGCTAATGCAAAAATAAATATGTTCTCGCGTATTGGTGAATGGACACCGACTTTGTTGGTTCAGTATAACACCGTGTTCTGCAGTGAACCATGTGAAAATGTCTCACCCACCGTGAGGACAGCCTCTTCACTCCCACCTCCCCGCTCCAGACAGCGCAGCTGCTGCTGATGAGCCGCTGCCTGCCTGGTGTAGTGTGATAAATCCGTGAAAATTAAAATGACTCCAAAAGATTTGAAAATCAAGAATGCACACCATCAGGCCATGCTCAACCCATATCCAAAGTCTTAGGGCGATCTGACTAACGGTCAGCGAGATATGCCTGTCACAGACAGACAAAGAGGTAGAAAATGGATGGAGAGAGAGAGGCGTCCTTATACTGACTTTATAGCATATATGATTGGATCGAGCATTACATGACAATTACTGGAGGACATGCACCATTTCTCTGTGTAATGGCTCTCTAGTATTAAGGTGTAAGACTAATAATTGTCCCTGTATTGTATAGTCTGGTGGTGGAGATTCTATCCTCACAGTCTTGCAGCGTAATACTCTCCCTCACTGTGACATATCAGCAGACATGGGAAGAGAGGAAGTTTGGCGAGAAGAGCAAGTGTTTTTTTTCACTCTCTCTCATGACTCAGTGTTGCTGTGTAAAAAGGAACGTGCTAATGCTCACGTGGCAAAGCGCTAAGAACCTGCTGCTGCTGCTGCTCCCCACAGCACATATCATCTGTGACATCATAAATGACTCAGTGATATCCGCTAAACATCTCAAACCTCACGTAAATAGCTCTCCTGAGGCTGCAGTGCATGACTTGAGCTTTACAGCGTGTCGTCGAGAGCAGCGTCTATGACTCCGTTCACTCGTAGCAAATCTCAGTATCAATAACTAAACTACTTTTGTCCCTTTGTTTCTTTGCGAGAACTAATGCAAGTGAAAGTAACACCAAAACTCTGGAAGATAATCTAATCTCTAGTCCATATTCAGTGTTGCCCGCCTGGCTGAGGTTCTACCTGGAACCCTTTTGGAGGGTTCCACCAAGAACCCTTTTAAAACCCTTTATTCGGGAAAGGGTTTTTCAGAAGCAAATGGTTCCAGGTAGAACCTCAGCCCTTGTAGAAGAACCCTTTTGGAACCCTTATTTCTAAGAATGTAGCATATGGTTGATTTACTTGCACTCTTGTTGATAGCAATCTGCAAAAACCTATCTATCATTTATGTGTAATCAAAAAAAAACAAAAAAACACCTATAGTTGTACATGAACACCAGATTTTGTTAAATTTGAAATTTGAACAGTATAAAACATATTTAAAGGTGCATTATGTAATAAATCTAAAGCAACTGGCCATAAAATCCTCCTAATATGTCACGGAGACTCAGGAATAATATTCATAGCAGTACAGCCAAAATATTCCCATTAAAGAAAATATTTTGCAGACTGCAAATCATGTTTATGTTTTGAAATCATGTTTTGGCATGTGGCGCCACCTACCGCTGTCTACCAATCATTGCAGTCAGTAGAAACTCAGCTTCCGCCCAACCACGGGTTGCCAGTTACGTCAGAAAACGAAACCTAAATAACCTCGGTAATTTGAATGTAGTAACCGTTTTTGTCCACATTCTTACGTATGGCACCTTTAAAATTTAAAATAAAATTTCTTTGAGGTTTTTTTTTTATCTCAATGTCTAAAAACAGGCCAAAAACATGGAAACTAACTCTAACTCTTTCCTCTCTGGTGACAAAGACGTTGATTCGCCGTCTTCTTGTGTGAATTAACCACACGTTGGCTTTGACGTGCAACTTCCCCACGCTTTCAGAAAGCGTTTTTTTCCGGTAGCACAAACTGTCGCATAGTTACGGTAATGCAAAGTAAGACTGGAAAAGAAAATAAAGCCGTAGACGATGGATGGATGATCTCCTGCTTAGAAGTAGACTGTATGTGTGTAAACTTTGTGGTGGCAAAACAAACTCACATTTGAGTCTCCAATTACCCTAACCACTATCTGCATGTCTTTAGACTGCGGGAAGAGGAAGGAGGACCTGGAGAAAACCCCCGCAAACACAAGGAAAACAAGCAAACAGAAAGGATTTAAGCACTGCAGGCGGATTCTAAACCATCCCGGGGCTCAGTATTAGAGAAGCACAGAAAGAAGGCAGCCTGTAGAGTATTTTATTGCACCTTGCAGCGCTTGCGTCGCCTCCCTGGTGGCGTCTTTAATGGGAAAAACTAAGTAAGCATTTTCATTCCTTGCTTCTACGCTTCCACTGGCAAACGCAAGGAGAGGGGAACATTACCGCAAACTGCTTTGAGACGAGACAACGCAATGATTAAGGGAATTAGACGAGGGAAGGTTACTGCAGCTACACCCATAACTACACAACGGCACGGCAGCGAGGATGCTCAGGGCTAATGTGTGACAGCGCTGTCGCTGCACCAGGAGAACCCAAAGAACAAACCTCCCTCTGCTGCTTCTTCTCAGCAAAGTTGCCCTATTTCAAGGGAATTGAGGCTTCTCATATATATATATATATATATATTTTTTTTTTTTCTGGAGAGCATTGTTCTTGAAGGTCCAAAGGGACAGTGTTACTAACAGGTGTGTTTGTACGCAACCTGCAAATTATGAAGTATGTGACCAAGAATGCCAAAGGATGCAGTAAATGGAAAATATATATGTATATATATTTACATATATATATATACATATATGTAAATATAAATATATATATATATATACACACATATATATTCATTGGCTTTAGTGTCTTGCCATTGTTAAAACAAGGTTCACATAGTATACTTTATAAATATATATGTATATATATATATATAAAAATATACATACAGTATATAAACATGTACATATATACGTACATACATACATATATATACATATGTTACTATATATATGTGTGTATGTACATACATAGATATATGCATATATACATACGCACGTACATACATACATATATATGTACATATATACATACATCATATATATGTACATATATACATACATACATATAAATACATATATACATACATACATATATATATTTATATACGTATATACATGAAGTGTAAATAGAGGATTATGGCCACCAAACGATGACAAAAACCAAATAATCAAAACAAAAAATATGATTATTACAAAACTGAAAATAATAGTACAATAATACACGTTTATTCTGTTCTGCCATGACCTGAAGTGACAGTTATTATCACAGTGTCTTCTTCTCTGGGTTTAAAAAAAAAAAATATGAAATTGTCCTTCAAGCTGTGTCAGGGAGAGTTGAGAGTGAACTAGCTTCGAACATCACGTGTTCACAAACTAGCCAAAACGCCCAGGTGAACACGACATGGCTGAGATAAAGTGTGGCACTGGATCACTGGATCGCAAAACAGATGTATGGGACATCACACCCTGAAATCCATGACAGAAAAAAGCAGGTTGTGATGCTAAAGAACAGACATCTCACCTCTCAGGGTATGGGTGCATTTTTTTTTTTACTGCATCAAAAATCAACCTGCAGCACTTGGATTTGTCACACAGTTCAAGAAGAGGCCCCGTTAAGAGCTCGGCGAGGTACATTTTTGAAGTGTCAGCTCCTCCGCTAAACTGCCACAATAACACTTCTTTGAGTTAGGGGAGGGAGTGAGAGCGCCGGGAGCCCGAGAAGAGCTAAAGCGTTGCAGCGCGGATATTCAGCCCAGTGGAGAGGTAAAAAAAAAAAACATGCACAATCCACTTTCTCTGTGAGTTCCCTCCTCTCATTTGTAGGGACCTGGCTATAAAACGTCCACTCCACTGAAGCAGTGCAGATTGCAACAAGAAATTCGAGAGCTTTGCAAAAAAAAAAGTGTTAAACTATGAAATAATAAACTGTAAATAAGATATGCACCAGTGAATGTACTGGAGTTACCCCATGCATTTCCTTTAACGCACACGTCGTCGACTGGGCTGCAACAAGGTCCAATAAAGGACCACGGAGAGGTTGTTAAAGAGGCATGAATCTTTTATGGAAGTGGGCAATCGTCCTCGATATCAAAAAAAGAAGGCTTTGACACCTTCTGCCCGGAGTGGAGCACATCGCTGGCTTTTCTCGACGCAATAACTGTTTGTATCGGACGCAGGAAATGTCAATGTTTGCTTTAAAACTCTTTAAAATGCTCTAAAGTGAGCCTGGACAGCAGCAGTAAACACAGCCACTCTAAATGACTTATAAGGGACAGAACATTGGACATAATTAGGGATTAGAGATAGCAGAGCTGTTTTTAAGTGGCTCAGCCAAAAAGTAGTTTCAGGATGTTTGATGGATCTTATCCATGGTTAAAAAAGTGGAACTCACAAGTAGGGAAAATCCTAATGAATTGGCTCCATGACACGTCCATGTTTAGTCAGAGACGGCACATAATGTGAATGTGGATGGCACATAAGCAGCGTTAACTGCCAAGAAGCAAAGAAGAAATCAGAGATGGGAGATGAGAAATGGCCCTGCTAGTTTATGGAGGAGGGAGCAGCTAAGAACGGGCTAAGAGAGCAGGATACATGATGCTGCAACTGGCTAATATTGGATAAACATTTTCAGGCATTTTCCATTTTCTGACTGAGCATAAACACGTACCAAAAAATCAATAATCAGGCAATCGTGTCACTCATTTGAATGCAATAACAAACTATCCATACAGTTATCTTCTAATTGGTTTCATATTAGATATATACTATATACTATACTATATGGGTTATACTATACTATACCATACTATACTATATGGGTTATACTATACTATACCATACTATACTATATGGGTTATACTATACCCTACTATACTATATAGGTTATATTATACTATACCATACTATACTATATGGGTTATATTATACTATACCCTACTATACTATATGGGTTATATTATACTATACCGTTATACTATACCATACTATACTATATGGGTTATATTATACTATACCGTTAAACTATACTATATGGGTTATATTATACTATACCATTATACTATACCATACTATACTATATGGGTTATAGTTTACCCTACTATACTATATGGGTTATATTATACTACACCGTTATACTATACTATACTATATGGGTTAAATTATACTATACCCTACTATACTATATGGGTTATATTATACTATACCATACTATACTATATGGGTTATACTATACCCTACTATACTATATGGGTTATATTATACTATACCATACTATACTATATGGGTTAAATTATACTATACCCAACTATACTATATGGGTTATATTATACTATACCATACTATACTATATGGGTTATATTATACTATACCCTACTATACTATATGGGTTATATTATACTATACCGTTATACTATACCCTACTATACTATATATAATAGTATATATATATATACACAGATGCCTTAATGTGTTTTAACAATAAAATAGGACATTTTGGCTGTTCCACACACATTGAATGGGCTTTTTGAGGATTCAGACCTGGTTTTAGGGTTGTGACATAAACACTAACCCTTGTCAGGCCCATAAATGTAAATAAAGAACATATTTCATCTCTTTTTTGCCCACATTGTTATAATCCAAATATTTTATCTATTTTCTGTCCGTCATTTACTGATTAGGATTTTAAATTATTTGACATTTAATTTAAAAAAAAAAAAAAAAAAAGAGAGAAAAACTAAGTGCTGTGGCCATTGATTAAAACAAATATTTGTTCTTGTTTATGAATAATTTAAAATCAGTGGTTGCAGGACATCCAACACCTTACCCAAGTGCATCCTGGGTAAGCAGAGCAGCATGAGATGCAACAGATGAGATAAAATCTGCGAGAGCGACTGCAGCTGAGAGCACAATCGGCGTACGTGGCCGCGGTGGTCTTCAGACGAGGAGGAAAAGAACAACGGGGTCTTCTTTAAGAAGACGCCTCCTCTCTCATCGCTGCCTGGTTAAATATTCATGCTCTGAAACGCCAGATCAATCAGGTCCACTTACTGCATGCCACTGACATTACTGGGGAAATTTCTTCATTTGGCGGCGCAATCAATATCTCATTACAGCAGCTTTTCACTGGGTTGTCTCTCTCTGTGTAGGACCGCTGGCTTTACTCCCTCTGTCTATATCAAGAACCTTATCTTATCTGTCCATATATATGTCTATATATGTATATATACATATGTATATATATATACATATGTATACAGTATATCTTGAGGGTTAGGGTTACCTGTCCGTTCACCTGTCCCCATCGTTCAACTAGTCTCATCGTTCACCTGTCCCCGTCATTCACCTGTCCTCATCGTTCAACTGTCCTCATCGTTCACCTGTCCCCATCGTTCACCTGTCCCCATCGTTCACCTGTCCCCATCATTCACCTGTCCTCGTCTTTCACCTGTCCTCATCATTCACCTGTCCCCATCGTTCACCTGTCCCCGTCGTTCACCTGTCCTCGTCGTTCACCTGTCCCCATCGTTCAACTGTCCTCATCGTTCACCTGTCCTCATCGTTCAACTGTCCTCATCGTTCACCTGTCCCCATCGTTCAACTGTCCTCATCGTTCACCTGTCCCCATCGTTCACCTGTCCCCGTCGTTCACCTGTCCTCGTCGTTCACCTGTCCCCATCGTTCAACTGTCCTCATCGTTCACCTGTCCCCATCGTTCACCTGTCCTCATCGTTCACCTGTCCTCATCGCTGACCTGTCCTCGTCGTGAATCTGTCCCCATCGTTCAACTAGTCTCATCGTTCACCTGTCCTCATGTCCTCATCGTTCACCTGGCCCCATCGCTCACCTGTCCCCATCGTTCACCTGTCTCCATCGTTCACCTGTCTCCATCGTTCACCTGTCCTCATCGCTGACCTGTCCTCATCGTTCACCTGTCCCCATCGTTTACCTAGTCTCATTGTTCACCTGTCCCCATCGTTTACCTAGTTCACCTGGCCCCATCGTTCACCTGTCCTCGTCGTTCACCTAGTCTCATCGTTCACCTAGTCTCATCGTTCACCTGTCCTCATGTCCTCATCGTTTAACCTGTCCCCATCATTCACGTAGTCTCATCGTTCACCTGTCCTCATCATTCACCTGTCCTCATCATTCACCTGTCCCTGTCGTTCACCGGTCTCCGTTGCTCACCTGTCTCTGTCGTTCACCGGTCCTCGTCGTTCACCTGTCCCCGTCGTTCACCTGTCCCCGTTGCTCACCTGTCTCCGTCATTCACCTGTCCCCATCTTTCACCTGTCTTCATAGTTCATCTGTCCTCGTCATTCACGCGTCTCCATCGTTCACCTGTCCCCGTCGTTCACCTGTCCATGTTTATACTTCTGCGTACTCCATTTCAAACATGTGAATTCGATATCACATTTGCACCATAAAAGTTACGCCAGAATTGAATAAATTATATGAAGTTTTCACAAGCAGCATCTGTTTTCTGAATCTCAAAACACATTCAGTGTCGGCATAAAATCACAGAGACAAACAAAACAAGCACCAAGCAAAGCCGTCCTCTCCGTTACAATCTGCATTATGACAAGAAAACTTGCACAAAATCACTTCATTAAGAAGCTTCTGCAGAGTTTAGGCCTCTCAAAAATCTGCACCATTACGCTCACAATGCCTCGCGGTCGCTAATGAAACTGAGCTTTTTAATCCAACCATGAAATGACGACACAGACCTCAGCCAAATAACATTAAAACTCTCCTCCTGACTGTCAAGGAGAATGCAGGGATGTGCGCCGCACTAAATTCCCATCAGGGGGAATAATTTCACGGTAATCTCTTATGATTATACGCGGGGCAAGTGACGGAGGAGCCGAATATAAAGTCAGTCTGGCATCACCGTGTGTGACGATTAATTTTTTGGGCAGAAATTTAATCTACTACCCTTTTTTTCTGATATGATACCATAGTTAGGTTCCAAGCGAGCTGAGGCGATACCATGTGCGACGTCTCCAGACTGCCAGCCTCTGATTGGTCCAACACAAGGATCGAGCCGAACAAAGCCGAACTGTAGATCTGTTAAAAAGACATAACAATCCTCTGGGTAATCTCCAACAATTACCAGGGAAATGTCTAAAATCTCAATATTTGACACAGGAGTCTGGCGTATTTCGCTAATGATTGGGTTACACTGAAAACAACTGCTTTACAAGTCACTACTCACTCGTTTGTGCGCGTAAAATTAAGTCCCGGCAGTTTCATCCAGCTGTGCTGTGATGACTCCGCCCACGTTGAGGAGGTACTATGGAAAACACAACCTAAACCGTGCTGTGCCGAGGCGAGGCGAGCTGGAACCATGGGTGGAAAAGTGGCTAAATATCTCTTGCTCCTGAACCTTTAAGAAGCCCAAATAAAAGATACTTCTATGCAATTTATTATAATTTACGGACCTGTAAGATACAACCTCTTATCTCCCACGATCTTTAACCGTTTCACACTACAACACATCAGTCAAAAGCAGGTGAAAATGAGATGGACAACAGGATGACAGCTAACGCTAATGTTGCGCCGTACCTTTCTGGCTCGCCGCTTTGCCCCATCGCGTCGCCGCCGCAACGACAGTCATCGCCCCGGATGCAAAGTGAGAGCGAAGCCTTCGCATAAACAAGCTGAGCGCTGCCACAGCGCGTTAGTCACAACCCCCCCCCCCCCCCCCCACCCCCCAAAAGTCTGGCCTTTTCAAGGTCGCTATACTCCCACTCAAGCGCCGCTAATAGATCACCAGAATTTGATATTTTCGCCCTGGCGGGGATCCTCGCATCAGAGAACTCGCACGCTGTGAAGTGCTTTCGCTAATAGACGGCCTTCCGTCAGGTGTTTACACAAGTTAAGACAAAAAGACAGAAAGAACTGTGCTTTCTTTTTCCATCCTGCCTTACATCTATCCTCTAATGCAGGGGTCTCAAACTGGCGGGGCCCCCAGTCGATTACATGCGGCCCCCCCACTTAATATCATGTTATAATGAAAACATGGCCCACGGCCTCACCGTCTTTTAAACACAGTGTGTAGCTGAGGCAGAGCTGCCAGTGAGATGATAGAATATAATATGTTTTTAAAACAGTAATAATAAGAGATTTGGTCATAATTATCCCATTATTAAAGGCGCCATATGTAAGAATGTGGCCAAAAACGGTTATTACGCTCAAATTCAGAATACCAAGGTTTTTTAAGTTTCGTTTTTCTCCGCCTTTGTAGCTCAGACGTACTGTAACTGGCAACCCGTGGTCGCTCGGCAGCGGAGACTCTACTGACTGCAACGATTAGTAGACAGCGGTAGGTGGCGTCACATGCCAAAACATGATTTCAAAACATAAACATGATTTGCAGTCTGCAAAAGATTTTTTTAATGCAAATATTTTGTCTGTACTGTTGTTGTTGGTGAGTTCAGTTTGTTATATGAACATTATTCCTGAGTCTCTGTGACATAGGAGGAGATTTATTACATAATGCACCTGTAAATGTATCATATACAACATTCAATTACATATATAAATACACTTGTTAGGGCCCGAGCAACGAATGGAAGTGGCAGAAACGGCTCCTGGTACGAATTTTAATTCGAGTTGTCCACACTACTTTTTTTATGTAATTTAAAATAAATGTCTGTTTTTGATATTAATACATTAATTTTGCATCATAAATAGTATTATTAAATATGTGTGATATTGTGAACAGCTGTTTTTTTCCCCACTTTTTCTTCTCTACGCCGGCCCCCCAGGTCATTTGAGTTTGAGACCCCTGCTCTGATGACACAACACACAGCTGTCAAGTTATTCATTTTTTTGGATTTGTTCACTTGCTTTTAATGAATCTGCTCGAGCTGCTACATTTCAAACAGGAACCAACAAAGTTCCTGGAGAATATGCAGCTTTAATAAACTCAGTGCAGCATTTTGTTTGGAGAGGAGGACGAGGAGGAGGGAGGAGGAGGAGGGGATTCTCTGAGTCTCCTGCTTCACAATCAGCACCGTTCCTCTTCCTGAAACATCAAATTACCCATGGCTGAGATATCCTCACCTCCCTCCTCCCTGCTAGTCCTCCTCCCACTGAGTTGGGTTTATAGGCGGCAGCGGCAGCAGCAGCAGCAGCAGCAGCAGCAGCAGCAGCAGCAGCAGCAGCAGCAGCAGCAGCAGCAGCAGCAGCAGCAGCAGCAGCAGCAGTCCGACAGGGATAATTTCTGCCGCCACTCCAGGGAAATTACTTTGTGTTGTGAGAGAAAAGGCCGTTTGTGAACTGCTTTATCAAGCGTCTTTTGACTCTGCAATAACATTTGGAAGACACGGCCTACTGCAATATTCTCATACAGTGATCGAATGTAAAGGCACGCATGGTTCTGCAGGACTGACCGTTAGTGCTAGTCATGTTCCCTGCTCTCCCACCACTGCTGCTGACTTTAGTTCTGCTTCTGCTTGGACTGATGAATAATTTCTGCGCCGTGCTCTGCCGTGGCACGTCTGGTGCAGGCCCGACTGCACCACACAGCGACAGCACCGCATTTGCATTCAACAGGACACACACACACACACACAGAGATGAACGCCAAGCTCCCTCACATACCAATACCATTCAGCTGTGTCTCTGTGGATGAATGCAACAAGCTGCTAAGCTCTTCCCCTTTGTCATATTAGTCAATGTCATCTCACTTTTCCTCCCACTGTTACATCTATGGAGGGAAAATACATTCAAAAAAATGTGGCCAAAAGGGTTAAGCAAGCAAAAAAAAAAAAAAATCAAATAAATTCCCCATAAAACCCCATAATCCTGATTATGAATGGTGATTCATGTTAGAAGTGTCTAAACATGACACGTGTCGCTGATAAATGGTCTGTATTCATATATATATGTATATATATATAAAGCACTTTTCTAGTCTTGATGACCACTCAACTACTACACTACAGTCACTCACACCCTCGTATTACATACCCGTTCACACACCTCACATCTTTTGAACCTCGCCAGAGCAGGAACTAAAAAAATAATACCAGGTACCAGGTACTGTGCTAGTGGAAATGCAAAAATAAGCGCGGAAATGCGCCAAAAATGAACATTTCCAAACTTAAAAAGCCTCTGTGCCCCTCTCAAAAATGTCTCAACCTGAGGAGACGCACACAAGAGTCTGCAGTGGAGATGACCTTTGACAAACAGACAAGGTCGCTTCCTCATTTCCTCTCATCGTGCGCAAAAATGATCTGCTGCAGCCACATTTTTCACTTTCAATCTCCGCCTGTTGCCGACACAGGAAAATGACTCAAATTGGTCCGTTTTTTTTAAAGGTGCATTATGTAATAAATCTAAAGCAACTGGCCATAAAATCCTCCTAATATTATGTCACAGAGACTCAGGAATAATGTTCATATAACAAACTTGAACTCACCAACAACAACAGTACAGCCAAAATATTAGCATTTAAAAAAATATATTTTGCAGACTGCAAATCATGTTTATGTTTTGAAATCGTGTTTTTGGCATGTGGCGCCACCTACCGCCGTCTACCAATCATTGCAGTCAGTAGAGTCTCAGCTGCCCGAGCAACCACGGGTTGCCAGTTACGTCAGAAACAGAAACCTAAAAGACCTCGGTGTTTTTGAATTTGAATGTAGTAACCGTTTTTGGCCACATTCTTACATACGGCACCTAGATGAGCACAGTGTAAACGTCGAGTATAAGTGCGTCTCAAAAAATCTTTGGCGACCACCAGCGTTAGCGTTCCAGTGTTTACAATGTAGATCGCAGTAAAAGTTGTCTATTGTGTATATTTTTTACGTAGATCATCATTAAACCCAGAATAGAGGTGAATGTGGAGATGAAACGTCAGCTCCCTTTGGACTAGCAGGTATGCTGATGTGGTGACCTCCGTGTGCTGTGCATAAAGGGGTTGGGGGGGTTGTCGAAATCGTGGTTTACTGTCATTTACACGAGGATAAGAACATCGCTGATCGTGCAGCTCGACACACAAGAAACCACAAGCAGAGACCTGTGCAGAACCTCACTTCCTAGTGTCTCGGTGGTCTTTCTGGAAGACCTCCAGCATTTGGCTCCTTCGTCTATCGTCGAACCCGGTGTGTATTTTTGGACATGATCCGCCTCTCGGTGCGTTTCAACCACAGACGAGGAGCAGATGGTGTCATCATCTGTCTTCGTTCAGATACTTCAAGAGTGTCGACGCTCATCGTGGGCTCAAGAAATCCACTTAGACGTGAAGTTTTTCATTGCAGGAGAAGCAATTCTGAAGTGTCTTTTGTGAGCACACAAAAGTTTGTCTGCAGTCGTTTTGTGTCCGTCTGACATGAAATGATTATTTGCACATGGCGTTTAAATAATGCATCACACAACAAGAACATTTATCTTCCAATTGAACGTGATTCAGATCCAGATTATTTGTCCCTAAGGACAATGCACTTCCAACAGTCCCCTGAACCATACAAGTTGTAAATAAATAAATAAATAAATAAAGTCAAATCACAGGCTGTGGGAGGTAAGTTTTACACGACAGTGCTGTCAACTTCTTGACACAGAGGCTGCAGAAGAAAGACAACAGCGATGCGCAAAAACAATGGGGCTCTGTCACCGCCTATTAGATCATCTGCATTAGAAGACCCGGGGTTATCACAGGGTTTCAGATTAAATAAGATCACAGAGGCAAGACAAGTCATAATCGAGAGGAATAATCCCACACACACACACACACACACACACACACACAAGGTGCCATGGAAGAAAAAGGGGGAACATATAAATGGAGCTACACATTTCTGCACAGCCGCGCTGCTTCAAGTGAAAAATGTACTCACAGTTCTGAGGAACTGGATTTCATCCTCTCCTTCTCCTCCTTCAGCCATGGCCGCACCGGAGCCTGCTCACACTCGGGAAGCCTCCACTGGCTCCTCTCACCTATCGATATTAGCATATATAGCTAATCCACGGACCATACAGCGGACAGACTGCCGCAGCATGTGCTACTCAGGCCGCTGTGCTCACCGCCCGGAGGAGTGTGCGTGAGCATCGGCGGGCTGGAGCGACTGGGGGCACGGTGTGGCTGCGAGAAAGCAGCCGAGTGGTGACGCGGAGATACAGCAGCAGCAGCAGCGGCAGCGGCAGTAGCGGCGGCGGGGTCTTTATCTTCGACGTCACTGACGGACCGTATCAGTTCAACGCGCGAATATTTAAAAATACATATATTAAATGAGCCGTGTCCGCCTACAGGAGGCGTCGTCGACGCCGTTCAGTGTTCACCGCGCTGCTGGTTCCTGATCAGCACCATGGTCAGCGCCTCACCGCGCACACATGAGTGAGAGATGGATGACGAGACGCCGTCAGCCACTTTATTAGCAGAGGCGCAGCTTGTGAACAGGCAGGGCAGGCAACTGCTTGGGGCCCCGAGCCGATAGGGGGCCCCCCGACACTCGGAGCCTGAGGGCTGTTTTTACTGAAATGTGCAGTGACCGGCCGCCTCCCCGACCCCCTTAAAAAACAATGGGTGATTTGCAATGACATCTCAGCAGAACCGTTTCTTGCTATATGCGGACTATGCAGCTGCATAGGGCCCCGCAGCCACCAGGGGGGCCCCAAGCTGCAAGTTCAGACCCATATTTTATTATATTTTTGAGAATTAAAAGAACCTTTCTTTATTTGCATGTATTGCATGCATTCATTATGCATATATTTGCAAAGCATGTAAGTGCAACACTTTTTATTCCTAATGGATGACTCACCAATAAATGACTTATTATAAATGCGATTAAACACAATCAACCTTAATGACTTAAAAATAATGGGCCCGCATAATGGAAATACACATGCATGGTTTATGAATTTAGGGCGATGCAATGCTGCCCTCTAGCGTGACTGATGTGCACTGCACACTCTTTGACTTCATTTCTTGATCTCTCTTCCTCCTCATGTATCCATCACTTTTCTCTCGTTGCAGAGGCGATTCTAGAGTCTGTAGGGGCCCTAAGTAAAAATTCCCAGGGGGCCCTTCCTTCCAACCAGTGTTCATCAAGACCCTAAATTACATAGTTAAAAAACTTTTGTTGATTTGGGTTTCCAGAGGCTTTAAGTACAGTTCTACCTAAGTCATTTTCTGGTTTAAAAAAATAAATATATATATATTTGTGTAATAATAAGATCCATAAATGAATCAAAGTGCACCTTGGTTTGTTCTCTTTGAACACAATACTGCAAAAGCTGCTCCATGTTCTGAAATCTTTATTAAGAACCCTTTAAGTCCCGCAAGGGGAAATTCAATTCTGCAGTGAGTTAGTGAACACACACAGCACACAGTGAGGTGGAGAACATGCTAACCAAGCGCAGTGAGCTGCCATGCCAGTGAGCAGTGAGGGGGTTAAGTGCCTTGCTCAACAGCACTTCAGCTGCGGACTGGTCGGGGATTGAACCGGCTACCTTCCGGTCTCGAGCTCGAAGCCCTAACCACTAGGCCACAGCTGCATCACACGACATTTAAGAAAGAAAGAAAGAAAGAAAGAAAGAAAGAAAGAAAGAAAGAAAGAAAGAAAGAAAGAAAGAAAGAAAGAAAGAAAGAAAGAAAGAAAGAAAGAAAGAAAGAAAGAAAGAAAGAAAGAAAGAAAGAAAAAAAAAAAAAAAAAAAAGTGCTCACTGCCCAGCAGTCACAACAAGGAGTTACATCACTCACTACATATTTTGCACAATAAAATACACAAAGATGTTTTTCCCCAAAAGAAAAATGAAATGAAGAAAATCATCCTAAAATGTTGTTTTTGTTCCCCCAAAAAGAGGGAAATAAAACAAACAAACAAAAACTTCCATAATATCATCATTGGTCACAGAAAAAAACTAAAAATCAACAAACTCTGCTCTACAAAAGACGACTGTGTGACTGATTATTGGCCAGGCAGAGCAGGTGACCTCTAACATCACGGTTTGGGTAGTATCTTCATTGTGATTGACTTCAGAGAATATTTAAAAAAGAAAGCATAAAATAATGACTTCATATTGCAGAACCTGTCACACTTATACTGCCCCCTGGTGGTTTTCATGGAGTGTGAAAAGAGCCAGAGCAGACATTATTCCAGTCCTGAGATATCAGTGATCCACCTCTGTTGTCTCAAAGGATCTTTGGTGATCTGGTGAAATAATGGACAATTTGCTTTTCCTCTACTGTTTTGGTATCCCGGGCAACTACAGCTGTCCGTCATCTTTCTTGACATATGACCTGCTTTACTGCCAAAATGGTGTTGTTTTGATGTCAACTGCCAGAGTTGGCAACTTTATACACTAGCTTTTAACCAGGAATGGACACGTCAGTGCAGCTGTGTTACTCGCTTTGGCCACTAGGTGCCTCTGATTAGCAAGAAATGGATTCACCTGCGCTTCCGTGCCGCTTTGACGTCACTGCCCACTTTTCCTCCGCTGCGTGTAACAACAACACGGCAACAACACGCGGCGTGGACTCGTCACGGCAACACGGACTTTACCTCACACACACTGCTCTTCTATACATAGCCTTGGTTCCTTGGTCACACACATGTTGTCACACACACACACACACACACACACACACACACACTGCAGCAGGCACCGCTCATAGTAACAGCCAATCACAGAGCACGGAGCCGACGCTGCGCGGTGCTCCTATTGGCCAGAGCTGCTGTCAATCACAGCAGAGGAGCCCCCAGAGGAGCAGCAGCAGTTTGAGCTGTGGCTGCAGCAGCACGCAGCAGAGATGTGAAGGAAGAGGATTAATAATCTGCTGAGCCCTTTAAACCGGGTAAGTTAAATGTTTGTATATATACATATATATATATATATTTTTTTTTTTTAAGTGCAGTGTGTGTGTGTGTGTGTGTGTGTGTGTGTGTGTGTGTGTGTGTCACTCTGTCCTTCTTCCTGGATATAAACTCTAAGCAGATGCGAGGCCAAGTGTGGACTTTTATTTTTTATGTCTTTGAACTGAATGAATTATACATGCAGCTGGATATAAGTGGATTTCAGTTGCGACTGTAGCTGTGTGCGTGCATGCACTCGTGGTTTGTTGCAAGGTGACAGTGAGTGGCCCGTGCGGGATCATCATCATCATCATCATCATCATCACATGGGCCTCTGTTATCATGTGAAGCAATGAGCTTCTTCAGTGTTTGTAAACATCCCTGATATCATGCTCTCTTAGTCTGGGCCCCAGCTGCACCATCATGTCCTCACCACATGCAGTTTTTTTTTTTTTTTTTTTTGTTAATGCTGCAGCTTTTGACAAAATCTGCTTCTAGATTTTATTTACTTTGTCATGAACACATGTGTTTTGTTTCTGTGTCTCTGCGTTGGTGTCCAGGTAGTAGACAGGCCGAGCCCCACATGTTCTAAGTCTGTGCTTGAATTCAACATGTAATGTTTTTGTGATGGACAGAGAAATGATCAGAGAATTTTTAAATGTTGTGTTTCAATTTATTTGAAATGTAATTCAGATTTTTTTTTAGAGTAGAGTAGAAGTAGTTGTAGTACATTCCCATTGTTCCAATGTAAATAATGCATTTCATTTTACTCCGATTATTAATTGAAATCAAAAAGGTTGTTGAGTTTAAGTTTGGTTCAGTCCGACAGATATAACGAGAACTGAAGCTCAACCATTATTAATCCATGACTAAATTTAGTTGATTCCATTGTTTTTCTTAGAATTAAAACTAACAAACTCTATTTTTCAGCTTCTTAAATGCAAATATTGCCCCCCCCACAATATTTTTTGAAATTCTGTGGCTGAAGCAAGTATTAGTTATGAAATGAATAGTTATTTACAGCCCTCCTGCCATGCTAGCAGCAAACCCAAAGCAAAACGACATGAATACCATATAAGTCCAACTTTATTTAAAAAAAAGCACCTTAACAACAGCTGAAACAAAGTGCTGTACATCAGAGATAAACAAATAAAACATACAAACGTGTTACCTAACAATTATAAAACACTAAAATACTGTAGAAAATATAAAAACAGCACAAACTAGAAAAGCACTCGGAGAGCGCAGACCTCCGCCAGTGCAGGACAGTGAAAGGGGCGTGTCTAACATGCTGTGGAAGATTTATTAGTGCTGTGCAAAAGGTTAACGCATGACACGGTTTCCATGACGACTGTACAGAAAAAGACGCGCGTGACGTCACGTTTTTACGCGCCGCGACACCGGAGTCCAGGCACCGTTTACCAGTTAGCTCCGTTAGCTGCATTAGCTCCTTTTAGTGCCTTTAGCGCCATTAGCGCACCTACAGTGGAACCGGCGCGGTCTGTTTATTATACGAAAAGAGCAGCGCTACAAATAACCAGCGTACCTGTGTACTGTGTATGTGCGCCTCCTGTTTTTAAAGTTTAGCGTTACTTCACAGACTCATTTTAACAATCGGGAGTCACGTAAAAACATGACGTCACGCACGGTCTTCATGGAAACGCGTCATGCGTTAACGTTTGACAGCACTAAGAGTTATTATTTATTCATTGTCAACGTTGTTTTCAACAGTGTTTGACGTTTTGCTATCCTACATTCTGTGTCTGCAAAGTCTGATTGATTTGCCGCATGCTACTTTCCTTCTCTCTGACAGCATCTGGACAGGCCGGTTGATGAACTACCACAAATCCTCCTCTGCCCAGTCACTCACTCTGGGGACTGACAATTTACTCTGTCAACCACAGTGATTTAAACGTAGCACCCTATCATGGAGGGCACGCACGCCATCTTGGTTCTGTATGCGCCCATCCACGAGCTCTGCAACATCAGCCTGTATTACCCAAAGAGGCCGGCCCCGAGCTTCAAGTACAAGAGCCGTGCCCCTCATCCAGTAAGGTTTGGTAATAACAACCATGACAGGGGAAAGGAGGATCTCGCTGCGTTCGAACAAAGACTCCAGTCTTCTGACTCCACGGGCCAACTCCTCAACTCGACGACAAAGGAAGCTGTTGCAGAGCTCTGCTGGCTGGCGGCGGAGCACCGCCAGTTACTGGCGGACCTCTTATCACTGTGCAGGGACTGTGCCAGCAAAGTCAGGATGGGTAACCAGGATGGGAAGCTCCAGGATTACATGGACGGTCAGGAAGTGCACCTTGGAGGTCACGTTGTCAACAACAGCGAGCGTACTTTAGCCGTGTCTCCGGATCAGAAGAAAACCACGTCCAAGAGCAAGAAGCTGAGAAAGCTGGGGAGTAAAACATTCGACAGTGCTGAGGATTTCCTACACGGCAAGATGAAGAAGAAAATAACAAGTGGGATTTGTCCTGCTCAGACGAGTGTGTCCAAGTCTGCAGCCTCAGCAGTGGAGCGGATTTCAGGGACGCCAGTTTCGAACAGTACAGCTACTGGCTCTTATGTCAGCGCAGTCAGTAATCCCATCCTGCCAATGGAGGAGCCCTTCCAGATCGGCCAAGAGGGCTGGGACTTCATGGAGGACAACCGGACGTTTGACCCCGACATGTACTTCTGTAACGATTTCTCAGACTGCGAGCTGGGTTACGAGTCGTCTTCTTGCAGACTGATCGAAGGACTGTCGCGGCGGGAAAGTGGAAGCAACCTTCGTCCAAGCAAGAGGTTTGAGTCTTCGGCGGAGACGTCGTCCAAGAATGCGTCAACGGTCGCGTCCACCCAGCCGCCCAGGAGCGCGGGGGTCAGGGTGGTAGCTAAAGTGCAGGATTTGGCGGGGATAGTGCAACATGTCAACCGTACGAGCCCAGACGGTGAAGGTCCGGCTGTGTGGGGACGGTCAAATGGAGACCAGGGAGTCCGTAGAGAAAAGACGGGTAAAGAACTGTGGTTGCCCTTGTCTACTACCACCAACCATTCACTCCCAGCCGAATCCTACACAAAGAGCCCCTCTTCCTCCTCTCTGGCCGGCGTCTTTAACACCTCTTACCCTGCTTCAAACAGCCTCCAGAGCATGTCCCCTGTGCTGTCCCCTCTGCCCTCCAAGCAGCCGAGCCCGCAACTCAACCACCGCATCCTGCTGCTGTCGGACAAGGACATGGAACCCGACGTGGACAACGCCGGCGACGCGGACGCCGAGCCCAAGGTCTACACCGAGGTCGTCGACCGGAACGGCAACAGGCGGACGATCACGCGTCTGGATCTGAACCTGAGCAGGCGGCCGAGCGCCTCCAAGTGGAACTCCTCCAGCAACTCCACGACAACAGGTGAGTTTTCTTTCAAAAGCTTTCAACAGGCAGCTCAAGCAACCCTGCTTTGATGATAATGCTGTCATCCACGCTTTCATGAAGCATGAAAGCTGCTAGATTTTCAATAGAGAATAGAGAAATGTTTTGTGAAATGTCTTTGGTAGCTTTTTAACTGCCGTGTCCTCACCTTGGCTTTGGAACACGATGACCACAAATCAAAAACTACCCAACAGAGTTGAACAAGGGCCGAGCAGAGCCTGAGAACAGTATATCACTGATGATCCACTGGCAGAGATTAGTGGGAGTGTCCCAGATTAAAGGCTGACAAAAGTTGACACCGAGTAGTTTAAACTGACCCTTGAGAACACAGCGTTAACTGAAGCGTTGCCAATTTGGACTCTTGAGGGATCCGCTAAACCCCCCCAGTCGGCGCGAAGAAGAAGAAGATTAGACGTTCCGTATTTGCAGAGGTGCTTTCCTCTTTTTGTATAATCTGCCTGATGGCGGAATAAACACAATCACAACATGCATAATCTTCGCAAAAGACACAATGTTTGACATTTCTTTAAGATGTTTCTACAACAGAATCACTCCATGCTGTAGAATCCAAGCTAATTCTCCTACTGTTGGTCGTCTGATTAGTGACGGATGAGGCCTTATTACTATTATTATTATTACATTAGCTACCTCTGTAACAAGCATAATCCCCCCCCCCCCCCCCTCCTTTTAAATCAGCATAGACGTTTAAATCTCTTTAATCTGCAGCAGCAAACAGATGGCCTTCCATTCATGATGTAATTTAATAATGGACCTAGGGTTAATGCAGGTTTTCTTTTTCTTCCTTTCACCTAGTTTAGCTCCAGAGTGCTGGAGTTGTTACATAATAGACTAGTTGTGTTATGTCCACCACACAGCACATCCCAGCAATGATCAGCTCTGCCACAGCCTCAGGGAGAGGGGAGAGAATCAGCTCAGTGGGTGGATAGGCCAATGAATAACCCAGGTTTACTCATGTGGTAATAAGTTGGATCAATTCCCACTGCGAGGACCGTTTCCCCCGTGTGCCCTCGGACATCTTGGCACACACGTTGTAAGAAGCGATCAGGTGTCAGCGAGCGGCACGCATTCATAGCCAAACTCATTTTTATTCAGGGGCCACATGCAGCGCAATTTGATCTCAAATGGGCCGGACCAAAAAAAAAAAATAGCATAATAACATATAAACAACAAGAACTCAGATTTTTTTCCCTTGTTTTACATTTAATGAAGTATCTTTTTTTGACAAAATATGAGAAAAATAACTGCAATTTCAATAATATTATCCCTAAATTTACCATTGACACATCACACAGGTAGTTTAGTATAGTATGTCAACAATGAGCTAATCCTGCGGGCCGGATCAGCCCTTCTGGGGGGGGCGGTTCTGGCCCACGGGCTGTATGTTTGACACCTCTGCTCAAAAATGAACAGCGAAGCCGCCATCTTGGATTGAACGTTCACTAATTGGCGAAATTGGCGATTTTTGGCGAATTTGCACCAATGCTTCACGATCTATTTTCATTCTTAGAGCTTTTATTGTTGTCGTCGAAGCAGATTTAAAACTGCATACTCATACATGTAGGAAGCGACTCGTAGCTTTGAGTTTTCGTCCTAGAAATCAAGAGTGGTTTTGCCAGCGTCATGTTTTATCCTCCACACGAGGGTCAGCTGACATGGGGCTCAATGCGGGGGGGGGGGGGGGGGGTCCAGGGTGACACAGGTCACCCTGGACAGGTCACCAGTCCATCACAGGGACACGTATAGAGACAAATAACCAGCCAGTCCAATTTACCTAATTCCAATATTGTGTGTTTTTGAACAATGGGTGATAAGAAAACACACGGGCAGAACCACAAATTATTCAGCCCAAATTTTCATTAGAATTAAATCAACCATTATGCTGACGTGGCCCTCGGTGAAAACGAGTTTGACGCCCCTGCTTTATAATCTTAGGCACAATCCCTGTCGTCCGTCCTCGCTGTTCACATTTCGGATGCTAACGCGGATAAATGAACATCACGGGGTCCAGCCAAGAAGAGCTAAGTGGGTCAGTGTGAAGCTCGGGCCCTCGTCGCTAGGGGTTTGCAAAATGTCAAACTAATTACAATCGGGCCACTTTAATCTCTCTCTGCTCGGCCATTTGAAGCTCGGTGCTTGTTAATGAATGTGCTAATGCACACGGAGAGTGTCATTTTAAAGTGTAGGAGCTTCAGAAGCTGTGAACACATCATTGCGTCCTTCTACATGCTCTCCGTTCATCCCAACCCTTCCCTAATTCCTCCCTTATTTTATTGTCAATACCATAATCGGATTACTCGATGCGTTCCAGGCAGGGTCATATGAAACTGATCAGCAGGAGTGCATTCTCCCGGCCCTCGCTGTCATTCAACGGAGAGCGCGCTGCCAAGTACAAGGGCCTGTTCTGTTCATAATGAAGTAGATTCTTCCAAAATATGCACTCTCTCTCTCTCCATGTGTGTGTCTCATGCTGCGTCTGTACACACAGAAACAAGCCACAAAGGTTTTATTCATAGAACGTAGAATCTCCTGCCGCAGTACCGTCCACCTTGGACAAAATCCATCCTAGCTGTGTCCCATTTTCTGCTTTCAGGTGTTCTTATGGACAAAGTAGTCCACATATAGGCGGGTATTTTTGAAGAGTTCCTCCTCTGGATTTTAAAACAAACTTGCAGTATGGGGATTAGGTAAATCGGACACTCTAAATTGACCGTAAGTGATGGATTGGCCAACTGTTGAGATTGGCACCAGCACCCTCTGTGGATAAAGAAAATGGATGGATTTAAAAGTAATCCTAGAGTTCCCCAAAACATCCTCGGCCACATGAAAACACAGAAAAACACTGTTAAGTGCTGTCAAAAAAACGGGTCAACAGGTGGCGATATAACTGCCTTGTTGGCCGTTGAGAAGCGGAACAGACGAAGGCGTCTCTACGTGTTGGAGTTGGCAAACAATAGGTCACATATTCAGGCTTTAAAGGTGCATTATGTAATAAATCTAAATATGTCACAGAGACTCAGGAATAATGTTCATATAACAAACTGAACTCGCCAACAATAACAGTACAGCTAAAAAATAAAATATTTGCATTAAAAAACATATTTTGCAGACTGCAAATCATGTTTATGTTTTGAAATCATGTTTTTGGCATGTGGCGCCACCTACCGCCGTCTACCAATCATTGCAGTCAGTAGAGTCTCAGCTGCAGAGCAACCACGGGTTGCCAGTTGCGTCAGAAAACGAAACCTAAACATTTTTTAATTTGTTGTTTGGCCACATTCTTGCATCTTTAAAAAATGCGTTATGATTAATATCATATTACATTTTTAGTAGTGACATAAAGTAGCAATAATTGTGCAGAAGTCACAAAAATAGACGGACGTATTTCCAAATTTCACACATTTTAATCCGATTTTAAACATTTTTAGTACTTTTTTTCTCAGGTGTGTTCATATGGTTGGTGAAAATGAATCAATCAGATTGGAAAAACAAAAATGTCTAACGCCGTGACATGTCTGCAGAGTGTGTCATAAAGCGCCCAAAAACCTCCAGTATGAGCACTTTCAGACACTAAAACCAACAGTTTTTATATCTGTCAAAGGCCAAAAAGATGCATTTTCAAAAATATCCCCCTACTGTTTGTGTGGACACGGCCAAAGTCTCACAAGTTAACTACATTCCCTGTCTCCCAGTCAGTGGCCTGTCATGTCAATGAGAGCACACGTCCTTCTCCCATTACCTCGATTATCCCCATCAGCCTCCAGAGCTGCGTTTGAAATGAGTAACGCTGAGATTCATGTCGTGCGCTGCAGCCCTGCAGCACAGCAGCACTCCTTTATGGGCTTTTCCACTTTATTATTTACATGGACCTGCAGGACTGACGGCCAAACCGGTCAATCAGCCCAGCTATGACAGCTATGCGCGGCCAACAAGGCTGTCTGTTTGTGACGGTCACAACCAAGCGCGGGGTTATTTATAAATCCTGTGTTTTTAAATGATTTATATCAAAATCTATAATCCTCCTCCTTTACTAAAAGCAGGCCAGATGGCCCAGTTGTTTTCCTTTTGAATGTGTCTAATATCATAGATTTTAGTAGTGGTAGTTTAACAGTGGACGTGCCGGATGAATCAGTTTGAGTGTCTTTTTAATAAGAGTGAGGAAACCGGAAAGGAAGTCGTTTTTTTAATTTGTTAAATTTCTCTACTTATGGGAACGCATGCATCGATTTGGGAGTTCACATCGGGATACTGGCTACGTTCAGAGATGCATTTTATGCACTTTTTTCTCTATGTTGTGAATAAATAGAGAAATCCTGCAAGTTTTACCTTTTTTGTTTTCTTCAGTTAGACATATATCGTGATGTATCGCTATGTGATTATCTTGCAATATATTGTATCGTGATATTATCGGTATCGTGGGCCATGTATTGTGCGTCGTACCCTGTGATTCCCAGCCATAATGCATATAAATAGTGTGATCGTGGTATATGCATGAATCCTGAAGATAATTTCGATACCTTTTTAAGACTTTTTCCAAGACCACCTCAAAAATATTTTAACACCTTATCACCACTTCAAGCTGTAATCAGCAACACATTTTTAACTTGCAAAACAGTTTTAGCTTGCAATTAAATCTACAGAGCGCCAGGAGGAGCGCGTTCGCAATGCGCGTCATAACGTCACGTGTACGTGCGCGGCCCCGAGCGGATCTTGTGAAATCGCAATACGTGAGACTTTTTCTCGCAATAAAGACTTCATCTTCCCAAATTTGATTTATCGACTTTTATTACCTTTTTAAGATAAGTCCGTAAAAGTGGCGCACATAGCGTTAATGTGGCGAATGTACCGGGCTTGTTTTGCGTTGCGGAACTTAAAACTTGAAGTCGGAGTTCCCCGCCGGCCCGGACCGCACGTACGCAGTAGCACAAGTAGCGGGCATGCTAGCTACGCCGTCCCTGCGAAAGCGCGACGGCTAGCGAACAGAGTGCGAACTGCATGGTGGCGAACGACAACAGGAAACCGAAACTAGCAGACGCCCTCCCCCCTGTCATTCATATCCCAATTATGGGATATAACTTCGGAGTCCAGGTTAATGATGAAAACGGTGAAAGAAGAAGAAGAAGAAAGCTGTGTGTCGAACAGGTACCGTCCAGGTGTTGCTATCATCACCGTCGCTGCTCCTCTGTCCCTAGCGAAAGGGTATTTTCTACGGCTGGAGACGTTGTAAGTGCCCAAAGACCGTGTTGTTTGCAGCAGTATTTTCTTTTAGTTATACCGAAAAGACATAGGCTGTCATTTAAGTTAATGCTGCAGTTGCACTTTTATGTAAGAAGTATTTTATTTTTTGGAGAATTGCATCAGTACATGTGCTATACATTTTATTTGTATGTCTCACACTGACAGCTAAAACCGTTTAGCTGTTGTGTTTAATTCTTTACTAGTTAAACTATATTCGTTCTGACAAACACGCAGTTTTTTTTAACTATGAACGATACCGTGACTTTAAAACCGAGGTACATAACGAACCGAAAACCGTTGAACTGACTTAAGTGTACCGTTACACCCCTGTGTACATCCCTGTGGTCGCATCCAGTGCAGCTACAGCACAGCTGTCTCTGACCACTGGATGAGTGATGACTAGGTGTTGAATTCTTAAATGGATTAATCCGTCATCACTGACACGCCCACCTCTAGAGATCAGATTCAAACTTGATCTCTTGAGCTGTGCCAAACAGAGACATGACGACTTTAAAATGACAGTGCAAACATTACTGCAGAAGCTCACACGCTTGCAGGTTTGCACTAAGGAAACACCTCTTTTCTGTACTCGGACAGCATCTGGTGCACTGATGTTACCTTGGTTTGGGAAGATCCTGTTAGCAGGGCATTACTTTCTCATGTTTTTATGTCGGCCGCCGCCAGACAAACACAATACCATCTGCGCTCTGTCCACTCAGACAATTTGATTTAGTCTTGGCTATTTGGAGCAGCAGGGAGGGAGATTAAAAGGCAATAAGCACACAGCGTTCTCTGCAGTGGCATTAAACTTCAGCTCAACATGTGCATGTGTGTAAATAAGAGCAGTGACTTATAACCTGATGTTGTGTTTATTAAGTCTCCAGCATTGCTGCACTGGCATCAGGGCTTCTTCCACTGCAGTGTCTTTTTCTCTGCCTGTCCAAATGGTGGCAGTGTGGGCCGCCTCGTATATATATATAAAACCTGGTGACTGAGGTGGTTGTAAATGTGTCAAAGGTGCGCAGCCCGTTTGAGTGTTAATGTTTTTGTAGGCATTAAGGAATGGACCAAAGACATCAATAGTGTGTCCACTGTTTCCTTCTATCAAATAGTTTGTCACGGGAAGAGAAAGAGAGACCTGTTCCTCATTGATTAATTCTCTTCTTGGCTCAGTCTGACCTTAATTCTACATTTGGAAGAGTCCCAGTCCACAGTCAGCAGTTCCCCGCTGCCGGAACATGCAGTGCGGCATTATCATAATGAAAAGTTATTCATCTAATCCTGCATTCTTTTCCCGATGTCCAAGTCTCAGATAACTAGAACGGGACTGCAGGCGCTGTAACTGCCTCCTGAATGACAGAGTGCATTGTCCTGTCCAACTGCAAGGAAGCCGATGCATTATTGTCCTGAAAAAGAAAAGCTGCATAAACCTGTTTGTGTGTGTACAACCCTGAGTTTAAAGCATATGACAGAGAGACTCGTGGTGTATTCATTAAGCTGCTGCCTGCCTTTAGCTTTGGCGTCTCATCGAACCGAAAGTGATACTCGTTTCTTAGTTTCCAGCTCATAATTCTGGTGCCAACAGGTGAAGGTGTTGTCTTACAGCTGTAGGAAAATTGAGGTCACCGTGCTTCAAGATCTGCACCCTCCCCCCCCCACCATATTCTATCTGCTCTCTGTTGCTGCCCCATACTGTGTTTATTTTTTCTTACATGACTCCCTTGAAAAAAATATTTTTGTCCAAAATTAGACAAAAAAACGTTAAAAAAAAAAAGTTTGTCTAAAATTTGACAAAAAAGTCATACCGGGGTATGTTGTCCAAAATTTGACCAGAAAAAGTCCAAAAAAATAATAATTTTACCAAAAAAGTAAAAAAGATATTTGTCAAAAATTTGACAAAAAGAAGTAAAAAAAAAAAGTCCAAAATGTGACAAAAAATTCGTCCAAAATTTGACCAAAACATTTTTTGTCCAAAAATTGACAAAAAAAGAAAAAAAAAATTTGACAAAAAAGTCATACCGGGGTATGTTGTCCAAAATTTGACCAGAAAAAGTCCAAAAAAATTGCCGTCCAAAATTTGACTAAAAAAGTAAAAAAGTAATTTGTCAAAAAATTGACAAAAAAAGAAAAAAAAAGGTCCAAATTTGACAGAAAGAAGTAAAAACAAAAAAAGTTCAAAATTTGACAAAAAAATACGTTTTGTCCAAAATGGGACAAAAAAAAAATGGTCCAAAATTTGACCAAAACATTTTTTGTCCAAAAATTGACCAACATTTTTTTTTTCAAAATTTGACCAAAAAAAGTCAGTGGATATTTAAAGTGGGATAATATTGGGTTTCTATGCATATAAGAAATAACTAACATGTCCTGTCTACCTCTGTGTTGGATTTCACAGCAGTTGCCTGGTCCCTGACGTTAGTACCATGTTATTTGTGTGATGGCCGTGACACAAGGGCAGGAGGAGGATGAGGAGGAACACTATGCAGACTCACTCTAAAAAACAAGAAAATATAAGCACTATTAAGGGAAACTGATCTACCAGTGCAGCAAGAAAATGGCTCTTGTTAAGTTTTCTTGAAACAAGTCAAATTATCTTGCATATCTTGAGCCATAATAAGTGAATAAATCTTAAAAAATGGTGTGATTAGATAAATACACTGAATTCAAGTCAATTACACTAGTACATCATTTAATTTTTTGCAGTGTTAATTTGTATTCAGTTGTTTTTTTTTTTTTTAAGGTAAAGTTTTACCTGTGCCATTAAATTGTGCCGTGCATGTATATGCTCGGCCAGTAGAGGGCGGTGTCTTTCAATCCATATTGAAGATGAAGTCATAATTTCCACAGTTAACTGTACAGTTGACAGTTTTGAGTGCAAATCTATTGTGTATTTGACAGGTTTTGTGTTCCCTGTCCATTTACTTTATTGACTCAGTAGCTTTCTGTTGGTGTTAACTCAAATAACCACTTGCTCTTGGGCCTGCAGTTAAAAATCCACCCTCTCGCTGCTCGTTTGATGCTTAAAGACTCTGATACCTGCCTTGTTCTACTTCAGTAACCAATGCAGGTTACACAAGAGCAGAACTTACCTCACACTGTGTTACTTATTTAGTTTTATGACACATTTTCTGTTGTTGTTGTTGTTGTTTTTTTCCATGCCATGACACCGTTGCACAACGCAGAGCGTTAATTACCCTGTGGCTGTGTTTGTGTGTTTGTGTAGATGAGTCCCTCTTGCGCCAGGATGATATTTGGATGTTGGACGCCGATGAAACTCAGGAGCCTCTGTCTCGCGTGCCACGCCCCGATCACCTGGACTTCCTGCGCATCACGCCGCCTGAGGATGACATCATTGGGGACACGCCCTATTATCCTAAACTTGAGTGCACGGTGAGGAAATAAAACACTTTTATTGAGTTTTTTCAATGCAAAGTACTTAATTTTGGTGGGTTTTTTTTAAAGAATTAAAGCTAGTTTCTGTGATTTTTCAGCTTCTTAAATGTGACTATTGTCTGGTTTCTTTGCTCCATATAACTAAGAAATCATTAAAACGGAGTCATTTTGGTTTGTGGACAAAAATGAGACATTTGAAAACATTGTCATTTCCAGGTTTGAGAAAAACTGATTGATATGTACGTTATGGATTAAATCGATTAATCGATTATGGAAAAAATCTAATATATCTAATATCGTAATAATATAGTGTTTATCAAGTAAACTAACCATCTTTTCAATCCCTACTTTTCCTGTTCACCAGTCTGCACTCAAAAGACAAAAACTGACAAATATGTAATGCATATTTTGGATGTTTTTGTTACCCCCCCCTCCTTTTGTTGGACTCTTCCAAATGGATTAAAAGGTCACGGCTGCTAATCTTAAGACTTAGTTCCTGAGCCATAACTGAGAACATTCCACTCAAACCTCTTTAGTTCAACACAGAAAAGAAACTTACTCCTCCAGTCACTTTTGAACACTCCCTATACGCTTATTTTAGACGGTGACGGCCACTGATGATAATAATTACTATGTATTGTTATTTGACTGAGGTTGCAACCTATTATGTGTTGCCACAGAGTGTGTGGTTTATCTTTGTGGGTCGTCTAAAACGGCCTGTAGCAAACAGCGTGTTGCTTAAGGACATAAATACGCCGAAGAAGACGAGCAGCACAGTTTCAAAAAGCTACCATTACACTTTGAAGGATTCCATTCCTTTGCCAGATGAGTCAGATTACCCGGGTGTGGTATATATATATATATATATATATATATATATATATATATATATATATATTTTAGGCAGGTTATATATTACTGCAGTGTCATCATGTATTGTTTTCCCCAGCCAAGACACAATAGAGCATAATCTGTTGGCATACCATTACACAAGGCCATCGTGTCCACAATCAGCTCTCTGCAGTCACAGTGTTATGAATAGGGATAGCCATCTCACGAACTTGGTGTCACCGATGAGAAAAACAACAACAAAAACACACATTGGCTTTACGGCGTACGTGTTGATAGAGCTGGAATCTGTAGCTTGGATATGAACATGTACAGTATATTTATATGACTGTGTAACACTCATTTTCAGGTGGGTCTTGATCAGGGATTTGAAGGTCTGTAATGAGTCGGGAGTTCCTGGTGTGTTGTGGAAGTCTTGGTACCCCATGGTTTCACAATAAGCCTTCGCTATGAAACTTAAAGCTCACATAGAGTGGTCCTGTTGCACATATATGCGAGTTATGGAGTTCTACTTGCATACATTAACTTGTTTTTATGCTCAAAAACCTCCTAGTTGCTGTAAATGAGCAGATAGAAATCTCTCCTCACTGAAGCTCTAGTCAGACGCGCCGTTTCAGACCGAAATCTCACCCCCAGATGACAGACTGTGTTGTGATTGGCCAGCCAACGTCAGCTTTCCCAACTCTCTTGTGATTGGCCAATACCTGGAAGTGACGTAATTAGCACAGAAGAAGCGCAGCTCCCCCCTCTGGAACGGTGGATGCACTGCTACTCATTATCAAAACGTTGTTTGAACAATGTTTAAAAATGGCTTTGTCACTACTCCCAGAAGACACTGACGCTCGTGAAACACTTCCACAACTGACGTTATTCTTCTTTTGCGGTTCAATGTACGCAACCGGATGTGCCCGGACTAGTGCCCGGAGTAGGACGATCCGCTGTTTGGGAGAACCGATGTTTACGTAACCGGACCGGGTTTTTTCAGAGATCTCGCTGAGCCCGAGATTACAATACAACACAACTTTCTCAGCAGTGGCTGAACTGTTTGTTTCGAACCTTCAGGGCTTCGTAAACAAGGTAATGTCGCGGATACACACCAAAAAGAAACAGTGTTAATTGGTACTTCCGTTCTATGGGAGCTACACATGAACTACAGCTCAGGCTCCTCCCATTTCTCTAGAAACAGCCGTTCGCCAACAATGAATGATCAGAATTGTCATCTCGGGACAAGATACGTGGCAGACAGATGCAAATTGGTCGGGCACATTTCTAACTTGTCAGTGATGAGATTCATCCATTCATTCATTATTCACAAATAATAATAATAAGGGTCATTTAATGCATAAAGTGTCTCAAAATGTCCATTTTCACTTTGTCATTATGGGCTGATGAATGTAGCGTAACATAAAAGATGACTTTATTATAACCTGTTGTAAAAGTGAATACACTGTAAAAGTAGTACAGGGGATTTACTGCATGTGTGTGTGTGTGTGTGTGTGTGTGTGTGTGTGTGTGAGAGAGAGAGAGAAATACCGCTGCTCTTACATAACTTAATTCCTTGACCACATAAGCCCTCTCTCCAATTGTGGAAAATAAACCCTAGGAGAATGCAGTTATACCTGGTTTCTTTTTGGTTCATAGTTTTATTGGTTGTATCCAACTATAGCTTGGTTTATTTCCAGTTAATTCTCCCCATTATTAATTATTTTCACTCGCTCTTCTTGTTTAAAGAAACCCTATATTACCCTTTAACGCAGAGCGGAATCGTTTGACGACACGTTTGACGAATCGTTTCACGACAAGTTGCACGTCAAAGGCAACATGTGGTTATTACACTTTCGCTGTATCGGGAAACCGGAGAATCAGCGTATTTGTCGCCAGAGAGGACATAGTGTACATAGTTCCCATTTTTTGGCCTGTTTTTGCATATTGAGAGACAAAGAAACTCCTTCATACTGTTCAAATGTAAAATTTAACATGCTATACCTGTTGTTCATGTACAACTACAGTGTTTTTACAAGTAAACCTTTTGTTTAAAACGGTGTTTTAACATGCAGTAAATTCTTAATAAATGCCAGATATTGGCATATTTTATGGTTAAAATAAGCAAAAAAAAAAATGTCGAGCCTTAGGTGTTAAAGGGTTAAAAGCTGCCCTTTTGTTTGTGGTAGTTCCAGTTTAGATAAGGTTCAGCGAGGCAAGTCTGAAGAAATGCTTTCGAGAAGGAGTGACCTTTGGTTGCTAAGCGCGGCCCACATTTGAAGAATGCTTGGCTTTCCAAAAACCTCTTTACGGACATTTACAAAAAAAAAACAACTGGAGCTGGAGCTGACATGCAGGTCTACACGGGCGTCTTAAGCCCTTTATTGCACTGACTGCAAGTCTGTGAGCACCGGTGAACTGAACCACTGCAGTTCTCTCCACCTCAACACAGACTCACCTCTCTCCTGTGTTTACCTCTGCAGCCATTTTACGGAAGTGTGCAGAGGGTAACAAGACACCTGTGCTGCCAAAGCTCTGCAGGTCTCCTCCCAGGAAGGGAGGAACCTGGAGGGAGGCGTCCTCAGACTGGGTCGACCAGTGAGACACTTTTTGTCCCAACCTGGGCAGTTTGTTTTTTTCTCACAGTGGTTTCCCTGATATGTTAAAACGGTCATATCCACGCCAGAGGAGCAGTTCAGTCATGGAGACAACATAGAAGAAGGATTTTATGGATTGCTGCTCTGCTTGTTTTGGAGAATGCTTTTGTGAGACACGAGTGAACTCTGTTCTCCTGCTCTCCCACGGGGGAGATTACGGGATGACACGCTTCCAGTCACTGAGCAGCTTGACACTGCTCGCAGCGTCATGGGAGTTGTGGGGGGAGCGCACTGTACTACTGTCAACATACCGTCTGTTGTAGTCTTTATGTGACATGAGAATCAAGAATCGACACCTAAAGAAGGAAAGAGGAGCTCGGGTATATTTGCCCAGACAAAGGTGTTTTGTTCTCGGTCAACTCTACAGGTGGAATAGGAGCAGCTTGGACAACTGGAAGTAGGGAGATTAACCTTTTGTGACATCTTTAACGTAGACTTTGCTGGAGTTTAAGTTTTACCTGACACTTGGAGCAAAATGGATAATGAAAGTAATAATGTGGAGGAGCTGGGGAAGCAGCCTGCTAGCTCCTTACTCAACGTCTTCAGCAGTTTCTTCACCCGAGACAGATCTGCCACTTCAGTCGTGGACTCACCGTTGCTGACGTCTTTCAGAGAGCTGTCAAACGGTGAGAAACCTCCTCCTGAAGGGGATCCGGCGACTAATGGTGACGACACGCTAAAAGAGAAGCATCGAGAGGATGAAGCGGTTTCTTGTGATGTGGGCCAGAGGGCAGAGTCATTGAAAACTGTCAAGGACCCGGATCTGGTCCAGGTCACCATGGTGGAAACGTATAATAGTGACACGGAAAATGAAGACGCGGAGACGTCTAATAGCGGCGGCACCCTGAGACAGATGCTCGCCAAGTCCAGGAAGCCCAACCGACCTAAAGAAGACAAGGAAGGGAACCAGGGTGAAGGAGAAGATAAAAGTAAACTGCTTGTGTTCAGAACACACAAAATTCAGGAGAAATCCCCCGTCGAGGCGATTCTCTACTCTAACTTTAACAAACCCAGCACTAAAACAGTTCCAGGTACCAAACAAGGAGATGAGAGTACCACCACTGCAGCTTCTGAGGAGCCAGGCAACAGCAGTAGAAAGAACGTGGGAGCAGATGATGACGACGGCTATGCTGGCATAGATTGCTCTCAGCCTGTTCCCTCCATCATATCTGGAAGTCTTTCTTTGGAGCATGAAGGTCAAAGTGGTACCACAGCTTCTCCATCGAGACAGACGGAGGATTTAAAGAGTACACAAAAGGAGGAGACCCCTCGCTCCAGTCTGGTGTCTTTGGTTTCTGCCAGTCCTTCAAAGACTCCTGAAGTGTCACCTCAAGCATCCTTGAGTCCAGTGAAGCAATCAGACACGACTATCCCTAATTTACATTTGAAGAAACCAGCGTCACCATTATCTACATCTAAAGACCCCTTGGGTAGCTATCGGCAAAGTCCTTCAAAGCAAACAACTAATCTGAAGACGCCTGAAAAAAACACACCACCGTCCTCTACATCTTCTTCCTCTTCGCCCTCCAAGAACGCCACCCTCTCTTCACCCCCTTCCTTCCAGATGCCAGCTCTTTTCAGTGGGTTAAGGGTTCTGAAGAAAGGAGCAGTGGGTGAGGAACGGGAGACGATGTCTGAGATCAAGCAGAGGGAGAAGGACGCTGACCTGGCCTTGCTCAACTTGAAGAAGACGGTAAACAAAGCCAAGCTCTATCCTGATCAGAGGACGGTCTCTCCAGCCAAGAAACACGCAGAGCCTAAACCTGCTTCGGATACAAGAAGCACTGTAATGGGGCAACTCGGTCATCTGCGTAAAACCGAGAGCCACAGTGACGTCAAAAAGTCAGAGGGTGGGCAGCATGCTCATCCTAAACCATCCAAGAAAGATTCTGAGAAAGTTGAGGAGGTTACAGGAGAGAAAGCCTCTGGCCCAGAGACGCCTACATCCACACCTGAAAAGAAGAAAACCTCGGACTTGGCTTATGAAACCTTCAGGAACATCTTTGGCTCTAAATCTGCTACAAAGGAGGAGGTAGATCTGGAGGCGGTGAAAAAGAAAATCAAGAACGACAAGGAAAATCTGAGGTTGATTTTTGAGCGAACCTCCAAGTCTCCTAGCCCTGAAGTCAAAAGTCCCACAGAGGAGAATGTATGTAATGGCACCGCTTCTTTTGGAATATTGAAGTTGCACAGTTGAATTGTATTTACTACAACGATTGGAGATAAGAAATCGTAAATATTTGTGTCTTATTGTTGCGTGCGTTTCCTGCCCACAGACGGAGGTCACGTCGCCTACTGACAGTGAAGACCGTACTCCGGGGAGGCTGCAGGCCGTGTGGCCCCCACCCAGATCGAAAGATGATGACGAGAAGGTGGGACTCAAGTACACCGAGGCGGGTAAGTAGCTTTAACATAACATCCAAGAGCAGGAATGCTGACAAAGGATCATCACTGTACAGCCCACATAGTGACACACTGGTGGACACCCTTGTCCTTTTGTTTGGGGAAATTCTAGGTCAGACTTTGAGCATCTATATGCTATTCTACTGTATATAGCGACAGATAATACAGATAGCTATTTATCAGCAACAGGGTGTACATTACCCTTTTTTAAATCCATTAAAAAAACACAGAGAGTTCTGTTTGTGTGGGTGGGAAAAAAAACCCCCTACTAAATGGATTCAAGTGCGTTCTGGGCAGCGTGCCATATCTGGTCCATCTTGTACTCGAAAAGGTGTAATGACACAAAAACACAAAAAGGGTCAGAACGCACGCACACGCAGCGGATGAATTAAAAATACTTTGTTACTGCACTTAAGTAGAATTTTCACATATCTGTATTTTAATTTGTGGCAACTGTCACTTTTACTCCACTACACTTCCCTAAATTAATTTCCCTGCTTTTACTCCCCTAACCATCTTCGTTACTCGTGGCTACAAAATGAAATCAGAGGAAATTGGTCGTGCGACGCCTGAACCGCAACAAGAAAGAGCATAGCACAAGGAATATTAAGTCCAGACGAGCAATATGCAGATTATTGTGATGAATTGGCCGCAATCCTCAGGCTTTGCTCTCATTTAAAAGTATGGTTGCAAAACAGGCTTGATATTAATTATTGACTGCAAACTGCATCATTAAATGTAACCCTTTAATAATTAAGAATGTCCAAACTTTAAACCATAAAAGGAGCCAGAAAATTTTCCTGTGAGTGCTTTTGCAAATTTTTCAAGAATAACTTTCAATATATGGCAGTTATTTACAAATCACTGCATGTTTAAAATAGTTAACGATTGTACGTGAACACCAGATTTTGCATGTTTGAAATTTGAACACTGTAAAACATATTTAAACTAAAAGATTAGAAACTATGTGCAGGTGTTTTTCCTCGCTGGTGACAAAGACGCTGATTCTCCGGCTTCCTGCAACATCGCGCGTGAAATTACCGCAATAACCGCACGTTAGCGATCCACGTGCAACTTCTCAGCTTTCAGAAACCCGCTAATGTGAAAAACAGGCTGAAGACCAAAATATTTAATGAGCTGCAAGAACATTATGACCTCTGCTGAAAGAATGATTGCTATCCTGACGTCAGTTCGCTACCAGCATGAATGTGACTCATGTTGTTGTCTTGCATTTTAAATCCCTTGCTTTGATTTTATCAGTAACAACAGACAAACCTTCTTTTTTTTCTATTTTGGTTTTGTGTTTTTTCTTCAGCCGGCAGCACAATTCAAACTGGTTGGTTTAGTGATAAATATAGCGACTCACCCTTGAATAGAATTTAACATCTAAGCACACGAGTTGTAGTGACGGCCCTTGACTTAAACACAAGCTTTTTTTTTTAATATATATATTTAACGTGGCATTGTTAAGCTATATTCACACCACAGTGTACAGTATCTAGTGACCTTGTTTCCTTGTTCTTGCACCTTTCAGAACACCAGGCCGCCCTCTTTCAGCTGAAGAGAGAGTGCAAGGAAGAGCTGGAGAAGATGCATGTAAGTTATCATGTGATCTAAGCACAGAGTCGAATATGAGAGTGACGCAAACGAACATAATGACACTAGAGCTGCAACTAACGATTATTTTGGTAATCGATTAATCGGTCGATTATTTTCTCGATGAATCGTTTAGTTCATAAAATGTTAAAAAACGTTGATCAATGTTCGTCAAACCTGGAAATGATGATGTTCTCGAATGTCTTGTTTTGTCCACAAACCAAAATCATTCAGTTTTAATGATTTTTTTGTTATGTGGAGCAAAGAAACAAAGAAAATATTCACATTTAAGAAGCTAAAACAATCAGAAATCTTGTTTTAATCCTGAAAAAAGCTTCAAACCGATTATCGATTATCAAAATAGCTGACGATTAATTTAGTAATAGATGAATAATCGATTCATCGATTAATCGTTTCAGCTCTAAATGACACGCATTAGTGAAAGCAACGTCGAGTAGTGACAAGAATTCAGATGCTGTCACTCTTGAATATCTAGTCTCTCATAGCAGTTAACGCAACTCAACACAAGATGGCGCCAAGTAAGCACGAAATGTTCAGTTGCAGCAGCTTATCCGGTGCAAAGTCTGCTCTGAGTTGATATTTTGAAGTGCTGCAGTATAGATTAATTGGACTTTATCAAACTAAGCTGTTGTGTTATGCACAGTTGTACTCGTGTATGAGCAAGTAAAACAGTAAAAGCACATTTTAATTGGTTCGTCCAATAGGAATGCAGTTCTCGAAAAATGTTGTGTAACTTGCGCCACTGGTTCATTTCTTCGTTGACCTTTTTTTGACTGCCTGTCTTCATAAAAGCCTTTCATTCAATGTTATACTCTAAAGGACAAAATGCTGAGTCAACCCACAAGGGCTAGGAACGTGCCTAATGCCATTTCTGAACTGACATGTGTTAACACGGAACATGTGTATTGGAAAAGGGAATTTTTCTTTGTTTTAGTCGTGGTTGTTTTTCCCTGTTTGAAATGTCAAATGAAAACTGCGTTTGGTAGATTTTCACTGTTTGGAGTCAGATGTTACACTCTTGAGACTTTCTCAATTAATGATTAGTTGACTGGTCCATAAAATGGTGTTTTCCATTAAAAGTCACACTCTTATTCATCAAAAGAGTTGCAAAATGAATAGCAAATATAGTCAAGACATTGAGAAGATTGGAAATAATGATTTTTATTTCATCAAAGGACCAGCGAAACAGTTTTCAGCTGTGCTAACATCATTGCACAAGGGTTTTCTAATCATCCAATAGCCTTCTAACGCCATTAGCAAACACAATGTACCATTAGAATACTGGAAATGGGCCTCTATACACCTATACATATTCCATTAAAAACCTGACGTTTGCAGCTAGAATAGTCGTTTACCACATTAACAATGTATAGAGTGTATTTCTGATTAATTTACTGTTATATTAATTGAAAAAAGTGCTTTTCCTTCAAAAATAAGGTGACCCCAAACTTTTGAACGGTAGTTTAACTGTCACAGAAGCAAAGAAACCAGACTATATTTACAGTTATGAATCTGATTGTTAAATGACTTAATTGTATTTATCCTCTCTTGCTCCACACAGTCCGAATTTGAGCTGAAGGTTTTTCAGCTGCGCGGCGAGCACGCCGTCTCGACGTCGCGCATGGAGGGAGTCATCGGCAACATGCAAAGAGACAAGTCGTACGTTCCGGGTCAGCCGCGCAGCGAGGTCCGCGACGTCGCCGTGTCCACCGACGAGGACCTGACGCCGAGGACCTGTCGCACCGTGAGCATCCAGACGGACAGGGAGACCTTCATCAAAAGCCCCGAGGGTGACGGCGGCCATGTTCAAAGCCCCAACCAGAACGTGCCTAAGAAACTCAACTTGGATTCTATCGGTCTAAACCCCCCACCTCCACCTCCACCTCCTCCTCCACTCCCGCCAGGCCTTTCAGGACCACCTCCTCCTCCCCCTTTACCAGGCAGTGCAGGACCACCACCTCCTCCTCCACCACCTCCTCTCCCTGGATGTGGCCCGCCGCCACCACCACCACCACCTCCACCTCCCGGTCTACCTGGTGCTGGTCCACCCCCTCCTCCGCCTCCTCCAGGCGGCGGTCCTCCGCCTCCTCCCCCCATGGGAGGCTTCGGCATGACGGTGGAGAAGGGCCCGCGGAAGCCTGCCATCGAGCCAGCCCTGCCCATGAAACCTCTGTACTGGAGCAGGATACAGATACAGGACAAGAAGTACGTATGACGGCTCGATTCCCGTTGTCATGTTGCTAAAGAGGTCAGGGTGGGCCTTCAATTAAAGACGCAGTACGCCATTTCTGCCCCATAGGTCTTTCAATCAATCAAAACAACAAACTTGTAGTTTTTGTAGACGCATACACCGAACCAATCACTCTTCACCCACCTCTACCACATGTAAGGAAGATGAAACTAAGAAAATTAATAATAATAATAAAAAAATTAGGGCCGCAAGTAAAGATTATTTTCATAATCGAGTAATTGTTTGGTCCATAAAATGTTGATTAGTGTTTGTCAGACCTGGAAAGGATGATGTTCTTATCTCAAATGTCTTGTTTTGTCCAAAAACCCCAAATCATTCCGTTTGAATGATGTCTTTGTTATATGAAGCAAAGAAACTATAAGATATTCACATTTAAAGGTGCTGAAAAATCCGAAAATGTGTTTTAATTGCTTAATAATATAATAATTAAGCAATGAACCAGTAAAATAAGCAACAAAAGATATAGAATGTATAGAAATAAAGCAGACTGTGGATAGAAGACATAACATAATTAAGGTTTAAATAACGAGAAAAATATAGAAATAAACCTCAGTTAAAGCCAGACTAAAGCGGTATGATTTAAGAGAGTGTTTGGTCTAATGTAGTGAAAGTGCACTCTCATAAATCTCATCATTTTAATGCAGAAATGTGACCTATTCCATTTGAGACGTTCTTCCCCAGTGACCTTTGACCTGCCTAACATGCGGTTATTTGACCAAGTTCTCGACATGTTTTACACGCCGTGTTTAGCTCAGTATGATACTGACTGTGTGATTGTGAAGAATCACCCCCCGGGGGCGAGACGGACGTATCAAACAGTCGGCGATGTGAAAGTGAAACCGCTGTTATCTCTAATGAAGTCGTAAAAGGATCACTGAACCTGGTTTAATGGGGGGAAGGGGGGGGGGGGTCTTTGGTGTAAATATCAGAGAGTACAGTCGCGGCCGGGCGCTACACTGCCACATCTAAAGCCTCTGCTGAGATGCTCTGTAATTGCAAGTGTATTATCCAGCCCATTTGCAGTGGCTGTGGTCGTTGTGCCTCGTGGCTGCCAGGTCTTCCAGCTTTATGGCCTTGTATTTCCATGGCTGGGTTGAAGCTCCGCTGTGGTTCTCACTCGCTGAGCCAGTTCTGGGGGCCCAGACTGACTCTACACTACAACAGCTTCATGTCGTGCTATAAATTTAACTGTAAAGGGCCAAGTTAAAGGGGGGTTATTAAATGGGTCAGATGTTTCACTGTAGCAGGATTAGCTGTGTGTAAGGTTTGAAGCCGACACACACAGTTGGCAGTGCGCTGGACAGACTTTCTTTTTTTTGGTGGGGGGGGGGAGAAGAGGGGATTTAAATTCAATTACAGTCATAATCTAGTCAATTATGAGCGTTGTCTTGCACGGAAAGATTTCTTGGTGTTTTGGATGTCGTTTTTCTTTTCCGAGCGAGGTTTCCCGCACTGTCGGGTCCGCAGTCTGACGGCTGTGCTTTTCCTAACAAAGGAGGAGGATTTCAGGACAGTCTTCAATATACGAAAAATCTCTTGGCTAGCCGCGCTATTAAATACTCCTCACCACTTCAACAGGAGGGCCAGCTGCACGCTGAAACGCTTGGACTTGCTTGACCCCGAGTCCACCCTGGCGGTGCACTTGATTGTTCGGATATTCAAGCCTTGATGATGCTGCCAGCGTCTTTCGTTCGTGCGTTGGGTCCAGATTCTCTTTCGCCGCACTGTAAATGGGCCTTGACTTTGAGGGGAGATCGACTCGAGTAATATCATTAAATTGTGGCCCCGCGTCGACGACTGCTGTGAAATGATAGTAGTTAGACATCTGTAGTTTATTGTCATCATACCACAGTCTGTCTTTAGAATAGGTTTTTTTCTTCCGTTATCGGGCTGTTTACTGCGTCTGTGGATTAACGGTTTTAGGGGAAGCAGAGACAGATGTGTTGTGCTTCAGGTTGGTAACAACACAGTGAACATCCTCTTGACTTTAGACACCTCTTGTTCTTATTTCTGCCTTCTGTTGTTTGTTTTTCCCCGACGTTACTCGGCAACTTTGGGGAAACACGACATTGCCGCCCCTGTGTTCTTGTTCCTTTTGCGGGAAATTATGTTCCTTTTATTACAGAAACAAGCTCGCCTGAGTCTTTTGTTATTTTTATCGCCTTGCTCATAAACGGCGTTTTTTCTTTTTTTTTTTAAAGCAGAGATTATGAGGCCATAATCTTTGCCAAGTGTTTGTCGGACAGTGAGATGGAAAATGGCAAACAGTGGGGAAGGTTGCATCAACATCAAATAATATTCCACAAATAGAACACATTTTGTTTAGCTCTGAGTAGCCTTGATGTCTTTAACCTGTCACGTGAACCCCCGTTTTTTCTTTTTTTTTTAATCTATGATTTAATCCTTTAGATGCAATGACGGACTAAAACCTTTGCTTCCTTTTACAGCAAAAACACACTGTGGGGCTCTCTGGAGGAACCCAACATCGTCAACACCAACGAGTTTGAGGATCTGTTCGCGAAGGCCATGCAGCAGTCGAAGAAGAAACCGTTGTCGGACACTTATGAGAAGAAAACCAAAACTAAGAAGGTAGGGTCAGTCGCTCTCCACTCTCTCTGGATGTTTTCTATGGTTGATGGTTATTTTTGTCCAGGTTGTCTCTCGCTATAGCCACCTGAGGGCGTTGTAAGCATGTCATGTCATGGCGTAAAGGAATGACCAAATCTATTTACGTTTGAACAGCAACAAAATGATCCAGTACACGTTTACATCAGATATTCTGCTATTTGCAGAGTTACAGCGTCCACAAATCGCATCAAGGTCGAAGTATGAAATAATAAGGAAATCAATACGAAAACAAGATAAATGACTATAGTTCTGCTTCAGATAATGATGAAAAAGAGAGACTCTGCACTTCTTCAGCCACCTGCCTCAGCCGGTTGTGGTGAAAGGAGAAAATGTGTGAGAGAGGACAGGTGGGGAAAAGCGAGGAGAGTTTGACATTGCCGACTTTCACAAGGGTTTATAATGCAAAAATTTGAATTCAAACGGTTTGCACAGACACCAACTAGTCATAATGTATGTGTCTGTTCCCAAATTTCTTTTCCTCTTGGCCGTGGGATACCAATACATTCAGGAATTCCTAGTGGAGATGATGCATCTGCCTCTCTCTGTCAAAACTAGTTTTTGTGATGATAGAGTGTTATTGATAACGGCAGCAGGTCTGACATGAGGTGAAAAGGAAAGAAGAAGAAGCTCTTTATTTATACTGGATAAAAATTGGCAGAATTTTGATTTTAGAATGTTCCCCTCTGTCGACTCTACTTTTACACACTTGTTTCTTCTCACCCCAACCTGCCGAGGCAGATGGCTGCACGTCTTTGAGCCTGGTTCTGTCTTGAGATTTCTTCCCGAGTGCTTGCTCATTGTGTGAGTGAACTGTTGGGCATCTTTGTTTCCTTGCCTCGCCAGGCAAGACGGGCGCCTTGTAATAATTAGAGTCGGCTCGATTGGTCCGTTAAGCACTTTCGTTAAGAAAAGAAAAAGTGCTTTAACACATAATTATCAAACGTGTGTGCACTTGCCAGATTGTACTCTCCTGCCCACTAAAGGCACACTTGTTGACGTCTGGTCAAATGCTGCAACTCTGCACCTCCTCCTCATGCTCCTGCAGCCAGGGGCTGCGTCAGCATCCTGGCTGCCTGGTGGTCTTCGCTGTTAAAAAAGCGGCCACTGTCCCAGTCTGTCCCCACTAAATCCATACACAGAAACCTATTCTGATCAATTTGCTGAGGCTCCACTCTGCTCCACAGGGCCACACACTGTGTGTGTGTGTGTGTGTGTGTGTGTGTATGTGTGTGTGTTCTTTTGTCCTTGATCTCCACCCGTAGATCCCCCTCCGTTCGGTCTGGTCACTCCGTCCCAACATTTGATCCAAGTCAGACATCCAGACAGAGATCACTGCCCAACTGTCTCCTGTCTGGTCTTACATCAGCCTGCAAGATGTTTGACCCCCCCCCCTCCCCCTCCCCCTCCTACTAATGGAAACAAATGCATATCATTCAAAAAAACAAAAAAACAAACAGCGCGTCCATATCAGATAAAGAGCTGCACGGTGCCCTGTCTGAAGTTTATATCCAAGGAGGATTAGTCAGAAGAGGCTCAGTTGTTTCCCAGCTCGCTCTTAGCTCGAATTCCGACCCAGCGAGAAGGTCGTCAAAATAAAAGTGACGTGTTTACGTTGTCATTTTTTTTTATCTCGTAAAGTTTACAGAAAATCATCTGATGATGATTCAGCTGGATTATAAAGGTTATAAAGGGAGTGAAGAGTAACAAAAGAGATTTTTTGGGAGGAATAACATGACAAGAAATGAATGTGAATGTGGAGATACAGGTCCATATGTATTGTGAAATGTTGGTGTTGCCCTAAACTTTAGTTGTAATCCTTCAACGTAAAATATGACTCTTAGTTGGATGTGATACAGAGATGGAGGCAGATAGTTTTGCTTTTGCTTCCGAGTGCAAAAAGAATAATCACATTTAGTTTGACACTGATTTTGTTTGCAGTGTCTCTTCGTCTATTTTGACTTTGCCGTGCTGTGCAATAGCGCGCGACACATTTCCATGACGACTGACCGGAAAAAGACGCGCACGACGCCATGTTTACGTGCCGCGACACCGGAGTCCAGGCACCATTTACCAGTTGGCTGCATTAGCTCCTTTTAGCGCCGTTAGCGCACCCACAGTCGAACTGGAGCGGTCTGTTTACTAAACAAAGAGAGCAGCGCTACAAATTACAAGCGTACCTGTGCACTGCGTATGTGTGCCTCTGTTTTTAAAGTTTTGCGTTACTTTAAAAACTCATTTTAACAATCCGGAGTCGCGTTGACATGGCGTCTCTTTCCAGTGAGTCGTCAAGGAAACGCGTCATGCGTTGACGCCGTTAAACGCCGTTGGCGCGTTAACGTTTGACAGCACTAGTTTTTTGGGGGAATTGCTTTAATTCATTTAATAATGCTGCTATTGACTTATCTCACTATTGAAAGTCTTCATAGATCATACAAGTTTTTCACTTTTTGTCGGTTTGAGATCGGGTTTTAATAAAGTTTTTGTTGAATGGTTTTAGTGTCAATTCCCCGTAAGCAACACAAATACGTTCTCCCGTGAAAATGTGACCAGTGATCTTTGACCAAGACTCTCACACAAGATGCCCCGCCCCCTTCCTGTATTCCTTTCTTGCGTGGATCTATGAGTGCGAGTGCGTTTCATTAGCCGTGTTTGTGTCTCGTTTCCGCGTGTGTGTGTGCGTGCGGTTGAGTGTACGTGTGCGATGACAGCCCATCCTCACGAGTCGTTATGCACTTGCTCTGAAAGTGTTGCCAGATCACACTAACGCCACAGCCTCCGGGTGGTGAGAGGGAGATGAGTGGGAGGGAATGGAATGGAACGGAATGCGTGTGTACATTATGCATATGAGCCACTTCCCCGCTCTCCTCCTCACGCCAAAAAAACGTCCAACACGAGGGATGCAGCTGATACGTACTCGAGTGAGTTAATCTTTATCATGTGTGCCATAGGGGGGGGAAAAAGAGGAAAAAAATCAAAGCTCTTGTTTACTCTGGAGCCCTTCTCTCTGCTGATTAGCATATCAAAGCAGAGGAGAGAGGACATGGAAGAGAGCTCTCCTTGCCCCAGCAGACCAGAACTGAAAGGACCAGACAGGAGCAGGGGTATAATTGCAGGCATGTGGCTCCACTCCACTGGCAAGAGGAGGCAATGGATTCAGAGCATTGTTTGAGGGGGGGGGGGTGGTTATGTCAGTGCATTCTTGATCAAGGGGTGAGCACGGAGGGCGACGGGGATGAAGAAATCAATCAAGCCATATTGTGCAGTTGAGATGGTATACGTACACACTACCGTTCAAAAATTTGGAGTCACTTAGAAATGTCCTTATTTTTTAAAGGAAAGCACCTTTTTTTCAATGAATCAGAAATACACTCTATACATTGTTACTGTGGTAAACGACTATTCTAGCTGCAAACGTCTGGTTTTTAATGGAATATGTACATAGGTGTATCGAGGCCCATTTCCAGTGTTCTAATGGTACATTGTGTTTGCTAATCGCGTTAGAAGGCTATTGGATGATTAGAAAACCCTTGTGCAATGATGTTAGCACAGCTGAACAACAGTTTTGCAACTCTTAAAATGAATAAATGTGTGACTTGGAAATGGAAAACACAAAATAAAATTGTATAGGTGACCCCAAACTTTTGAACGGTAGTGGTATCCATCAGTAAACACACAAATATGGTCATTTCCTGCAGCCGCATCCATCAAACCCCGTATCGCGTTTTACACGCGGCGGATCTTCTTAAACAAACATCAACTTTAAGCTGTTTATGGGAATTACTTTATGAGCGATCGCGCTTGCGTTTATTGAAGACGTATTTGGAGCGATGACGCGGACGTGTGGGCGTTGAGGCGAACGTTGCTTTGGGTGAGACCGGGGGGGTTTGTTGAGTGTTTCATCGTAGGTGGTTATTGATGGGAAGTCCCGATCCAGTTGTTATTGTAACATTTTCTGGTCGACTTCAGACTGATAGTCGGACAAGACGGTCAGACACGGGCTGCCTGCTCAGCTGTGGCTGTGTTTAAACTATCCACTGGGCCCTGATCAGCCTGCCCACGTCTCCTAACATCAGCCACCTGCTTCAGCTCAAAGCGCTGACTCCCCCATGGCCCGTCTCCATCATTCTGTTTATTTTCTTAGGCTGCTCGCTTTCTCTCCCTCCTCCTTCTCTTTCTTTTGACCCGTTATTCAGTATCAGATGAAGTCCACTTCTCTTTTTGTCCACAGGAGTGAGCCATTAGCTACAGACGATGATGTCTTAGCGTCTCGGCGTCGTCCCACCTACTCCGAAAATTGTTTGCGCCTCTGAACCCGCGCGTCCAGCATCAGTTGTCCTTTCACATTAAATTAACAGTCTAAGCTAACTGGTGGGTTCTGCAGCTACAGTGAGCTGCTTTTAGTGGGACCCATCCAAAGTGGTTAATTAGAGGTGTTGGGGGAAAGCCTGGTCCTCAGCCACCTCATGTCCCCAGAGTGGGAGATCCCTCGCGATTCAAGTAATAGAGCTGGAAGCAGCATGGCACCCACTAACGCCCCTGTAATGCAATACCCACTTCTAAGACTTCTGCTCTCCAGCGTCCACTGGACAGCCCGGTAGCCGACGACGCCATAATACCTAATGAAGAAGCCTGACACATTAACTTTTAGAGCAGGGTCTTGCCTTGCCAAAACTCTCCCTGGCTTTTGCGGCTAATTCAGTCATAAGTAATTGTGACCATGTGTAGGCAGAAATAAAAATCCTGTGAATTTATAGTTTGTTATAAAAATCCCTGCTTCTCCTTGCCTTCGCTCTTCTAGACTGTCCTTTTATGGTGCCACTTTTGCCTTTGTACTTTCACTGCTACTTGATATTTTTCGATTATATCTCACACATGTTCTTCGGTAAACGGGGAGAGAGGTGCTTTTCTGTTCGACTTTGCTTCCGCGTTGATAAAACATATGTGTGTGAGTGAGTGCTCCATGTTTCTCCATCCTTTGCGTCACAATGAAAAGTTATGACGACGTTTGTCGATTAGTCTGCTCACGTGGGTCACAGTAGACATGTCGCAGGTTACCCAGCAACACTCGGCAATTTATCGTTTTTATTTGCCCTGTTTTTTTATTTGACTGCCTCCGTTTGAATAATTCAATTGATGCTAAATTAAGGTATTAATTAGGAGTGATGATGGCATAAAAAATTAACTAGGGCTGTACACAGTCATGATAGGGCCCTTGCGTCTCGGATTGTTCTGTGGATTCCAAAGACAAGGAAGCCATTTTTACTGATTCCACTACTAGTTCCTCTTCACTTTTATTCGAGCTGTTGTTTATGTAACACGAGTTTCGCTCATTTACGTATAGGGTGCAAATCGCCAATATGGATGCAAAAAAATCAAAATGGCCGACTTCCTGTTGAGTTGAGGCCATGGTTACTGTTGACTTTTTTGTTCGTCTTGGTCTATAACATCTTCCCACCAAGTTTCGAGAGAATCGGTGGAACTCAATTTTGCCACTGTTTTCAACTTAGGGGGGGGGCGCTATAGAGCCATCGAGCAACGCACGGGTCTCGGACCTATGCCAATATCGCATTTTTGCCATACATGAACATCATGCTAAGTTTCAAGACTTTTTATGAATGTCAACGCGCTCAAAAATGACCGCAAAACCGTGGCTTTTTTAACTGGTGCAAATCGCCAAAATGGATGCAAAAAATAAAAAATGGCCAACTTCCTGTTGAGTTGAGGCCATGGTTACTGTCTACTTTTTTGTTCGTCTTGGTCTATAACATATTCCCACCAAGTTTCGGCAAATTTGGTGGAACTCATTTTTGCCAGTGTTTTTGCATTTTCGCCAGACCTGAACATCATGCTAAGTTTCAAGATTTTTTTGGAACGTTAACCCCTCAAAAATGACCGCAAAGCTGTGGCTTTTGCAATTAGTCGGGCCCTAATCAAGAATATTGTCATTAGACAGATGAAACAAAAACTCATAGTGGTTTTATTGAGATTTATTCTTCCAATTAACTGTCTTGAATCTGTGTGTTTTCTCTTCTGTAGCTAATCAAGCTGTTGGACGGGAAGCGTTCGCAAACAGTCGGCATCCTCATATCGAGCCTGCATCTGGAGATGAAGGACATCCAGCAAGGTGAGAACGGGTTTTCTGCACGCACTAACGCCATGATGTCATTTCGAGCTAGGCGCTCCAGAAAGGGGGCTATTTAGATTTCTCGGCAATAAACTGAATTTACAGTCCCACTTAACAATAAATTGATGATGACCTCTGATGAAATGCAGACAGTTATTTTTAGAGGGCAGATAGTGTGGAAGCAGCCGACAATAATTTCCTACTAGCTGACAGCTACAAATTTGCAGCCAGAGACCCTTTTAGCTTTCTTTTCTCTTCTCTCTTTTTTTGGTTGCATTTGTGTGTCAAGTGGAAAGTGGAGGACTTTCCCAGAAAGAAGAAGAAAAAAAATGCAGGATTAAAGCAAACTTTCACTTTTCTCTGATTTCACTGCGGCACTGGTTGGAATCAAATTGCCATCTCTTCTATATGAAAAGCTGGAATGGATTGGTTTGCACGCTTGGTAGATGTGTGGAAAGTGCAGTCATGCGTCTGTGTAAACATATAATATTGTGTGTTGGGGACAGCGTTAGATTTTTGCTCCCGTCCTGGGACTGTGGCGGAGAGCGCCTGCCGCCTGTTAGTCTGAGCATGCGGCCAGCAGATCTGTTTATTGTAGCCAGTGACGGTTTCCACAAGCCTAATGGGACTGACACCCCGCTAATGATCTAAGCATGAACAAAACCACCTTCTGCAGCAGTGCAGACACTGCCCTACCACATAAAACCACCCTCTAATACAAGCCAAGCACCAGGAAACACCGTTTTTGTTTAGACTCTGAGTGTCGCAGTGTGGAGGCGGTTGAGTAAAAAGGTCCTGAATCAGACCCAGTGTGAACGTGAAGTGGACAACTTGGATTTGACGATGAAGGACAGCACCTTAATAAGCACTTGTAAGGGTCCTAGTCCCCCCCCCCCCGCCTCTCCTGTTTGCCTCCCCTTTGTTGCCAAATTAAAAGGACATGGGACATGTAATGTAATTAGAGCTACAAGGGAGGGAGGAGAGAAGGTAACGCTGTGGTTAAAGGGAGCGAAGGGGGTCAACTGCACACGCCACAGTGACTGTGGAGGGGGGGGGGAACCTCAAGGGCCACCATGGTTCAAGGGCAACGAGAGGTTCTCGTCCACGCACCGCCTCACCACACACACACCAAAGCCCGACGAGTGGAAAGTGGAAGGAGAGGGTGTGAGGGCGGTTGGTAGTCTGGCTTTGATCTGCCGGTGTGGAGAGATATCCGGCTCCCCCCGTCGGATCAGAGTGCTCCTGTGCACAGCGGCGCTGTGTGATTGACGGCTGCATGGCTGAGGGACTGAATAATCCACTCTAATAAGATGTAGGAAATGGACCTCCAGCGTTTGTTCCCTCAGATCCAGACATCGGGAGTAAAAACCGTTTGACAGGAACAGCTGGGCCACCAGAATGCACAGGGTTACCTTGTTAGCTGAAGCAGCGAGACTTAGAACTGTAAATGTGCGATACAGTTGCGGTACGGCACCCCTGGAGTTAGAAACGATGTGATTTTTGACAAAAACGATGATGAACCCTTACTTGAAGAGCAATAACCCATTCTTTACCTCGCAGATTAATCGTGTCATTCATTAGCAATAAATCGGCCCCTTTTCTCGGCCTAAACACGGGTGATTTATTACTCCACGCTCTGGTGTGAGCAGCAGTTACAGTGATTAATGTCACTGAGGCTGTAATTGTTACTGTTACACAACATGTTTTACCTTTTAACCCTAATCACCCTGTGATTTTTGTTTTTTTACTTACTTTATGTTTACCAGCAAAATGATTTGAAGTGACTAGTGTTCTCTGTGACACTATATAAAAGTATTTACATGCACATGTTACCAATATATGGAATTCATTTTAAGTTTTTGAAGTTAATAAGCTACATCTTGCTACTGTTCTGTTGCAATCTAACGCGGATCTGATCGTCATGAAGTGATCACCAAAGTAGGTTTGATTATACAATAAAAATAAGACTGATCCAGGAGCTGTGGAGTCTCCTCTCCTCTCTAAGTTGTAAACCAGTGACACCTCTCAGACACACAACAGGACTTCACTTTCTAATTTTGAGTCTGCCTTCCAGCCAAACAAACCTTTGCCTCCATGATCTTTTACGATGACTCTCTCTTCCTCCTCCACCACTCTCCCTCTCTCAGTTTTTCAGCCTTCTCACCTTCTCCCGTCCCTTTTTTAAAATAATAATCACAATTGGCTGTGGTGGTTTTAAATGTGTTTCCTACGGAAGAGAATTAGGGCCACGTGTAAAAAAAATAAAAAATAAAAAACCAGCATGAATTCTGAGATTAAAGTCAGAATCCTGAGAAAACATTTTTTTGACTTTAATCTTAGAATTTTGAATTGTGAGATTTAAGTCATATTTCTGAGATTAAAGTCAGAATTATGAGAAAAAAACTACACATTTTAACTCAGAATTCTGACTTCCTCAGGAATAGAAATAAGTCAGAATTGTGAGATTAAAGTCAGAACTGTGAGATTAAAGTCAGAATCCTGAGAAGAAAAGTCAGAATTTTGGCTTTAATCTTAGAATTCTGACTTCCTCAGGAATAGAAATAAGTCAGAATTGTGAGATTAAAGTCAGAATTCTGAGATTAAAGTCAGAATTCAGACTTTCTCAGAAATAGAAAAAAGTCAGAATTGTGAGATTTAAATCAGAATTGTGAGATTAAAGTCAGAATTCTGAGGAAAAAAGTCAGAATTTTGACTTTAATCTCAGAATTCTGACTTCCTCAGAAATAGAAAAAAAGTCAGCATTGTGGGAACAAATGTATTAACTTTGAATTTAAGTTAGAATTATGAGGGGAAAAAAGTCTGAATTTTTTCTTTAAATAGAAAAAGTCAGAATTGTGAGATTAAAATCAGAATCCTGAGAAAAAAGTCAGAATCATGAGAAAAAAGTCAGAATTTTTATTTTAATCTCAGAATTCTGACTTCCTCAGAAATAGAAAAAAGTCAGAATTGTGAGATTTAAATCAGAATTGTGAGATTAAAGTCAGAATTCTGAGGAAAAAAGTCAGAATTTTGACTTTAATCTCAGAATTCTGACTTCCTCAGAAATAGAAAAAAAGTCAGCATTGTGGGAACAAATGTATTAACTTTGAATTTAAGTTAGAATTATGAGGGGAAAAAAGTCTGAATTTTTTCTTTAAATAGAAAAAGTCAGAATTGTGAGATTAAAATCAGAATCCTGAGAAAAAAGTCAGAATCATGAGAAAAAAGTCAGAATTTTTATTTTAATCTCAGAATTCTGACTTCCTCAGAAATAGAAAAAAGTCAGAATTGTGAGATTTAAATCAGAATTGTGAGATTAAAGTCAGAATTCTGAGGAAAAAAGTCAGAATTTTGACTTTAATCTCAGAATTCTGACTTCCTCAGAAATAGAAAAAAAGTCAGCATTGTGGGAACAAATGTATTAACTTTGAATTTAAGTTAGAATTATGAGGGGAAAAAAGTCTGAATTTTTTCTTTAAATAGAAAAAGTCAGAATTGTGAGATTAAAATCAGAATCCTGAGAAAAAAGTCAGAATCATGAGAAAAAAGTCAGAATTTTTATTTTAATCTCAGAATTCTGACTTCCTCAGAAATAGAAAAAGTCAGAATTGTGACATGAAAGTCAGAATTCTGAGGAAAAAAGTCAGAATTTGGACTTTAATCTCAGAATTCAGACTTTTTCGGTAAAGCATTTGTAGTCTCTTCTGTTCTGAGAGGAGACGGTGGCTCACATTGAGACCCGAGTCTGCCCCTCATATCTCTGCCCTCACAGCCTGGAAACACTTTTCAGCCTCACCACCTCATAACCTAATATCCTCAAAATATTAGGTGTATTTTTCACCTCCACGTTAACGGAATAATGCGTTGTAGTGGTCGGTGCAGGGGTGTCGCAGTGTAAATGTGAGAATAGCACACACATGGCTCTTATTTTCCCAGTTCCATTATTCACCCATAGTATCTCTTACATTCATTGACCTGGAATTGAATGTTCTATCAACAAAATTACAGGCTATGGTGATTATGAAGTTTACATCCCCAGTCAGAAAAACAGGTTTTATCCTTCAGGCTCTGGCAGCACTTAAGACGACGGCATGGCTTTGGCTGAAATCATATCCATTATTTAATGAGACTGACTTAGTGTTTATAATGAATATTCTAATTGTTCCAGCTGTTCTTACTGTGGACAACTCTGTGGTGGATTTGGAGACCATTGAAGCTTTATATGAAAACGTAAGTAAGGAACAACATTGCTGCATGGTGTGTTTGTTTTTGACCGATACAGAATAAAGCATTCTTTGGCTTAGTACAAGTTGTTTTAAATGCAGTGTTTTTATTTTGCCGTATCTGTATAAACACTTTGATTATGGACTCTGTGTATGTGTGTGTGTTGTTGACAGAGAGCCACCAGCGACGAGATGGAGAGGATAATGAAACATTACGAGACGTCAAAAGAGGACGAAGTCAAACTGTTGGACAAACCTGAACAGTAAGATAACGTCCAAAAAAAGTCACAACATTTTGTGTTTTTACAAACAAATTTGCATGAATATTTAACTTAATATTCAAATGTAGCAAATTAGTTTATGCTATTAAAATATATATATTGAATTGGGCAGTGTATGTATGTATATGTGTTTATATGTATATGTATGTATATATATATTTACGTATATATGTGTGTATATTTATGCATATGTGTATATATGTACATATATATATTTTTTCTGCCTGATTCAATATATATTTTAAATAGCATAAACTAATTCATTTGATACATTTGAGTATGAAATTAAAGTTAAATGAATAGTTTCATTTTTTTTTAAATACATATAAATTACAAAAACAAATAAAAATACTGCATAAATACAAAACCATTTACCATAAGTGATGACATTTAAGAGGTTTCTTGAATGCATCTTCAAGCCGCTCTTCGAATCTCTTACATTTATACTCACATTTCTATTTTTACTTTTCTTAAAATAGAAAAAATATCTTTTGGGTGGGTATACTGTATGTTTATCGTCTTAATATAGTTTCTCTCCTACTGTGCACATGAGTCTTTTAATGAACATTGCTTCAGCAGTTCCCGTCAGGGTTAAGTAGTTTCGGAGCCGGTTAACGAGGCCCGGGCCCAGCAGTGGTGCCGCTCAGCCCTGCCCTTCCTATTCCCATGTTTGACCAGGCTGTCACTGAGGTTGCCTGAGTCATCCCCACTCAGTGTCTGCCTCCATCGGCGGGCTCTAATCACACAGGATGTTACCTCTCCCCTCCGACACGGCACTGTTTACACAAGTCCTCCTGCATCAGGACAGAGCCGCCTTTGATCAGTCGCCGTGCGCCGCTCGCCGATTTTCCCCCTCCAGCCCCGACCCCGTGGACCTTTCAAACCCAGCCGAGCAGCGCCGCTCACGAGGATCAGCCGCCTCTGCCTGTCTGTGGAAACCAGCTTTGACTCAGCCAGTCTCAGCCTGTCAAGGCCCCCAAAATAGTTCTTCCTGTTGGACGTTTTGTTTAATTTTGTCCTAACACATCACACCCTCTCCTCCTCCTCCTCCACCTTTGTTATCCAGGTTCCTCTATGAGCTCTCCCAGGTTCCTGACTTTGAGGGCCGTGCCCACTGCATAATTTTCCAGTCGGTGTTCCTCGATACCATCGCCTCCATCCGCCGTAAAGTGGATGTCATCTCCAATGTGTGCAAAGTAAGAGCATCCGCTATCTATGTAATATCACTGTGTAGATATGTGACTGTTTAATGAAACCCCAAAACTGTTTTTGTGTGTTGTGTCAGGAGCTGCTACAGTGCAACAGTCTGAAGGATGTAATTGGTCTCGTTCTGGCCTTTGGGAACTACATGAACGGAGGGAACAGGACAAGAGGTCAGGCGGATGGCTTTGGATTAGAGATCCTCCCCAAACTAAAGGACGTCAAGAGCAGGGTAACACGTTTTATATTTGGCATGTTTAGTGCTGGGCACGGTGACGCATGACGCGTTTCCATGACGTGACTCTTGATTTGTTAAAATGAGTCTCTAACGTAACGCTAAACTTTAAAAACAGAGGCAGTACACAGGTACGCTGGGTACGCGCGTTAACGCAGCTAACACGGCGCGTAAACATGACGTCAGACACGTCTTTTAACAGTCAGTCATCATCGAAACGCGCCGTTAGTGCCTGTTGCATTACTTTCTCTTCCCTGTGCCTCTCCCTTCTTCTGAACGTCTCTTTTTCTTCCACAGGACAATCGCATGAATTTGATCGATTACGTGGTTTTGTACTACCTACGCAACTTTGACGAGGTAAGCTGCAGTCGTCGTGTCAAAACAACATTGTACTCTTTTATAAAACCTCCTCCTGACGTTGTTCTGTGTGGTTTCAGCATGCCGGTACAGAAAAGAGTGTGTTCCCTCTCCCGGAGCCTCAGGACTTCTTCCAGGCTGCTCAGGTTAAGTTTGAGGACCTCACCAAGGACATCAGGAAGCTGAAGAAAGAGCTAACTGGTAGGATATAAATACACCACTCTATTAGTACTATTTATGTGACTGAATTCCCTGTTGCATTTTTATGTCAAGATCAATTTAGTTTATGTGTGAATCATTACACATTTATTAGACGTGATTTATATTCCCATTTGCCCTGAACAGAGCAGGTCGTGGGTCTTTAAGCGAGGCCTCAGCTTTTCCTAGTTTCCAGACGTTGTATCACCCATGTCATCATAACACCACAACCACGGCTGTTTCCAGCTGAAGTTGCATCTCCACTGTCTGACTTCGAGAAAAAGCTCAGTGAAGCAAAATTCCAGCTCTCTGAGCGACAAACCCCGGCCGATAAATGCACTTTTTTTTGTGTCATGTGCGCCAAAAGCCACTGAGTGACCCAACGAGCCAGCCAGTCGGTCTTGGCCAGGGCCGCGTGGAGGTTAAAGGCGACGGCCCCCAGTGCCCCTGGTGTCTGTGGTTATTTAAATCAACCAATAATACGGCATATGAAAGCAATTAGATATGCTCCACGGCTCTCGCCGACATTTTTTTTAGATCGCTGTTAAAGCGCTCTCCTCTCTGACCCGGGGGAGAAAATACAAAGAGTCTACAAAAGTACCCAGACCTACCTCAAGCTGTCACTCATTTATTAGGAAAAATGGAAGACCCCGAAAACAATAAATGCAACATAAGGGCCCTTATATTTGATCTGTGCTGCAGCGCAGTCTGGCACAGTAGTCCTCAGGGGTATAAGCATCACAGGGGCAAGCACTGGATTCTGGATCTTTGTGAGCTCCACCTATGACTCCCACCATTTTTATCCTCTCCAGCCGCCGGGAATAAATATTTATGCCTGGCTATTATAAACCACCCTAAAGAAAAGCAACTGGTCCTAATTATAACGCTAACACCAGATCACCTCCGTCCTCATTGTGTCTGACTCCGAGAAAGCCGACAACGAATTGCACTTTGATTTCACTGAGGCGAGGAGAAACTGTGTCTGATCCAGAGGTGGTGACTGCAGTTGTTGGTCGTGTCTTGCCCTCCAGCCTTGGGTTAAAGGTCAGGAGACTTGGTGCTAGCAGTCAGAAATGAATCTCCCTTAGTTGATCTCTTTCTCAGACATAATTGATGTTGATTAGGGATGGATATGAATATATATAGTAACACTTTAGATTAGGGAACACATATTCACCATTACCTAAGTGCTTACTAACATATAAGTAGCATACTAGCCCTTTATTAGTTATCATTAAGCACATATTAACTCCTTATTCTACCTCTATTACGACATGAATTAAGATTTTTCCTACAGAAAGTCTTAATATGTGCTTAATATTTACTAATAAAGGGCTAGTATGCTACTTGTATGCATGTTAGTAAGCACGTAGTTAATGGTGAATGTGTTTCCTAATCTAAAGTGTTACTATATACATATATATATTGTTTCATTATAAAAAATAGTTGATGCAACCATTGATAGCAACAGCTTAGATTTTTGCATAAGTGATGATATTTAAGAGGTATCTTGAATGCATCTTCAATCCGCCCTTCGTAGCCCGTTGAAGTAATGACGTTTACATCTCGTTCGCTGCTCCTGCATTACTTTCACTAGCTCTCATGCGCTGGAATTTCTCCTCTGGTGAAATGATGTGCAATGTAGAAACATAATTTAAAGTCTATCTTGTAGGTTTGGCTGCAGAATTAATGCGTTTATTTAGAGATAATCAATTTGTGGCACCGGAGCAGGATGTGTTGTGTTGTGGAGGGATACTTCAATATTCGACAGATAATTTTATTCTTCATACACAGTGGCATTTTTGCTTGTAATATCCATCATTCCTAAAGTGGACTGATGGATGCCTCTCAGGACACGAATCGCGTTTTTAGACGATAATGACGTTTGTTTTCCCGCATGGTTTGTGTGTCGGTGTCAGCGATGCTCACTTGCCCTCTCCTTCACTGGCTTGTGCAGAAACATGATCCTCTTTTGATGGGGTTTCCTGTTTGGGGAGAGGGTGATGACCTCTCTCTGTGCTCTCTGAGAGGGATGAGTGTGGAGGCCACAGTGACCTAAACCTACTGTAGAACTCTCAGATAGCTCCCATGAAGACAAATTATATTCCAGTTCTGTCTCAAATCCATCACGGCACAGCTCTGGCGCACAGCGCACCATACTTCATAGATCAACACTTAACGACCATTGTGCATCTACATAAAGATCACTTTTAACTGCTGCGTAATTGGACCTGACAGAGAGACGGGGACGCTGTACCGAATGATATAGGATCAAATAAAAAGAAACAGTCAGAGCTCATTTGCTGCTCAGGGGAGTTTAGTGTTTCACAGAAGACCAGGGCATTCATCGCAGTGGCAAATCAGACAGTGTCTTGATTTTAAATGGCCTTTAATGTCAGGTTCAGGCAGGGCCTTTAGCCTGAGGTGCGTTTTATGGCGGAGGCTGCGCTCAAAGGGCCCATGTGTGAAGTCGCTGACGCTGAAGCGCCTGGCGCTACCGCTCAACTCACAAAACACAATCAAGGCTTTGCTGCATTTTGGGATTTTTGTCATCGCCTGGTTACGAGACGGGTCAGAGTTTATTTATTTTGTCAATTTCACAACGGGATATAGATATACTTCAGACTTCATCCCAATAAAAAGGAGAGCTGGACGTCTTACAGTATAATGAATAGTTAGAGATAAGTGAGAGAATTCACATTTCACATATATATATATATACAATACCGTTCAAAAGTTTGGGCTCACCTATACAATTTTGTTATGTTTACCATTAAAAGTCACACTTTTATTCATCAACAGAGTTGCAAAATGAACAGAAAATACAGTCAAGACATTGACAAGATTAGAAATAATGATTTTTATTCAAAATAATACATTTGTCCTTTCGTCAAAGAACCAGCAAAAGTGTTTTCAGCTGTGCTAACATCATTGCACAAGGGTTTTCAAGGGTTTTCTAATGATCCAATAGCCTTCTAACGCGATTAGCAAACACAATGTACCATTAGAACACTGCAAATGGGCCTCTATACACCTATGTACATATTCCATTAAAAACCAGACGTTTGCAGCTAGAATAGTCGTTTACCACATTAATAGAGTGTAGTATAGAGTGCATTTCTGATTCATTTCGAATTGAAAAAAGTGCTTTTCCTTCAAAAGTGAGGACATTTCTAAGTGACCCCAAACTTTTGAATGGTAGTGTAACTCAGAAATGTCATATATTTTGCACAAGACTACAGGGATTCACCTCAAATTCTGTATTTATTTATTATATTTACCAAGAAGGTGATCACCTGTGTATTGTTTACTTGTTTTTGCTTTATCACAATCCCGGACGTAAAGAGGGGGGGGGGCCCCTCTGGTCACATTTATGAGACGTAAAACATTTGTCACGCTGATATTGTGTGGTTTTCCACAGGCATGTCCCTCTTGAACACAGCTGTGTATTGTATTTGGTGTGTGTGTGTGTGTGTGTGTGTGTGTGCGACCGTGATTTCCTCCTCCTCAGTGACTGCGGTAAAAACACAATTCAACATCAAAGTCGCTCGTCGTCTCGCGAAAACCACACTGGGCGAGTCCTGGATGAAGAAGTCTGGCTCTTCTTGTTTGTTTGTCTTTCCCCCCGTTTACTCGTCCACCACCACAATCGCCCCCTCATGTTACGCAAAAGGCTGTTTTCCCAGTCGGTGATGACGTGTTGTGCTGACATACACACTGACACAGTTTCCTCCTTTGGATGTTTTTACTCTAATCAAAGCTAGATTCAAAGGTGCCATATGTAAGAATGTGGCCAAAAAACGGTTACGACATTCAAATTCAAAACACGAGGTCTTTTGGGTTTCTTTTTCTGACGTAACTGGCAACCCGTGGTTGCTCGGCAGCTGAGACTCTACTGACTGCAGTGATTGGTAGATGGCGGTAGGTGGCGCCACATGCCAAAAACATGATTTCAAAACATAAACATGATTTGCAGTCTTTTTTAATGCAAATATTTTGTCTGTACTGTTGTTGTTGGTGAGTTCAGTTTGTAATATGAACATTATTCCTCAGTCTCTGTGACATGTTAGGAGGATTTAATGGCCAGTTGCTTAAGATTTATTACATAATGCACCTTTAAATGTCCCTATTGCACATCATCATCATCTCAATCCAACCAGGACGCTGATTTAACAGGTGATGCACAAATTATTCCTCACTTATTTGAATAATAATAACAACCGCCGCAATAACATCTCGACCCTGGAGTTGCCCCACTTCCAAAGATGCTGAGTCCACCGCGTGTGATCTCATCCGTCTTTCCCCTCGTAGTAATAGTGGAAGGCCATTAAAGATCGGGAGCTCTGTCTCCCGTCATTACCCTGTCTGTCTGTGGTGGGGAAACTCGTCCCCTGTGGCTACATGACTGGACACAGTGTCTGACGCTAGAAACTGTGCCGCAAAGCAGCCGAGAGTCCAGACTTCATAGTAGCTGCTGTGAAAACAGTCAACTCTTATGTTTCCAGTCATATCTCTGCCTCACTGGTCTTGCCAAGTTTTTGCTGTGTTAGATATTTGTGTTCGACTACTTCATAATGTTATTATTTATTAACAAATGTGATGCTTACCCAGGAAAAAATGACATTTACTTTATATCAAAAATGTGTTTAAATATAATTTTTATTCATAATTCCATACTGCACGAATTATTTAGGTCAAGAAAAATGGTCTTCATGGTCAATCATATATATATATTTTTTTTATTTTTTAACCCGGTTACAGTTACAATACGTCCATATTTCTAAATGTGCATTATCTATTGTATCAGCAGTTAATCCAATATTATCTAATACTTCCTTATATTTCTTTTTTTCCTAGTTTTAATTACGCTATTTATGGATTTTAAAAGTTGTTCAACTCAGCGGTTGAAACTGGTTGTTGTAGAGATCCACAAATGAGTCGTGACGGATTGATTTCCATGTGCAGAAAATCTAATAATATCATTCCAGATGTAAAAATGTTAAAATAATCAACGGTTAGGAATACACAAAATAAAGAGATATTAATATTAATAATTTCTGGAAAGATTTGGAACAGACCTTTACTGAAAAAATGCAGGTAAAACAAATATCTTGGGACACTTTAGAGTTAATCTTATCCAAAGAATAAAGGAAACTAACGCTGTTTTTTGTGTCTGACCTGATGCAGGAGAAATTTGTGAACGTAGCCTGACGAAATGTTTCAAATCGGAGCTTTTCTCTCGTTCTTTCTTTCTTTTTCTTTTTTTTTTTTTGTCCTTCCAGCTGCTGTGTTTTTGTGGGCTTTCTCCTCGCGGCCTTTGCTGTCTGGACCACATTTGGAAGAGAGCCGCCTCTAAATTGTAGTCTTGCTCTTTTTAAACACTGTTTTAATGGGTCCTTTTGAGTTGTGTGTGTGTGTGTGTGTGGGGGGGGGGGGGTGAAAAAAACACAGTTTTGTCCCAACAGGAAACGTCAGTTGTCATGGTTGTACGGTTGCTTGTTTCTGTGCTGTCACCGTCTTTTGCTTTAGTGTCCGTGAATCGTTGAAACTGCTCCACTTTTCAAAGTCTCGTGTTCCCCATCTGATTTAACTAAGACGTCCGAGAAAGAAATAAATAAAAGATGTGATAGAAGCAGTTTACCGCGGCACAGGTGCAGCAGCTCCACATGCAAACGTGCGAGTGCCAACCTCGGATCAGAGAAAAGCCCAACGCAGTGAAGTGAGACAGCGGCCAGACCATGTTGTTAATGCTCTTGTTGTGTTGTGCGGAACAATTCAGCTATGCAGTCATAAGCAAGTAAAGGCATTTATTGCAGCCATTAATGACTTACAGGTTGGAGGAACGGGCTTTTAGTCGAGAGGAAACGGTTGGAAGGTCTGGCTCGGTCACGTCTGTTTCCTCCAACTCGTGCGATTTGGCTCGTTTGGCCTCGTGACAACAAAAACTCATCCACAAAACAGCAAACGATGTCAGCCGCGCTCACACGGAAACATCAATTTAGAGATTTAATCTCCTCAGCCCAGAAAACTAAATTTTGTCCTTCTAGTTTTCTATTTATTCCAGATTTATAACACTGGTCAGCTCCAAATGTATTAAGTTTAATAAAACTTAATTTATTAAAGGTGCATTATGTAATAAATCTAGAGCAACTGGCCATAAAATCCTCCTAATATGTCACAGAGACTCAGGAATAATGTTCATATAACAAACTGAACTCACCAACAACAACAGTACAGACAAAATATTTGCATTAAAAAAAATATTTTGCAGACTGCAAATCATGTTTATGTTTTGAAATCATGTTTTGGCATGTGGCACCACCTACCGCCGTCTACCAATCATTGCAGTCAGTAGAGTCTCAGCTGCCAGGCAACCACAGGTTGCCAGTTACGTCAGAAAACGTTTTTTGGCCACATTTTTTTTCCAGCTGTATTCGGATCATTTTGATGTGCTGAATCCAAAAATCACATTGGTTTTGCTCAATCAGGTCAACTTTCTGAACAAAGCTGCATATTTGTTTTTCTTTTGTTTACATATAAGGGTATTTTCACGTCATATGATGCAAAATTCTTTGTAGAGCCGCGCAATAGGTTAACGCGCATTAACGCAATACGCGTTTCCATGACGACTGACCGTAAAAAGACGCGCATGACGTCATGTTTGTGCGCCGCGACACCGGAGTCCAGACACCGTTAGCTGTTAGCTGCATTAGCTCCTTTTTAGCGCCCACAGTCGAACTGGAGCTGTCTGTTTATTAAACGAAAAGAGCAGCGCTACAAATAACTAGCGTACCTGTGTAACTGCGTATGTGTGCCTGTGTTTTTAAAGTTTAGCGCTACTTTAGAGACTCATTTTAACAATCCGGAGTCACGTAAACATGAAGTCACGCACGTCTTTTTCCAGTCAGTCGTCCGCTGCCGTTCGACAGCTCTAATTTCTTGCAATAAACAAATTCTGAAGATTTTGCATGTACCAACTTATGACTAATTGTTTTTTTTATATATATTACAAGTGAATGAAATGGCTTCGACTAGAAGATCTTGCAAAAAATAAGCCAGACGTGTTCTGCTACATCTGCGGTGAATAAAGTTTCATAAAGTGTGCTTATCATGCTTATTTTGGTATTAAACTTGGTGACCAGGATATTAGTCAGAAGATTGGATTTTTCAAAATCAAATTAGCATAAAACCCTGACCTGATTAAGAAAAATTGATGTCATTTTTGGATTCAGCAGTGCAAAATGGTCCTAATGCTGTTACAGACATAGACAACTTACACATTTTAGTTTTTTGAGTGTTATCGAATACAATCTTTTTTGCATGTTTTCATTATTACAACGCTCTTTCTTACTTTAAAGATGTAATCGTGTGTTTCTCTTTGCTACGTTTTCCTGAGACTCATTTTCACAATATTGTACTTTTTCTTAATTAACCAATTACACGACTGTTCAAAAGTTTGGGGTCACTAATAAATGTCCTTATTTTTATTTTTTTCAATGAATATAACATTAAATTAATCTGAAATGAACTCTATACATTGTTAATGTGGTAAACGAGTGTTGAAAACTATATTTTCTATTAATTTTGCATGAATAAAAGTGTGACTTTTATTGGAAAAAAAACAAAAAAACTTGTATAGGTGGCCCCAAACTTTTGAACGGTAGTGTGTGTCCTTTAAAAAACCAAACTGTTTGTCCTTTTACTCATTATCCATCGTGTTTTTCCTGTTCTGTTCTTTCCCGTAGTTTGCGAGAAGGGCGTGCAGAAGGTGTGCGCCAACTCGTCAGAAGAACACATTCAGCCCTTCCAGGAGAAGATGGAGGGATTTACCTCTTCTGGTAAGCGAAGCTTAAAAATTCTTCCAGGACAGAAAGCATCACCCAAAGAAAAAGAAAAAAATCGAATTTTCCGCCACACGTTTTTGTTTGCGTTCTTGCTGAGAAACGACGGCGTCTGGATGCGTTTTTATAATAACGCAGCGTCGGGACAGGAGCCGACAGAAAGGGATCACATTGCTCCCTAACATGGCTCTCGTGTAGTCTCGGCTGCCATAAAGCTGGCAGGACATCTCTGGCTGTGGCCTTGTAAAGACTGGCCAACCTCAGTGGATCAGGCCTGAGGACCACCGGGACGGGAGCACAGCTTCCCCCAACACACACTTATCATTATAGTTGCAGGAGCTGCCACTTTGCTTGAAATAGTGTTAAAATTATACTGAATTAGTTCCTTCTTACAGCAATGGAATATTTGGGTGATGCGAATAAACAAACGCTTTTTCATACTGCAAAAGGTGTATGGCAACACATGGGAAATGCACTCGGGTAAAAGGAATTGTCTTCAACTAAGTATTCTTTATATAATCAAGTCATTGTTAGGTCCATACCTGTGAATTATGTTCTTGTTTTTGTCCACGAACCCAAAATGATTCACTTTTAATGATTTATTTGTCATTTGGAGCAAAGAAATTAAGAAAAATATTCACGTTTAAGAAGCTAAAAACGATCAGAAATCTCGTTTTAATCGTGAAAAAAAGCTTCAAACGAAATAGGTGGTGATTCATTTAGTAATTGTTTCAGCTCTAATGCACTATAATAATACTTACTACTACTATGCATATACTACATATATGCATATGACTGTAATAATAATGCATTTTATTTATAAACGCCTTTTTACAGAGACAAAACAATAAAAAAAATAGATAACAGGACGACACAGTAAACAGAAAAAGATATCTGCAGGTGTGAAGTTAGTGTGATCCATTTCTGTGTCTTGTATTCCATTTTTAGTCCATTAAAAAAGGCAGATGATTGTAACAGTGCCATTTCACATCCACCTTGTATCTCCAACCTCGTTTCCTTCAGCTCTGGCCAGTATCTGAGCTCTTATAATAAACCCCGCAGGGTTCCCACTGGGCTGAGATACGGCGTCGGTTTTTGCGAAAGCACATCTTGAACATAAACCTTCCAGTGGAATACTTGTAAACCTTTCTTTCATAAACAGAATTCCTCGAGCTTGTTTGCCTTGCTTTGGGGAGGGAGCGGCTGTGTAATCATCGTTCATAACGATTCCATGACTTCAAAAGGCCAAAAAAACATGGCAACGGTTTCTTCTCGCGTGAAAAAAAAAAATCTGACTCATCGGCGAACGCGTGAATTTCCTCGCTCAGGTGAAGGACGGATACATGTGTCTGGCACATGATTTTAAATACTGTATTACTTCCCGGACAGTTAATTACAATGTCAGAGATCTTAAAATAAACGGTGTTGTGTAATCTATTCCTAAGTCATCACAGATGATCGTGTTGACCCGATAATGGCAACCTGACCAGTGGATTAAAAAAGATCCAATGCATGTCTTTTCACTGTGTTTATGTCCGTCCGTTATCTACACTGCTTCACCGTTAAACACTATTTAAATAAAGAATAAACAAAGGTATAAACTGTGCGTTCAGAGCCGCGTTTGAGATCTAACAGGGGAGCACCTCGGAGATCCAGTGAACCCTGACCTCGTCTTCCAATATCCGCCTCCTTTTTTCTTTGCGTTTGATATTGTACATGTGTTTTCTTTAGTACACATAATATAATCTGTATTTCCACTGCATGTAAAAGAAGGGTTGGAAAAAAAAGAAGACCTCGATCCAACATCTAATCAAGCACCTTTTTTGCTTCCCTTGTTAGTGGGAGCCTCTTTGAAACCTCTGGGGATATTATCACGGAATACGCCGCCGTGACTAATTGAAAACAAATTCCCTTTGCTTTTAATCTCAGCCCGTCTCTTCTGCGTCGGCATCACATCCTTTTTTCTTTTTTTTGTGTTTGTGTCAGTGACTCACAAGCCAATAACCAAAAAAAAAATTCCACATCGTTTTAGATGAACGAAGGTAACGGCTGCTTTTCTGATGAGGTCTTTTTCAACTGCGTGTGTGTGTGGGGAAAATCCTCAGCATCCTTTTTTAGCATCTCTCTAAGCAGAGGCGCAGTGTGTGAACAGGCAAGGCAGGCAACTGCTTGGGGCCCCCGAGCCGATAGGGGGCCCCCCGACACTCGGAGCCTGAGGGCTGTTTTTACTGAAATGTGCAGTGACCAGCCGTCTCCCCGTCCCCCTTAAACAACAATGGGTAATTTGCAATGACATCTCAGTAGGAAACCTCCCTAAAGGGGCCCCACCTCACTTTAACCTGTGTGAAGTTATCGTTCTGCAAGTATAGGGTTTTTTTTCAGTTATTTACAGTATTTTATTGTTCTATATATTTATATTGTTTTATAATGTGGGTTCTTTACAGTGTAATGTATTTTTTTTTACTAAGTTTATATCGTTTTTTAAAAGCTATTTACAGCATTTTATTGTTCTTCACATTTATATTTTCACATACTTTTTAATTACAAGGTTTTTCCAAGTTATTTCATTCATTTCGGGAAAAAAAAAAATATTTTGAACTCATACATTTTCAGTTGGTGTCAGATTATTTATAACTTAATGGTGATGAACACTGGTTGGAAGGAAGGGCCCCCTGGGATGTTTTGCTTAGGGCCCCTACAGACTCTAGAACCGCCTCTGTTTCTCCAAGTTATCCGACCGCTCGGTAAAGCGGCGGTTTTTGTAAGAAGTGTGTCGAGAGTTTTTAAAGCCCCCCTAATTTATTGTCGCTCTCAGCATGCACGTCTCATAACTTTCTAGTTAGCGACTACTGGTTTCATGTTTACGCAGAGAGCGTAAAGGGGAAGAGAAACTTTCACACATCCTCTCTCTCGCTCTCGGCCTTTCGGCTCCAGTGCCACCTCTGTACGGTCGCACCAGAGGGGGGGGGGGGGGACCTCAGGCGCCAGCCTGACCCCCACTGAGTCTAACACCATTGGTCACGGCCCCCCTCTCTCCTCACTTTATCCCAGACATGCCCTCCCTGTCATTAGGTTTACCTCATATGTGGAGAAGAAAAAAAACATGTACATGTTCAAAAAAAAAAAAAAAAAAAAAAAGAGTGGTTGGTTGGAGGCTCATGCTCACCTTCTCCCAGAAGACCCCCAAACCTGCCTTTGAACCATTTTTTGGGAGACTTCCCCCTCTTAAATCTTCAAGTAGGAAAGGTCCCCCATCATTGTAAAAAGGATGAATCTGGAAAAAAAATGCAATAAATCTGAGATCACAGGCGCTCCTCTGGCCCTAGATAAATTCTTGCACCTCGGCCTGGCCCGCGCCGCACACATCTGCCTTGCATTTAGACACTTTTACATGGCAGGAGTCCACACAAGCCTCCGAGTTCCCAAGCCTCTCTCTCTCTCTCTCTCTCTCTCTGCTCAACCCCCGTCCCGTGCCCCTGTTTCAGCTCTGCTCGGGGGAACATGCACACGCATGTTTTCGCGCGAACGCATAAACACACTCCTCTCCACTACCTCCCCGCCCTGAGCTCGGGCGTCACGGCCTCTCGCTCTCGTGCGTCAAACACACAGAAGCATGTCAAAGTTTACAATGTGCTTAAGTGTCACTTTGATAACACGCTCGCCGTGCGCCGGTGACATCTCAACCCGGCCCCTCTTCTTCTCGTCTTATTTGACCAACTCCTTAGAATGAACACAGCGCCCCCCCCCCCGCGGTCGATTATCAGTTATCTCGAGCTGAAACAATTAATCAATGAATTGGTTATTGTCGGGGATGATTAAAACAAGATTTCTGATCGTTTTAGCTTCTTGAATGTGAATGTTTTCTTCGTTTCTGTGCTACACATTACAAAGAAATCATTAAAACTGAATCATGTTGGTTTGTGGACAAAACAAGACATTGGTGAACATCGTCATTTCCATGTTTTTTAACATTTTCTGACATTCTATAGATCAAGCGATTCATCGAGAAAACAATCAACGGATTAATCGTCGACGGTAATCGATCAATATCAATATATCGTACCAAATATCTTCCATTTTCTTCTCGTTTTGCAGCGCAAAAGGATCACTCGGCCGAAGAGGACCGGCTCAATTCAGCACAAAAAAGGTAAGGGAAACCATAACTTTATCAAAACCGAGTAGAGACGCTGAGATTATGAATGGTGTGTCATCGAAGCACTGAGCAGTAGTGGGTTATTTGTAGGGATATACTGATTATCGGTGCCGATATTCGGCTTTTTGACGCTTATCGGCGGCAATATTTGGCATTTTGTCGCTTGTCGACACAGATATTCAACATTTTGTCGCTTGTCGGTGCCGATATTCGGATATATTTTTTTTAGTCTGATGGCCGATAAGAGATCAATCTAAGCCTGGGAGCTTCCTGCACTTTTTGTTTTTAAAACAAAGATGTCTCTTGTCTAAAAAAACCTTTAACATCTTGTAAATCTGAAAAGCTATTATGAAAAAACATATCGGTCTATCTCTAGTTATTTGTCAGGTTGTGCTCCTGCAATGAAGTCCAACTATGGTTTTGAAATGTATGAAATGGATATTTCTATTTGAACAGTAGCGCTGTTAAATTGATCTCGCGCGTCTGTGCCGTCTTCAAGATTTGTCAAATAAGCAAAGCCACCATTCTTCATACAAACACGCGTATGTAACGTGCAACACATTGTGTTTTAAAGCCTGAAAACACGGCCGTTGCTTCCTCCCCCTGCACCTCCAATCACTCTTATCTCACAGAGAGTTTTCTGAGAGGCATCTGATTTACAGGCCTGAGACGCACTGGCAGCAGGAAAAAATAAAATAAAAATCATATCTGGAACATTTCATATTGGGGAAAAAGATGGTAGAGGAGCAGACAAACAGAAAGGAAATAGATGGTTTTTTTTGTTGCCTTTGTTTGGATAGCGAACGCAAATGTTTGATTTATCTCTCGCAAAGCTGTGTGCCACTTCCAAAATAAATCCTGAGAGCGTATCAAGGGAGGAAAGTGAAAGACGCAGATCGAGAGGAAAATGGATACTCTAAACAAAGCGGGGATGTTGATTGCTTTGGACAACACGATAACTCAGGGAAGGGCTCCACAGTTGTTCTGTTTCATGTTGCCAAGAAGGTCAGTGAGGGGCGAGTGCATCCCTCACTCTGTGTCCTTCAACCTCTTCCTTATAGTGATGTTTCTGACTGGACTCATATCTGTGTGTGTGTGCGTGTGCATACCATCATTTGCACGAGTGACACTGCCGTAATGAACTTGGAGGGGAATATGGATGAAAAAGGGCCCCACGGTTGACAGCCTTTTAATGAAGCTTTGCTTTAATTTAATCTGAAGACGACTGACTGGTGCTAGGTGGAGCAGGAGGGGACGGGGAGGAGGGCGTGTGGGGGGAGTTCTGTCTCAGGTTCCCACAGAGCCGCCTCGTAAAAGTGACACGCCGTTGATGAATATGGGCGTCAGTAGGCTCACCGGGCCCTGGGTGGGCTCTCACATCTGCGCTGGATGAGGGGGATCCTCACATATATACACAACAACAACAGCAGCAGCAACAGAACATTAGGGCAAGGGAATAGACAACACATCCTCAGTGTCACTGAGTTTAGACCCTCTGTCGATCCAAAATTCATTATAGATACACGTCTGGGGTCACAGATGCCATTTTTTTGTGGGGGGTTTTTCCATTAAAAGTCAGACTTTTATTCATCAAAAGAGTTGCGAAATGAATAGAAAATATAGTCAAGACATTGACAAGATTAGAAATAATGATTTTTATTCAAAATAATAATGTTTTCAGCTGTGCTAACATCATTGCACAAGGGTTTTCTAATCATCAATAGCCTTCTAACGCCATTAGCAAACACAATGTACTTCAAAATAAAGACATTTATACGTAGTATACGTATATGCTTGTTATTTTATTCTATATTTAGAATCTTTAAAAACGTCCATAATCGCATCGTTTAGTGTGAAAATTGTGCAAAAATCACTACCAAATTTCCATTTTTATCTTTTTGTACGACAGTCTTAAAGATTTTAAATGTATAAACTCACAATTGAGTTTAAATTGTTGTCTGTGGAGTGACTGATAAATACTTTCAGCTGCTTTGTCAAGTGCCCAAAAGTTAGAATTAGGCAGTAGGTCAAATTGTGTATGAGCAAAATCAAATAAACTAATAAAGAAATGCTGAGTTTTATGCAGATTTTTACCTATTTCAAGAAACAATTTTACAGAAGAAAACTTTTACATTCATTGTATTCGTTGTAATTGTATTTTAAAGGTGCCATATGTAAGAATGTGGCCAAAAACGGTGGCTACATTCAAATTCAAAACACAGAGGTCTTTTTGGCTTCTTTTTCTGACATAACTGGCAACCCGTGGTTGCTCGGCAGCTGAGACTCTACTGACTGCAGTGATTGGTAGACGGCAGTAGGTGGCGCCACATGCCAAAACATGATTTCAAAACATAAACATGATTTGCAGCCTGCAAAATGTTTTTTTTTTTAATGCAAATATTTTGGCTGCCCTGTTGTTGTTGGTGAGTTCAGTTTGTTCTATGAACATTATTCCTGAGTCTCTGTGACATATTAGGAGGATTTTATGCCCAGTTGCTTTAGATTTATTACATAATGCACCTTTAATGATAATAATTTGATGATAGCAGTATGTTGATGATCACTATACAACTCCATTAATGATACTAAAATGACCACACTGTGAACTATCTGGTCAGTGTGGTCAATGCCTGATGAGCACTGAGGCGTTTTCCTCAACATGCAGTCTTGATTTTGTCTGTTTCATGTTTTGGGTTCCACTGAGGTTTTTCTGGTTCTGTCCTCAGTTCCGCCTCATTAAGTTCTCTTCTCCCTCATCACGCTCAATTTCATTTGGCTCGACTGCCTCCTCTGCGGTCACCGTGCAGTTATGGTTTCGTAGTCACTCGACGCCGTATTATTCTTTTTTTTTCTTGGAGCGTTATACGACGACGACGACGACGACTTACAGTACACGGCACAAAACGGACTCCGTGCCCCTTTAAACATGCATTTTACTCCTGTAATAGTTTTTTTTTTTTTGTTACTGGGGGGAAACAAAGGAATGCAGAGTTGCCTGTCCAAATATTTCCCTGATTCTCATGGCTGCTCATGGTTTTGTAATGCGTCTTTCTTTATAGCTGTCAGTGAGGAATGCTGGCTGTGGGTGCTGCAGTAAACCCTCTCACGGCAATGGCATCATAGCATGGATTACAGAAGTGTGTGTGTGTGTGCGTGTGTGTGTGTGTACACACATGTGTGCAGTTTGATTCTTGTGTTTATTTCTTATGTTTAGTAGGCATGTGTGAGCGCGTGTTTGCATCTGTTTCGAGTGAAGCTTTGTTGTATCGGCTTTTGTTGCGTGTGCACACAAGGAGGCTAGAGAAGGAGAAGGAGAAGGAGAAGCCCTCGCTTGCTGCTTGATTTGTGTATGCTTTGACACGATGACCCAGGGTCAGAAGAGAGGAGCTGATGGAGAAGCTGTACATCAAACCAGACCTGGCTGCAACAAAGCTACCTGCGACATTTCCCGTCCGTTTGCTCGGTCTAAACGTCCGAGAGCTGCCGGTCTCTTCCACTGGGGGGTACAGGAGTATCTGGGAAAGCCGTCCTTTTTAGAACCAAAAAAAAAAAAAAAAATGATGCATCAACTGGGAAATGTGAAGCAGGAGAAGCATTTCTCAGCTGGGCAGCATATTGCGCCGTTTTCGTACAACGCGAACGTGTCTTGGATTAGCGTCCCGAAAAAAGAGCCACCTAGCATCTGGAGGTCAGAGCCCATCAGTGTGTCAATTGGACAGGGGAGCATCCCTTGAATCATAGCCCCCCTTTAATCAAGCCTTTGACATGTCAGGCAGGCACGGCTAGAAAATGTCTTTCATGTTTTGGCTCAGGGAGGGGAACCTGAAGCAGCGGGCTACTTCTCAGTGCCGTCTTTGCTGCTACTGAGAGACTCGGCACAGAGTTCGGGTTTGGTTACAATTCAATTGGGCCTATGACGATTACTACAACAGCGCTGAAGGAAAACCGCAATGAGAGAATTGGTTTATTTTTACACAAATGTCTTTTGCACACCTGTGTGATGGAGCTCACATACAGCAAGTGCTCAGGGAGCTCTGGCATGAACCGTGACCTTGTCAGGACCAAAAACCCGGTCTTGAGGAGGTAGAACCTGATTAAGTTTAGGGAAAAGTCTCTGTTTTGATTGTCCAAATGACTGGAAGTCCCAAAAAGAATAGCTGTGCAGTCTGGTCTTGGCTATGTCTCCGTCTCTTCTAACAGTCTTTCCCCTGAAGGCAGTAGAGGAGGTCAATATGATAATGGAGCCACAGCTACTGGCTCTCCCCCGTGGCCCAGCAGGGTGGACTTTCTCCTTCTTCCACCTCTTGTTTGACTCTCCATCCCAGAATGTTTCAGTGCCCTATGTATTTATTTGTTCATGCCCTCCGCACAAGCCTCAGTGCTCCAGTCAAACCTATGCGGCAAACTGAATTGCATGAGAGCTAATAAAAAGTAATGCAGGGCTCGCATCGTGTTGAGCTAAAGCTAAAACATCTTCAGTTTTACATCTTTTTTAATTGAATCACTTTAAATATTCATGTCCATCTCTGTTATTTAAGTTGTTGTTTATTGTTGTTGTTGTTATTTGGTTTGATAGTGGTAGATGAAGCGTTTCCGTGTGATAAGACAATTCTGCGTCTCGTATCATACTGTGTCTTCTCTGTAGTTGTCATTTACCCGTTCCACCTCTGTTTGACTCTTCATCTGTCTGTATTTGTTCATGCCCACTGTTTGTCTGAACTACTCATTTGCAAGTGTGGCAAAAACAGAATTTCCAAGCAGACTTATTGGTCATTCTGCGTCTCGTATCATACTGTGCCTTCGCTATAGTTGTCATTTACCCGTTCCACCTCTGTTTGACTCTTCATCTGTCTGTATTTGTTCATGCCCACTGTTTGTCTGAACTACTCATTTGCAAGTGTGGCAAAAACAGAATTTCCAAGCAGACTTATTGGTCATTCTGCGTCTCGTATCATACTGTGCCTTCGCTATAGTTGTCATTTACCCTTCCCACCTCTCATAATGTTTCAGTGTGCGCTGTGTCTTTATTTGTTCACGCCCTCCGTTTGTCTGAACTACTCATTTGTGGCATTGTGTGGCAAAAACAGCATTTCCGAGCAGACTTATTGGTCATCCTGCGTCTCGTATCATACTGTGCCTTCGCTGTAGTTGCAAAAATACAAGTTCCATTCAGATTCAGATCCAATACCAACTTCACTGCAGTCTTTGTGAGGGAGATACAAAGCCTTAGTGCTCCAGTCAAACCTATGCGACAAACTGAATCTCATGAGAGCTAGTAAAAAGTAATGCAGGGCTCACATCGTGTTGAGCTAACGCTAAAACTTTTCCAGTTTTTAATTGAATCACTTTGAATATTCATGTCCATCTCTGCAATTTAACGTTCAACATATTATTAGATGATCTACATCTGCTCGTTTTTTTTTTCCCTTCACAGTTTCCAGGACATGGTGAGCTTCTTTGGCGTCAAGCCAAAACCCGGGGACAAAGATGTGGCCCCGGGTTACATTTTCATGCTCTGGTACGAGTTCTGCAACGACTTCAAGAACACCTGGGTACGACAGAACAAGAACATCTCCAAGGAGAGGTGAGTGAGGTTCAGTTATGTAGTCGCCGTGCAGCGAGAGGGCAACTGGTTTATCTGTGTGCAGTTGCAGGCCGATGCCAAGTTTGTTTTGATAAAGACGTCAGTCCACACTTCTTTTGCCAGTGGAGAGCAGCAGTTTAATGGGAAGCAGCAGGTGTAAAGAAATATATGCTTTTTCACATTGGCAGTAACTTAATACAGCTCGTGTGCATCATTAAAAGAGTGAGAAGAAAACAGTGTGGCTGAAATAATTAAAAAAAAATGGAATTCAGTCAGAAAATGTGAATACATCAATCGGTTATTACTGAAAATGGCAACGGTAAGAAGTCTAAAAACCTGGTTTAAGTGCTTGACAATGTCGTGAAGGCTCATACTGAGAAAAAACAATCAATCATCCTCAATTTCCTCAAGGTGTCAGGGACAAGATAAAATGTCCCTTTTAACGGATGTTTTAACACCTTTGTCGATCAAGTCAAATTAGCACTAATTATGTGATGGTGATACTCAGATACTAGGTTGTAATTAAAGGGGTGGGGCTGGCATTTTACTAGAAACTGAATGAGTTGTCGTGTGTGTGATTAGCATCATGTGTCAGCAAAAACAACAAGACTGCATTTACTGGGGTTATTTTCGAGCAGATTTATTGGTCGTTCTTCGTCTCGTATCATACTGTGCATGCTCTGTGGTTGCAAAGATACAAAGTTATTTATTCCAAACATGAACTCTTTCAGATTCAAAACAACTTCACTGCAGTCTTTGTGAGGGAGATAAAAAGCCTTTTTGCTCCTGTCAAACCTATGCGACACACTGAATCGCATGAGAGCAAGTAAAACTAATGCAGGGCTTGCATTGTGTTGAGCTCGCGCTACAACATTTTCAGTTTAACGTCTTTTCAGTTGAATCACTTTGACTATTCAATGTCCATCTCTGTTATTTAACGTAAGATGAAGCGTTTCCGTGTGATAAGACAATTCTGCGTCTCGTATCATACTGCGCTTCCTCTGTCATTGTCATTTAGCGATTCTGAGCTTACCCTGTGAGTTTCCTGCCGTGGATCCACGTGCTCTCTCTTAATTGTTTACTAGGTAATCACGTCCAACACCACATTACTCCCAGCAGACGGCGCTTGTGTATGTATGTACTACTTTGCGCACCCATAAAAGCCAAGTGTTTTTTTTAAAGCTCACCTCATTATCTCATCAACCGCAACTGTCATTCTCCACTGCTTCTCACTTATAGGGCTTTCACTTGACCGCAATCTCCTGAGAGGATGTGTGTGTGTGTGTGTGTGTGTGTGTGTGTGTGTGTGTGTGTGTGTGTGTGTGTGTGTGTGTGTGTGTGTGTGTGTGTGTGTGTGTGTGTGTGTGTCTGTGTGTGTGTCTCTTCGGGGCTCCATGACAGTGCGCCCTCGGGAGACTGCTCTTATAAACAACCTCACGGCGACGAGAGGCTGCCGACTTAATATTGTTTTCACAAGTGACTCGAGTGCTATTTTTCCAGTGTGTATTTGTGGTTTTTAAAGAGCGTCCAAATATCACGGCCCTGTGGATTTTTTTTCCTCCACCCCCCCCCACCCACCACCCTCCCTCCCTTGCTCCCCCGTCCCTGCAGATTGAAGGAAGCTCAAGAAAACATCAAGAAGATCACAGCAGAGAAACGAATTGAAACCAAGAAGATTAATGCCAACAGTCTGGTAAGAACACATTTCTATATACAGCAGAATACGTTGTTTTTTTTTTTCCTAGCTGCAATTTTAACATTAAAATTGCTCCGTTGAATCTTTGTGTGGCTCCTGCCAACAGAAAGAGAGGCTGCGGCAGAAAGAAGCTAACGTGTCGTCCAGCTGAGACGTGAAGTGGCAAAGCAGCCGCAGAAGAAGAAGAAGAAATGAAGTGATCTGAGGCCTCATCCCTCTGACCACCTGCCTCATCGAACTTAGACCGCCCCCTCTTTGCTCCGTATAAACTCACAATAAAAATCGTTCCGCTCCCGCTGCCGTATTCCTGTGCTACTTCCAGCACTCGGACACCTCCGTCACCCCGTCGCCTCTCTGCTAAAAGAAAACTCCTGCACGGAGGATGCATGGCTGACAGAGCCAAAGTGATGAGAGTCTCAGAGGCCAAAGGTCGACCTCATTCATCCAGCGAGGCGTGCCCTCTGAGAGCCCGGCTTGTGAAAGGTCTCAATGGGTCAGTGGAATTCACAAACAGTGCCAGCTGACACCAGATTCTTTCTGGATTTGGAGAAGCCAGGTTTTTTTTTTTTTCCCTTTCTTTCGGGACCGCAGAGAACGAGCGGCAAGAAAGCGGCTCCTCGCCGCCGCTCGTTACAAGTATTGTGAATGTGTCATGTTATAGAAGTGGCAGGGACTGCGCAGCTTTTGCAGAAGTGTGATAAATGATCTGCCCCCCGGGGGCTGCAAGTGCAGATAAAGATGTGTGAGGGTTTGTGTGTAGGTTTGACTTTATTTGTGCGTCTCTGTTGCACTAGACTCACCAGGACAGAGTAGAACAATTGGGGTTTCCAAACACACACACACACTTATGATAAGAAACACTAGATTTTGCCCAATAACTAATACGTGTACGTACTTAACGCTAAATAATTGTAACCCTTTATGTCCGATTCAGAAGTTTAAACAAGAAGAAGTAGAAGCTGTATGTCGTCGCTCACCGCCTATGCAAAGTTATGGTTTCCTCGTTAAAAATAACACTTTAGATTAGGGAACACATCCGCCGTTCACTAAGCGCTTAATAACGTGCATATAAGTCGCATACTAGCCCTTTATTAGTTAATATGAAGCACACCTTATGTAGGAAAAATCTTAATTCAGGTTGTAATAGAGGTAGAATAAGGTGTTTGATGATTACTAATAAAGGGCTAGTATGCGAGTTATATATGTCACTAAGCGTTAATGGTGAATATGTGTTCCCTAATCTAAAGTGTTACCAAAAATTATATTGTTTAAAAAAAAAAATCCATGCTTTTTTCATATTTAAGAACGTGAAGTTTTATTTTTCGCAAAAAAGTTAGAGATGTCGCCGCGCCTCCTGTACGATTAGAGAAAAGTATATTTATGTATAAGCAAAGATTTATTTTATTTTATGCCGAAAAGAAAAAAAATAGTTATTTTAGGAGTTGTGATGATATATTTGGTATCGGAAAAAAACACATTTACGCATGTCACCGGGCAAAGTTGCTATACCTCAGACGAACTTCCACGATCGCGATATCCGTAAAAACTGCACCTTGAATTCCCTGTTTTTTTTTTTTGTTCTTTTTCACGTGTGCCATTTATTTTGTATAAAAAAAAATGTAAATAGTAACCTTAGTAAACCAAGCTATGTTTTACTTAAAGAGAGTTTGAAGAACAACAACACGAGCCGATGCTGAACAAGGACTCGTCGTAGCCTCTACTGTTTTTTTTCTGTCCAGTCGCTCCTGTGCGGGTGCTCTCTGAATTTTTATGGAATTGTTTTAAATTTCAAGTCAATAAACTCATGGATGCGGAAAGACTTTGTCCTTTTGAAATGCTGCGTGTGCTCGTTCACGCTCCAAGTCCAAACCCTTCAAAAACGAACAAAATACTCACACAAATTACATCAAATGTGGGTGTAGAATAATGCCTTTACCACGTTAACCCTTTAAGGTGCTGCTCAACCATTCAGTCGACCACATTTTAAGTCACTATATCTCGTCGAAAAATGCATCACTAACACTTAATGTGACTGTTGAACAGACGTCTCGACCGTTTGGTAGAGGCCTGTATCTGAAATACTGTAGGGTCTAATTAAAAATAAATAAATCAATATTGATTGTTGTTTTAAGTAAGTAAATTTAAAAAAATGCAAATAAATATATGTTATTTTCTTGGTGCGTACCTTAAAGGGTTAAGAATGTTTTATTGCTGCAGGATTGGCCAGAAATTGACTCATTTACTCATCTATTGTCAAATTTACTTTCAGTACTCCATGATGATATATGCACTTCTATCCCAGCATCCATTTATTTTATGTTCCCGTGGGATAATTTAATCCAATGAATAAACAAAACCAATTACATTTGACAACTATTTAATCTCAAATATCGTATAAACCACCACTGTACAACGTCCATAAAATAAAATTTAAAAAAAAAGAAAAAAAAAAGAAGATCTTTACTGGTGAACAGAAACCAACCAAAAGACTTCTTCCAAATAAAATCCCATTTTTCCCCCGTTAACAAATCTCTCGCCACTCAAATTCCACACAGTGGAAAAAAACAACAAACAAATATAAAGGCATAATAAAAACCGGACATGGATGTGTTTAGAGCAGTGACTTGTTAAATAAACCGGGCCTGTGTGTGTATAAGAAGTCCAACTGGAGGAGGAGGAGGAGGAGGAGGGGGAGCCGTGCGTAAAAACCTGCTCCCATTCCAAGTCCGCGTTCCCGTGCAGTGATGCAGTGATATTTTCAAACTTGGCAAAAAAAAAAATGAAAAAATGTTCTTCGCAGTTCATCACGAGTTGATGATTGTCCGTGTGTTTATTCACGCGCTGTGCAAGAAGAAGAGAATCAGAGTAAAGCAGCCCTAAAGGTCATCATGGAGACCCCGAGACACGTGTCGTCTTGGGGTCTCTTTATTTCTACTATCAACAGTCCTGTCCACAACACACACAGTTGTGTGTGTGTGTGTGTTTGTGTGTTTTAGTCCAGGTCTATGGATATACAGCGGCACTGTTTGACGCGCTGGATGCGCTTCTTCTTGGTGGGCGGCTGCTGGTCCGGGCAGCTCAGCGTGAACGTCATGGTGGTGAAACGCTTGGGCTTGCAGAACGAGCAGGACTGGAAGGCGCCCTCCTCCCTGCGGATGTGCCGCGGGATGTAGAAGGAGTTGCACTGTCCGTAGCAGAAGCGGTTGATGATGGTGCGGCTGACGCAGCCCTCCTCGTGGATGGTCTGCTTGAGCGGCTGCGTCTTGCACCAGTCCCGTTTCAGATACTGTCGCTCCGTCACGTGTAGCGCTTCCTGGCTGGACTCCAGCACCTCGTCGGCCGGCGAGGACGAGCCCTGCCTCTGCCGGGACCCGGAGCCCGCCGCCGCCGCCGCCGCCTGTGGAGGCTGCGGTTGCTGCTGCTCCGATTCGTTTGGGTTGCTTTTGTCAGGATGAGGAATGGCGCCTTGTGAACCCCGGTTTCTTTTGGAGTCCACGGGAGAGGAAAGCAGCAAGCCCGTGATGATGAAAACCATACCGCAGGAGAGACGCGCCGAGTTGGCCATCCTTTGAGGATGAGGAGAAGAAAAAGAATTCATCATCTACGCCGTTTCAACTCTGGACGCACAGCTGTCAAAGCTTTTACGCTGCGTAAAAACGCACGGATAGAGTTCACTTTCCTTTCCCCCCAGCCTTTTTTTTTTTTTTTTTTTTTCTTAAAAAAGCACATGTAAAACAAAATCACTCTATACATGTGTCCAAGTATCTGAATGCATGATTGCATTCATGCGTAAACACTTTACGCATTACGCACAGAATGGTGCCATTTAAACGCATGCACACATAATGAATCGAGGTGAATTCACTCACGCGTTCGAATGCAAACAAGCACCGATGATGTGATGTGATCCTGTCGGTCCTCAGCGAAGGTGATGGGCACCTTACTGCTGTCGGCTGTGCACTGGCGGGACTGCGGATGGGTGGGAGACTAACCGCTCCATAGACATAGACAGGGGCCCGGGGTGTGTGGGGTGGGTTGGGGGGGGGGGGGGGGTTGCTGGTTTGGAGGGGGTGTAATACAAATTGCTTCAGCGCCGGACTGTCTCCCTTTTAAATGTCTGCCAGCTGAGATGTGCACAACAGTTCCCCCTCTACATTATTGGCTCAACGCGATGGAGAGGAAAATCAAAACTATCCGCCCCCTCAACACTTCCCTGAACCCGCTTCAAGAAAACAGACAAGCGAGGAACAGGAGAGGAGAGAGGGGGGCCGGCAGACGTTTGTGCGCACATGGAAAAAGTAAAACAGCTTTTTTTATCACTGATGATGATGATGATGATGATGTAGTGTCATCAAAATGAATCAAAAGTGGGCTTTAGAAATGTTAGGATACAATGACATGACAGCACCTGTGAATCCTCAGCGTTTAAAAGTCAGAGTAAACTCATTATGGACAAACGAGTGAGCGCCAGAGCCTGAACCGACTGAGCCAACGCGCGTCAAATCAATGAGTCACGAGCAGTGATTTGTGCGGGAAAAAGCGAGCATTTCGTCTTATTGTTTAAAAATGACACAACCACCTTTGTTAAATGTAATAAAGTCAAACATTGGTGGAGTTCTCTTAAATGACTAAATCGGTTCAATTCATCACTAAAGAGTAACCTTTCGGGATGCCAAATAATGTCCCTCCAGATGATGCTCAGACTAAATATTGGTACTCGCTTAAGAAACACTTGATCTATTGGTGCTTTTCCTGTAAATGTTGGCAAAGTAAAAGTAAAAATTGCAATTATCTCATCTATTCTATCTTTTAAATGATCGTATAATGAAGTGTCCTGGTGAGAGCAGCGAAAGGGGGATTTTCACAACCTGGCAACTAAAACCAATCGCATATAAAACATTATGGGTTAATAATTAAAAGCTGTAATGCTTCATAAAACCATTAAAAAAAGGATACACCTTAAAATATATAAGTTACTTTTATACAACATAATTAACTTAATTTAGGCCTATATATATATATATGTATATATGTACGTATATATATATATATGTATATATATACGTGTGTATGTATGTATACACATGTATATATATATGTATATATGGGTGCACGCATATCTATATAGATATATAGAAATATAGAAATAAATATATATATATATATATAAATAAATATATATATACATATAAATAAATATATACATACATATAAATAAATATATACATATAAAAAGACTCCACAAAGTAAATCAATCAAACAGAATATATTTAAAACAAGTTATATGTTTCAGCTTGAGTTTAAAAAGAAAAATAATACCTCAACATATTCTATTACAAAGTGTTCCAACTGAGAGAAGTAATTGTAGGACTCCCCCTTGTGGCCGCGACGAGTACCAGCAAAACACACGTTACATGTAAAAGTCTGATTTTATTGATCTGAAGCAGTTCACGAGGCAAAAAATCGTACAGTTTTGATGGTTGTGAAATCAATATAGACGGACGATTTCATCAATACTGCTTGGTTTTTTTTCTTTTTTCAACAAAAGGTGCATTTTTTTTTTCTGTAAGACAACATTCGGACATAAAAAGACAGCCTCGACTTCAGCAAACATCCACCTAAGGTGTAAGATATTAAACGCATAAATTAAAACGCATACGTCTCGATCACAACATTTCCAGTCATACCCTCAGTCACGTCACATAATTCGGCCCGTCATTTTTTTTAGCATTATAATATTGTTGGCTGGTGTGAAGACACATTTTTTTTTAGACTTGTTTTAAGTAAAAACAAATAAGGCATTTTAACATCTCCCAATAATAAGGCCTTAACACAAACGGCACCTACTGTAGCTAAAAAAATAAATTATAAACCCTGAAAATATGGACAATAGAAGATGTTTATTGTCTATTAGTTTCACCAGAGACCTGCATAGAGGAAACAAAAAGAGTAAAAAAATAAAAACAGTCCTATAAATCTACAGGCTTGGTGGCAGACATCAGGCGCGCCTGGTTCAGAGGGTTTCTGGGTGAACCTCGATAATGGCTCATTTCCTTTTCCGCAACCTGCTGCGCGAGAGGCTTCTTCGCGTCCGTCGACTCCGGGACACAAGAGTCCGCTTTGGTCTTTGGTTGGACCTTGTTGGTCACGTCGCCGAGAGCGAAGGACTTGCGGGACGCGGCGCTCGGCTTCCTCGGCGGCACGGGGGGCGCTCTCTTTTTGGGCCGCGTGCCGTTGGCCCTCGCCGGCGGGTGCGGGGAGAGGCCGCTCTCCAGGCTCACCGCCTTCACGACTTGACCGAACTGGCTGGCGGACGCTCTCGCGGATCTACGGTCTCCCGCGATGGAGTTGATCCTGCGGACCGTCTGGCGCACCGGCGTGCGCTGGAACTTGAGCGGCGAGCGGATCTGTTTGATCTTGGCGCCTCGGGGAGAGTGGAGGGTGAGCTTGTTGAAGTGTTGAATGTGGTCGGCCACGCGCCGCTTTTCGGCCTCGAGGCTGTGCGGCGAGAGCGGGGCGGGGTGTTGGGCTTTGGCGGCGATCGCTGGGGCGAACTCGTCTTTATCGACTCTCACCGGCGTGCCGAGCTCTTCGCGCCTGAAGTCGAGCTCCAGCTTGAACGGCGTGGACTGCGGCCCGGAGGCGACGCCCTCTCTGAAGTGAGCGGGGCTCTGGATGTCCAGGGCGTCGATCAACCTGCTGCAGTCGACCTCGTCTTCGCTGTGAGGACTGCAAGCAGGAGCTGCAGCGCGTTCATCGGCTTTTAACGCCGGACTAGAACACACGCTGGACTCGAGCACGACGCTGTCGATGTGCAATGGAGACAACGCGGCAAACTGACCAAACGTAATGTTCTGCTCGTTGGCCAGAAAGCTCCGCTTCGTCTCAGCGTTCACAGGAGTCTCTGGTGGAAGAGCCGTGACGCTGCCTGGTGCTTTTAGGTCCCGGCGGTCACTTCTTCCCGACTCCTTCGCCGGCGTGGGACCCCGTTTCCGTGGCTCGGCGGCGGGGCTCTCGCCGTCGAGGCTCTCCGAGCTCGAAGCACAGCACAGCTTCTTGGGAAGGCTCGCCGAAGCCGCCGGGGACTTCGACGCGGCGATGGCGGGCTCGGACACGTAGGCGTTCTTAAGGCGCATGCTCATGGGCGTGTCCGCGAACGACGCGGCGCTGAAAACCTTGGCTCCTACGGGAGTCTCGCCGCTCCAGGAAATCTGGTGGACACTGGAGTCGCACCGTGGGGTCAGCAAGCTGTCCTCAGACTTGCTGATGTACTTGCCGTCTATGAAAATAAGATGAATATGACGTATTTAAAGTAAAGTCTCTACGAATACGGTTTATAGCGACGTCTTTAACAGATACTCACTCTTGCATTCGGTTTTCCTCGCAGCGGCGGCAGCAGCAGCAGGACTGAAGTCTGTCTCTTTGGTGAAATGAAAACCGGTGGCGCTCTCCTGCGAGGCAAGTCGCCAGCCAATGGACCCAGAACCCTTTATCACCAGCATGGAATGAGAAATGAAAGAAACTTAGGAGGATTAGGCTTTAGGTTGGGTTAAAAAAGGATCCCACAGATGTTAACGACACCCCCCCCGCCTCCACAAAAGATACCCGCGTTAATTTCATGCATAGTGAGGTTAGTTCTTCAGAGGGTGATGGAAATCACTCAGAAGAAACAACTGGATTTTGTAAACGTATTTTTTTTATTAAGCCAAGAATATACACTTAAAAGCAAAAAAAAATAATTGCATGCACCTTTACCAGTTCACCCAATAAACCTAAAACCAGTCACAGTGGGTTTATTTATAAGTGCTCAAAATGTGTACGGGAAATATCCCCTGAATTAGTACCATACAAGTATGAACTTTCTCATATTAATCTAATAATTAAATTGTAAAACCATGCATACATTAGATTTACTAAAGGTAAAGTAAGTGCATACGACAATACCAAAGTGCTCCTGTGCACCATTTAACCCAAACATCACCCCCCATGTGCTAACATCTCATTTTAATGAAAAACGATTGCCGAAAATACCCCGAATATCCACGTTAAACATGGTTCACACTGTGTGTGTGTGTATATATATATAAATATATATCAGACAACCACACTTACAGCATCTTTGCTGCTCTTCCCCAGGCTAAAACGCAAGCGCAGGGACTTGCGCGGAGCTTCTTTTTTGCCGACCTTCGGAGAAAAGCAGCCCGTTCTTCCAGATTCGACTCTGAAAAAAGGGGACGTGAATTCAAATATCGGTTTAAACCTTCCGTGTTTGATGAATGACATCCCCCCGGATTGTGTCGTCTTGTACCTGTTGACCGCATGTCTGCTACTGAGTCGTCGACTCTTCCTCCTCACAGAGGTGGCTGAATGTCTCCTCGACCTCCCAGCTGGGGACGGGCCGTTTTGGGACGATTCCAAGACACCAGAGGCGCTATAAGCTGGAACAAACACGCAATGTAAGCTTAACCCACAAAGCAGACTAACCAAATAAATCTAGTTAGTGATCGTCGATACCTGAATCTGGAGTGGATGCTCCGTTGAACAGCGTATTGGGAAGTAAATCCATGCCCAGGTTCTTTTTGACAGATCTGCGTTTCTTGCTGGAGAATCCAAAAGAGTGGCCCGACTCCAGGGGGAGCTTTCGCTTGGACGTGGGCGTCGCGATCACGGGAGTCGCGGAAGAAAAGACTGACGAGAAACAAACGAAAACAAATTCGGTTATGTTGGGTTTGACTCATTTACACTCGAACAGATTATAGAGACGATTCTGAGCCAAAGCACGGAGAGAAATTAGCAGGTTCATGCAGAAGAAGAGCATACGAATGCAGTCATTACTTCATTCACGATTTGCGCGTTTTCTGCTTTTCATTGCGTTTGATTTTGCTTGAATGGCAAGAAGCGTATTTTGCGAGCGTCGTTCAATCATCATGCCACAAGACGAGCAGCGCGAAGCAAACTGCCCTGCGACCGCAGTACATACCGAGACCGTCTGACTGGGGGACATTTGTGGGCGTTCTATTAGTTTTTATCTTATTCAGAGCACCACTGACCATATCTGAAACGTGAGACAAACCAGAATGTACCATTATTTTTGGCTGAAACTCTTTCAGAGCTTGAAGATTCTACAATACAGAGCTGTTTTGAACGAGTTGAGGCTTCAGAGAGGCAGGATATTGTTTATTTCGTAACTTCAACCAGGAAATTAACTCTCTATTGATGATCTAGACTTACCTCCAAAGCTGCGTCTGTTTTTCCTCTTTATCCCTGAGTTTAAGTCCAGCTCCCCGAGTTCGCCGTGAGTGGGCGACAGAATGTCCGCGTCGCAGCCCATCATAGCTGGAACCTTTGTCAGGAGGAACTGCGGCAGCACGCCTGACACAGACCAAACCAATGTCATCTTTAAAGTGCTTTAAAGCAAAAGCTGTAGATAAGTAAAAGAAGAACGGGCGAGATGCTTTGACGTCTTACCAAAGCTTGGGGCGTTCTCTATGAAGCACTGGACCACAGCTGCCTGGAGCTTGAGGCGTTTTTCCGTGTTGGCGTTCATCTTCTCTGTGCCGTCTCCAGAGTGAAGCAGGTTGGGGGCTAATATTAAAGACAGGTTATTGCTGTCCATCTTATTCTCTTCACTCCTGTTGAAATAAAGTAAAGATTGGTGAGAAAACAGTCGGCAGATGGAAGAATAAGCTCATTTAAAAGGGACACTGTGTAGTATTTATGGGTTTATATAACCCAAAATCCACTTTTTTTATACATATTATGTGCTCCTGCATTGTCTCGTCGCTGTATAATAGTTTTTGTAGTGTTTCAAAAAGGCATGTAAAATAACATGGTCCCGGGCCGCTGTTGCATTGTCACTGTTAGCAGCGAGACGCCATGTTTCTACTGGAGCCTGTAAGGACAAACGCGAGAGAACAAATCAAGCGTCGCTTCTACGGAAGTCCCGCCTCCACTCTCTCTGCTTCGTCTGCTATGGCACGAAGAGCTGTCCCTCCCCCTCGTTGTCTGAATAACTACACGAACCTCATCTGCTGACTCGGAGAAAGACGACGAGGGAGACATTTGACCGGCTGAGGATACCGTAGCGCTCAGGGAAGGGAGGGGGTGAGCAGAGGAGCAATTCGTTGTTGTATATTTCAGCCTCTCCTCTAGATGTCACTATAAACTACTTACTTCACCTTTAAATACAAGTATTTACGTTACCTCTGAGACACATTGTGGAGGAAGTCGAAAAAGTGACGCAGGACGCCAAGGTTCCTATCAGGCAGCACACAAGACATAAGCATGGTGGCAGAGGTCCGGTCCTCTTCGGTGGGGAGCTGCTGGGCCTTGAGGAAAGCCTCCTGCAGCTCTGAGGGGAGCACAGGGTCAGGCAGCTCCCTAAAGAACTGCTTGACCAGACCGGCGATATCGCACGGAAGAGCGGCGGACAGACACTCCTCGCCCGCATCCAGTTTGGCCTGCACAGACAGAACAGAGCTCGGTTGTGTTAAGGCGGCTTCTCCAGGGTCGTGGTGCGACAACGACCGCAGGGTCAGCTTCAGCCATCACTCACCCTGAGCGCTTTCAGGCGAACGACGGAGCCCGATTTTCTGAACAGCCCCTCTGTGTCGACGTGTGCCAGCAGCATCATGCACGCATCAACCAGAAAGCTGGAAAGACAAAGGAAAGAATGTAAGTAAGAACGACAAACAACCGCCCAACTGAAGTATGAGTAAAGTGGCATTAAAACTAACCTTGGCACACTTCCACTTTCCATGTTATAGTACGGTAAGCTCTCCAGAGACACTCCGAATACCTTTGCCTGGAGAACCAAACAAGGTAAAAATAAGATCAATTCAGCACCAGTGTCCAAATCCATCGTTTTTTTGTGGTTTGTGGGAATTTGGTTTGAAAACGCAGAGCATTTTTTTCACTGTTTGAGTTTCTTCTGTGACGGCTGGCTGCCAAACATTCCTATGTTTAAGAGAAAAATGCAGGAAAGCCACTTTATATGTTGCTTCTTGACCTCCAGGGGTTCATCCAGTCATTTTCACCAAAGCAAAATAACCCCATTTGGATTTTCATTTAATTTCCAATAACTTGCAGCTCCAACTTGCTGAATCCAGCAAATGCATACGTTCGACGTTGATTTGAAACGTCACAGTCTGCTGCAACAAACCTTGTGACTCTTGTGAACCCAATTACAGGTCGAGTGCACGTGAAGAAACAGGGCTTTATTTTCAAAATCAAGTGGCAGACCGCGCTGCTGCGTGAATAACAAGTTTCTATTGCAGAACTGTGACACAGGAGATAAATGAGAAAACATTCACACACCTCTGGGAGTTGTTGGACTTTGCTTTCTGTTGTTGATAAAAGACATTTATGGTGCGAATAGTAACGAGAGCAGCCAAACAAAGCGACTGCACTGACTGACATGGGTGCGAACAGCAAGTGGACAAATGGGCTTTCACTTATATGCTAATTTAATTCAACAGACGAAACAACAATGTCATAGGCTGGCTCCATTGTCGATCCGATTTTCATGAGCAGTTTCGGGGTCTCTACCGATTATATTCTGCGAAATACAAGTTGTGTTGATTATCTTAAACTCACCGAGTTGCTGGCTGTCGATTTACAGCTGCCCGCTTTGTTTTTGTTCCAGTTCTTTGTCTTGATCCCGTAGGCTGCGCGGAGATGCTGCACAGCCATCAGACGCATCACATTTTTCTCCACGACTTTCATGGTTCACTCGTGTCTTCAAAACTCTCTTCTGTCGGGGAACTAGACTACGCCAACATCCGCATGTGGCTCCGTCGTGACAAGAGCCTCGTCTCTATCTTCAACGCTATTTGTTTTTTAAACCTTCGACGCTAAGTCATCCTTCCATGGAGCTGCTCACAAGACGTTCGAACCTCAACAGAGTCAACTACAAAGTAAACTCACGCGTCGCTTGTTAACGACCTGACCAGCGTTACATTACAGCTAACTTCTGCGATGCAGCTAGCTAGCTATTAGCCAGCTAGTTTAAAGAGTCGCGTTAGCCCAATAACGAATAACAAAAACAATACCGGGTTGTTTTTTTTCGTGTCACCGCACGACTTTGAATAGCTGTTTATCTCTAATCTTCGCAGACGTTGAAATACGCGGAATAAATCGCGTATTTAAAATCTTAGCTAGCTAACTGCATTGTGCTGTGTGTCCTCTCTCTCGTCATATCGGTTAGTTTGCCTAGCTGCTTCCGCACAGCATTCAAACAGCGGCGCTCCCTGCGCTCGGCGCTCTGATTGGCTGGAAGTGAATAACACTCCCGAGGGCGTGTGTTTTATAAACCAGCGTTGCCCCACTGGGCGGCGGGGTGTTTTCTACCGGAGCGGACGAATGGTGAAGTGTACGTCTTCTGTCAACCGGATGTTTCTGTAATAGAAATCATTCGCACCTTGAAAATAGCGAAGGCAAATAAACAATTAAGTAATTTTATTGCGCGTATGAATCCTGAGCAGGGCCGGCCCTATGCATTGTGGTGCCGCCCTCCCGTCTCCTCCGTTGACTGTCACCCAACACACTAAGCTAGTTCTCTATGAAAATGTGAACTATGTATAATAATGTCATTGTCATGAGACTAAAACATTAATAAACAAGTAATAAAACACTACATGGTTAATGTCAATAGTAAAGTATGGACACTGCAAGCTAAATTTGCTAAATAAATAAAATTAACAAACATAATAATAATAATACATGTGTAAAATGGTAAAATAAACCAAACACGCTATGTTTCTTTGTATTATTAGATATGCTAATTTTTTTTAAGCGAAGTAAGGCACCCATGGCTGGATTTTTAGTCATATATATTTAGTCTTATATATTAAAGGTCCAATTGTAAGAATGTGGCCAAAAACGGTTACTACATTCAAATTCAAAACACCGAGGTCTTTTAGGTTTTGTTTTCTGACGTAACTGACAACCCGTGGTTGCTAACTGCAATGATTAGTAGACGCCGGTAGGTGGCGCCACATGCCAAAACATGATTTCAAAACATAAACATGAATTGCAGTCTGCAAAAGATTTTTTTTAATGTGAATATTTTGTCTGTACTGTTGTTGTTGGTGAGTTCAGTTTGTTATATGAACATTATTCCTGAGTCTCTGTGACATATTAGGAGGATTTTATGGCCAGTTGCTTTAGATTTATTACATAATGCACCTTTAAGTCATGTTGTCCAGCTACATATTTATTTCAGTATACCACTTTTAGGACCAGCCTTCCAAATTTACTTTCCAGCCACAGCTAAAATACCTCCCCTTTTTTCCTGTTCCTGTTTCTAAGTGTCTGTTATTCAAATCACACACACGGCACAGGTGATACTCTCACATGGGCTTATCTTTATTACAATACAACTTACACATATATGTACAGGAGACAAACAACGTGCGAATGCATGGACAAGAGGAGGTTGGTTGTGTGTTTAGAAGCACTTCCTGTGGACAATGGAGGGGCCCGCCTCGTCGTACTCCTGCTTGCTGATCCACATCTGCTGGAAGGTGGACAGGGAAGCCAGGATGGAGCCACCGATCCAGACGGAGTACTTCCTCTCAGGTGGAGCAATGATCTAGACGGGTAACAAACCGCCATGTCAATGTCACAGTGTTTATTCACTTATTGAATTAACTCCATTGCATGTGTCGTTTCCTCACCTTGATCTTCATTGTGCTTGGGGCCAGGGCTGTAATCTCCTTCTGCATACGGTCAGCAATACCGGGGTACATGGTGGTGCCACCGGACAGCACGTTGTTGGCGTACAGGTCCTTACGGATGTCAATGTCACATTTCATGATGCTGTTGTAGGCGGTCTCATGGATACCAGCAGACTCCATACCTGATAGTGGTCGGACCAAAAAAAAAAACAGATCAGCGTCGATGTCTGAGAGCAATAAAGAAACGTTTGTTTTGGTTTGCAGTCACTCACCGATGAAGGAAGGCTGGAAGAGGGTCTCTGGGCAACGGAAACGCTCGTTACCGATGGTGATGACCTGACCGTCGGGCAGCTCGTAGCTCTTTTCCAGGGAGGAGGACGAGGCGGCGGTGGCCATCTCGTTCTCAAAGTCAAGAGCCACGTAGCACAGCTTCTCCTTGATGTCGCGCACGATCTCACGCTCAGCTAAGGAGCAGAACATTCACATAATTGAGAACTCTTGCGCCTCCTTTCACATGCACCAACTCAGGGGTCTCAAACTGGCGGGGCCCCCCGGTCGATTACATGCGGCCCCCCCCCCACTTAATATCATGCTATAATGAAAACATGGCCCACGACCTCACCGTCTTTTTAACACAGTGTGTAGCTGAGGCAGAGCTGCCAGTGAGGTGATGGAATATAATATATGTTTGCTAGCAATGTTTTTATAACAGTAATAATAAGACATTTAGCTTTTTATTATTTTCCCATTATTAAAGGCGCCATATGTAAGAATGTGGCCAAAAACGGTTACTACGCTCAAATTCAAAAAACCAGTTTCTTTGAGGTTTAGTTTTCTGACATAACTGGCAACCCGTGGTTGCTCGTTAGCGGAGACTCTACTGGCTGCAATGGTTGGTAGACGGCGGTAGGTGGCGCCACATGCCAAAACATGATTTAAAAAATACCAAGGTTTTTTAAGTTTAGTTTTCTCCGCCAATGTAGCTCAGACGTACTGTAACTGGCAACCCATGGTCGCTCGGCAGCTGAGACTCTACTGACTGCAACGATTAGTAAACGGCGGTAAAATAAATGTCTGTTTTTGATATTAATACATTCATTTTGCATCATAAATAATATTATTAAGCATGTGTGATATTGTGAACAGTTGTTTTTTTTCCCCACTTTTTCTTCTCTAGGCCGGCCCCCCGGGTCATTTGAGTTTGAGACCCCTGCACTAAATGAACATGATGGTATAGAGCAGACCTACCAGTTGTGACGAAAGAGTAGCCGCGCTCAGTCAGGATCTTCATCAGGTAGTCGGTAAGGTCACGACCGGCCAGATCCAGACGCATGATGGCGTGTGGCAGAGCGTAACCCTCATAGATGGGGACATTGTGGGTCACACCGTCGCCAGAGTCCAGCACAATACCTTTAGTAAAGCAAGGGGAAAGTCTGGTTTTTAACACAAACTGAATTGTTTTGTTTCACTTTAGCAGAAGTGGACGGTGCAGTTGACCGACCTGTGGTACGACCGGAGGCGTACAGGGACAGCACAGCCTGGATGGCCACGTACATGGCAGGAACGTTGAAGGTCTCAAACATGATCTGCAAGAAAACGCGAGCAGAATGTCTAATGTTTTGTCTCGGCGTGTGAAAATAAGAGCACAGAGCAGGGATTTTCTCGTCATACCTGGGTCATCTTCTCCCTGTTGGCTTTGGGGTTGAGGGGGGCCTCAGTGAGCAGGGTGGGATGCTCCTCGGGGGCCACGCGCAGCTCATTGTAAAAGGTGTGGTGCCAGATCTGCACAAAAGCAACAGCTGTTGTCACCGACACAGAAGTCTCGACTGAGTAAACAACACCTAGGTTGTTAAATAACGTCGTAGGAGGTAAAAAATAGAGCGGCCTTTGTCGTCGTGGACGCAGATACACAAGAATGTGGTAGTTCAGCTGCCACGGATGTTGTAAATGAATCACACACACACACACACCTTCTCCATGTCATCCCAGTTGGTGATGATGCCATGCTCGATGGGGTATTTCAGAGTCAGGATACCCCTCTTGCTCTGGGCCTCGTCACCTACATAGCTGTCCTTCTGACCCATACCCACCATCACACCCTGGAGGAGGAAGCACGAGAGCATACAACGTAAGATGTCGTTCAGTCTTAACCCATAATAAGATTCTGAGGGCTCTGAAGAGGCGTACCTGGTGGCGGGGCCTTCCAACGATGGAAGGGAAGACAGCACGGGGAGCGTCATCTCCGGCAAACCCAGCCTTGACCAAGCCAGAGCCGTTGTCGCACACGAGGGCGGTCGTCTCTTCGTCGTCACACATGATTAGGCTTCACTGGGGGGGGGGGTGGTGGTCTAAAATTTGAGGGGGCAGGTAGTTGGAAAGGTTTAAGGGAGGGTGTCACAGAACACGTAGCAGGGAAAAGCCTGTTGTCACAGTCGCTTATGATGTGATGATGTGACGACACCTGCTGTATCTGGAAAAAAGTTAGCGGCACAATCGTAACAATCCACGGCGCCTGTGAAGCCCTGCCAGCACCATCTCTGCAGATTATCACTAACACAGCCGGCCACAGCGGGTGTTATCTTTACAGATTTAATTAGACATGCATTTGGATGCTATTTTGGTCCTAACCCTGTTGAACAACTACTGATAGCGTATCTTTTTTTTCTTCCCCCCCCATGCAGGACAACTCATAGCTGCTGAAGTAGCACCAAAAAGGGGAATAACTGAGATCTGTGATCTATTTGCAGCACTGCAACCTCACTGTGCTTAAAAGGGTGAAACAACTGACGCGTGGATCTCCTGCTATTTCAGGTCAGAGAGAGGTTGTCGGCTGGTGTTTTACTACGCGGCTCTTGTGCCTCAGCTGTCCATTAACTTCATTCATTGGCGCGTACAAGTATTTGAGCAGCTTCTCCCCCAGCTTCCAAGCAACCGTTGATGATATGCTGTATTTCAGACCCGTGTCGCTCTGTCTGTGCATTTCCACAGGAACTTCACATATCATCCTGGACTATATTTGCCCCATAAATCCAGAAGCAAACCAAAAAACCAAAAACAGTAACTCCTGTTCTAACTGCACACTTAAGCAAACCACCGGTTAACTGACGATACATCATCGAGAGCAACAAACGGACTCCGTGAAACCGATCACGCTAGACTTTAACACAGTTTTTTAAACAAACACGTGAGACGTACTCACCGAGATGCACTGGTAGACGGATGCTTCCACTGGGACAAAGCCTGAGGGTGAGGAGAGCCCCCTTAAATAAGACCCAGACTGGGGCCTGGGAACCAGGGGCGTGGCCAAGGGTCCATACAAGTCCAAATAAGAGCTGGCAGCAAAAATCAACAGGCAAAAAGGGTATTCTGCGTTTTGCATACATGGATGGGACGTCCTCACAATGAAGTCACGTGACCCGACTGAGGGGAAACGGGGGGGAAATGTTGTGATTATTTGAAGGGATCTGTCTTCATTGTGATTATTAACTTTCATACTGTTACAAAAGGGCACATTATTTTATTAACTTATATGCCGTTGCTTTTTTCTTTAGAATGAAGATGTAGTGGCACTACTTTGAGTTAATTGTGTCTGTTATGACTGGGCAGAGGACACATACAGTATGTCGTACCCCTTAAATCGCCTTTTCTTTTTACTACACTCATAAGCACCTACAAGGCCCCGCAGCGAGGAGCCAGTCAGGACGGCATCACTCGTGTCTTGTTAAGGAGCTGAAAACAAAGTTCATGTCTGTGAAGTATGCTGCTGGTATGCGAGCGGAGCCGCTTCGCCGTGTGTGGAACAGCTGATGGTAACGCCAGCGGGGATCTCTGTGTGTGTGTGTGTGATCTGGCCGTCTGAGTGGTCTCGTCGCTGTCAGTGCTCCGTCCTGATTGGCCCAGCTGTCTCCTTGTAGGGTTGTGGTGAGCAGCCACTGAGCTGCACGAGCATGCGAGGTGCGCAAAGAGGAACTCCATATTTGTGCCCGGGGCCACTTAAGTGTATAGTTTAGCTAGATGTACACTGTACCTTATGAGGTCATGCTCCTCTCTGTGCACCGACGATACAAGCATTTGAGTGAGCTATGAAAATATCGTGTTTGAGCTCATTTCAGGGACTGTGTTTTATATCATGTGAGGTTATATCATAGCTATATCAAAGGTATGTGAGAACATACTCTTCTTCTTCTTCTTCTTCTTCAGACCACCACCAGATAGACACGGCACCTCCTATTTATAGCTAGATTTCCTTCCTATCTCCACTGATAGAAGCTAAATGCGGCAAAAGTAGTTATCAGAGTTATGCGCTTTCGCAGATAAGACCTTAATAGACTGGCTTGATGCTGCGAAAAAGGACGTCACAAGCAGGATCTGCTGTATTTCTGGATAGGTTTTGTCACGTCTGACATAATAACCCTCATTGCGTCGTCAGGATTTGGGTTCGAAGACTTAAAGGTGCATTATGTAATAAATCTAAAGCAACTGGCCATAAAATCCTCCTAATATGTCACAGAGATTCAAAAATAATGTTCATATAACAAACTCGCCAACAACAACAGTACGGACAAAATATTTGCATTAAAAAAAATATTTTGCAGACTGCAAATCATGTTTTGACATGTGGCGCCACCTACCGCCTTCAACCAATCATTGCAGTCAGTGGAGTCTCAGCTGCCGAGCGACCACGGGTTGCCAGTTACGTCAGAAAACAAAACTTAAAAGACCTCTGTGTTTTGAATTTGAATGTAGTAACTGTTTTTGGCCACATTCTTTACATATGGCACCTTTAACAGAGAACATTATTCAATTGTTGCAGCTGTATTTGTTGGTTCTAAACCCATACTTGTTATAAATCATATGTCATCTCTTTTGCGTTGTTAAAACAGTCTGATTCTGCACAATCTAACACCTTAAATACACTTTTTGAAGCACTATACAAGTTCCTTAACGTAATGCAAAGGCGAAGCAAACTTCCTGACGTGATGTTAATAAAGACTTAGTAACGGCTTTCTCCCTCAGACACAGCTCCACTCTGTCTGCACAACCTGTTCAGCTCAATGGAGCCTTTGTGGGATGTTGCATTTTTCCCTACGGCATATTTTCCAAGGTTTGTTTTCCACTTTAATTCGAGGAAAGCCCATGTAAATAACCCCCGAGTTGCTCTTTTAAGTTGTTTTCAACAGAGGTCATGGACATGTATCCGTGTAGCCCTTACTAGTCATTTAGCACGCCCTATTTAATACGCATTTTGGCCAAAATATTACAAAATACCTCAATACTTCCTCTTCGGCGGTGTACTTCCTGTGGTTCTTGCAACAAAACGTTGAATTTCAGATCTCGTGTTTAACACCTGGGTCATTTTTCAACAGTGAAACATCATTGTAACCACTTTTGACCTTTGACCCTTGGGATAGATATATTTTTCCTGTCCCATGTCAATCCTGCACATTTCTAATTTCTATTCCTACAATTTCACGACACATATTTGACTATATCAACCAATTTTTATATCATTTATTTATATATAAAATCAAAATATTCAGAAATGTCTATCGAATATGACGCACAATTACAAATTTACCTAACGACCTAAACCAAGCAGCAACCAAATACACAAATATTCTTTGTTATGGGAAATCTTTCCACCGGTGCACAGCTGTTAGAAATTAGCATAGTAATAATTACATAATTATATATAATAAATAACTGACTACTCTTTAAATGCGCCATATGTAAGAGTGTGGCCAAAAACGGTTACCACGCTCAAATTTTACTACGGCAAAACTTTTAGGTTTTGTTTTCTGACGTAACTGGCAACCCGTGGTTGCTCGTCAGCTGAGACTCTACTGGCTGCAATGGTTGGTAGACGGCGGTAGGTGGCGCCACATGACGCCAAAACATGATTTCAAAACATAAACATGATATGCAGTCTGCAAAATATTTTTTTGAACGCGAATATTTTGGCTGTACTGTTGTTGTTGGTGAGTTCAGTTTGTTATATGAACATTATTCCTGAGTCTCTGTGACATATTAGGAGGATTTTACGGCCAGTTGCTTTAAGTATTTTGCAAGGTCGTCTCAAATGGTAACTAATCACAATTATTTTTGATCAACTTTTATATTATATATATATATTGTCATAGTGATTATTCCTTGTATTGTATGGACGAACTAGGTTACTTGAATTTCAGTTAATGTGTATTATTATGATCCTCCCTGATGTAGCCCCCCCTCAAAAAGTCTAGTGCCCTCTAGTGGTCATCCTTGACAACGCAACGTGATGACGTTTCTCCTGCGACACAGGAGGACGCTGGCGACAGCCACGCGCCACCACCACCACCACCACAGCAGTGGACCTTGTTATTGTCACTTTTGCTGTAAATTAGCGTTTACCGGGTGTTTTTTTTTTTGCTGAACACCCGCTAACGACTGAGTTTAGAGGGACGCGGAGGGGAGAGCGGAGCCGCTTCCTGCTTCTGTGTGACGGCTGTGGCTGTGGGTGTGTGCGTGTGTGTGAGAGATAGTGTATGTGTGTCAGGTCCACAGCAGCACTGCCATGTAGCTGGGGGGGGCGCTGAAGAATGAGCGGCCAGCACACGACAGCAGACTCGTCAGAAGACCACACGGTCCAGCAGGAGAATGAACTCGAAGCCCTCGCCTCTATCTTCGGAGAGGACTTCACGGACTTGCGGAACAACGACCCGTGGAAGGTAGCTAGTTAGTTAGCTAGTTAGCATTCGCTTTGAAGTTAGCTAGTGATGGGCAAAAAGTTTGACAACACGCACAGTGCAGCACAGTGTAACGCCATTGATATGAACGACTGGCTTTCAGGTTAAAAGGCCGCCGGAGGTGCACCTCTGTTTGAGGCCCAACGGACTGAACAATGGACAGGAATGCTACGCGACCGTGGACTTGCAGGTCAAATGTCCCCCCACGTACCCAGACGTGTGAGTATTGACTGACCCCTGTGATTACACTTACACAGCATGGCCTCCATGCTCGCAGTGGTGGACAGCTGCTGCTTACTGAAAACCGAGCTGTTTATTTCACTGTAATAAAAGTACTGAATATGCAGATGCTCATGTAGAAATGGACTATGTTTACATTTACATGAATATTCTGATACTAACGGGATTTAGACACTATTGTTGTTAAGTGCTATGCTAATGTTTACATGCATTTTCTGACGACTGTAAGACAATTCAGTTTAACTTATAGATTAGAGTTCTGTTGCATAGCTTTTAATCGAGAAATAGGTCATGCAATACTATGATACTGGTGAAAATCACTGTAGCAGACATCAGGAAAATTGAAAAAGTGAGATCTAATATCTGAAAATATCACACTAAATGCCTCAGTAAGCAACAGGTGGCATGCTGTGTAAGATTGGAGCATCATGTTTTTGGTACGTGCATCAGCACACTTGTTTTATGAACAACTTGGTTGTCAAAAATAGTCGGTATATACAGTCAACAATCGACACAGTTCTCTTCTTTTTGACATCACGTCATACCCATTCTTAATCAGATTGTTTCAGAGCAGTGGACATAATCGAGACATAGTGTCAGATTATGCTTTGTACGGTGTAGCTAAGAAGTTGATTGGAATATTCTGTTAGTGACCCGCATCGTAATCTAAGCAATGTCGTATTTAAGTAATATTTCATGTTTATTTGGAAGGGACAGTGCACATTAATGCATATCGCTATGGAATACAAATGTAAATATGTTAGAGTTAGCATAACTGCTACATTGCATCCGCAAGTAAAATACAAAAAAATACACAAAGCAACAATATGCACAGTAACAACAATACAATCTAAGATGAGAAAAAGTGCTGTATTGTCACAATAAATATTGTATGAATTGCACGTTTTAAGAATGCAAGAATTAAAGTGCCGTTATTATGCATAAAATGGAGAATACTAGAGCTGCAGTTATGGTTATGGTTATTCTCAAAATTAATTAATTCTGTAAAATGTCAATGAATTTTGATCGGTGTTTATTTAGCTTTAATGATTACTTTATTCATCCAAATCCGTCCGTGACTTTTTGAGTTGTGTTGCTAACAGACAGACAAACAAACAACAACAAACAAACTCCGGCGAAAAACACATACCTCCTTGGCGGAGTTCAATAATAATCGATTGATTGAATAATTGTTGCAGCCCTAATCTGTGTAACGTACTATCTTATCAGGCCTCCGGAGCTGGAGCTGAAGAATGCCAAAGGCCTCTCAAATGAAAACCTCCAGAACCTGAAGAGTGAACTCTCAAAGCTGGCAGCGGTGCGATGTGGAGAGGTGAGTCGAAGCGTCCACTCGCTCACAGACAGACGGGCGTATAAATAAGACTGATCGTCTCTGTACCTGTCCGTCCAGGTGATGATTTACGAGCTCGCGGATCACATCCAGGGTTTCCTGAGCGAGCACAACAAGCCTCCGCCGAGCTCCTTCCACGAGGAGATGCTGAAGAACCAGCGGAAGCAGCAGGAGAAACAAGCGATGGAGGAGCAGCGGAAGATAGACCAGCGACGCAGACAGGAGGAAGAGATGGTGAGGAAGGGACACGGAGACTTTGGATTTCTAATTCCCATTTAATTGTGAGTTCAAAGATGTTTTTATCCTTCTTAGGAGAAAGAGATTATGGCTGTTATCCAAAGAAGAGAAGAAGAGAGGCGAGAAGAAAAGAGGAGAAAGGAAATAGCAAAACAGGTAACTGAGCCGCACAGTTTCTCCCATAAAGAAGCAGTAAAAGTCTCAGTGTTTTTGTTGTAATGTCCGTCCTGTCTTTGGTGTTAATGTTCATAGGAGCGACTTGAGACCATGGAGCAGCCGCTCTCTGCTAACAGCAGTTCTCTGTTAGGGAAGAGCCCCCCAAGCCCAGGGGCAGCGCCATTTGAGGGGAACGAATCGAGGAAAGGAGTTGGTAACCGCCGTCGGACTACCTCGAGCACACGCCACAGGTCCACGGCATACCACATACACTGCAAAACAAACGTATTATTATAATAAAAGTGTCATAATAAAGCTTTTGTTTCACCAGACGTGACACGTTTAGTGAAGACAACCATCGCTCTCAAGAGGTTCTTCACTTCAGCAGCAGCACTTTTGGAGAGCTCGTCGTTCACAGGGGGAAAAGTTTAGGTGAGAGATGTTTCAGGTGATGCACTTACACTATCGTTCAAAAGTCTGGGGTCACTTATTAGAAATGTCCTTATTTTTGAAGGAAAAGCACTTTTGTTAATGTGGTAAACGACTATTCTAGGTGCAAACGTCTGTTTTTTAATGGAATATGTACATCGTGTATAGAGGCCCATTTCCAGTGTTCTAATGGTACATTGTGTTTGCTAATCGTGTCAGAAGGCACGATTTGAAAACCCTTGTGCAATGATGTTTGAACAAAAATGGATGAATGAAAATGGATGAATAAAAGTGTGACTTTTAATTTAAAACACAAACAAAAATTGTATAGGTGACCCCAAACTTTTGAACGGTAGTGTATAATAGTGCAAAGTGGCTTTTATTAACCCCCATTAAGCTGTTGGGTACTTTTCTGTTTGCATTAATGTCCCTTTTAATGTCAGGTGAAAGCGAGAGGCTCGGCCGCAGCGTTTATTATGGATTCGAGGCAAACGCTGGAGACTTTGCTGTGATCTATGAGTGGTCGCTGTGCTGGAACAAGAAGATGGGCAAGTTTTTCACCAGCCAGGAGAGAGGAAAGATTGACAACTGTAAAAAACAGGCAAGTGGTAAAGTAAACACAGCAAAAACCATATGGATTGTACTCGACTGAAACTAACACAAATAGAGCTGAAACTAACGATTATTTTTGTATTAGATTAATCTGTCGATGTCAGAAAACGTTAAAAAAACGTTGATCGGTGTTTGTCAAACCTGGAAATGACGATGTTCTTGAATGTCTTGTTTTGTCCACAAACCAAAATGATTCACTTTTAATGATTTCTTTGTTATGTGGAGCAAAGAAACAAAGAAAATATTCACATTTAAGAAGCTGAAACAATCAGAAACCTTGTTTTAATCATGAAAAAAAAGCTTCAAACCAATTCATCGATGATCAAAATCCCTGTGTAGATCCATGGGGCTGAAAATGAGTTCAACTCCCTCCTGAGACTGGATCACCCAAACTTGGTGCACTACAAGGCGCTGAGCTCTGCTGAGAAGGACGACTGCCTTGTGATCAATCTCCTGGTGGAGCATGTCCCCGGGGTCAACTTGAACCAAAACCTCGTCAGCAACAACCCGGTCCCTCTGGATAAACTCCGCCATTACGCGGCCCAGCTGTTGGCCGTGCTCGACTACCTTCACTCCAACTCCGTCGTGCACAAGCAGCTCGGCGCCTCCAGCGTGCTGTTGGACTCCGGGGACAACGTCCGATTAAGCGATTACAGCTTGTCCAAGAGATTCGCCGACATCTGCAAAGAGGACATTTTTGAGCAAGCCCACGTGCGCTTCACCGAGGGGACGGCGATGCCGACAAAGATGGGCAAGAAAGGCGACGTGTGGAACCTGGGCCTGATGCTGCTCGCGCTGAGTCAAGGGAAAGAAGTGAAGGACTATCCAGTGACGGTGCCGGCTTCGCTGCCTGCCGATTTCCAGGACTTCCTCCACAAGTATGTACAGACACACGGCTTAACTACTTTAGCAGAGTTTATTGACTGTAAATCATCTGCTGTGTGTTTGACATGTGCTGAAGACTTTCCCAGAACTTAGTGCTGCTTGTTTTTCAAAATTTAAATGTGATTGAAAGTCTCAACACAATTCCAGTGGGTTGAAGCTAGTAATTATTAGCTTGATGAACCAGCTGAGCTAGTAATGAACCAGAACCTAATTATATGTTGTAGTATCCAAAAGCCCTTATATATCTATGCCGGTATTTTCATTACCAATTATTGTCTGGATTAACTGAACAGTTATAAATAATAATAATAATGATAATAATAATAATAATAAATTTTATTTATGGGCACCTTTCTAACCACTCAAGGTCACCTAACCAAATCAACAGTAAAACACTCAGTCCATCAAACAAGCAGTCATAAAAGCATATAATAAAACAACATATTAATACTAATAAGACGAGATAAAACTCGTTAATAATAATAAAAACAAGAGAAAGGGTCAAGCAAATGAAATTAAAGCGAGAGATAAGGCTAGTCTAAAAAGATGGGTTTGCAGGTGAGATTTAAAAGTGACATATAATAAAATTCTAAACAAAATGTTAAAGTTTCCCAGATCTCAAAATAATGACATCCTCAAATATTTTGTTTTGTCCAGATTATAAACTAATTTAGATAACTGTCATAGAGGAGCAAATAAACTTCTTTTAGAAGACAATTATAAATAAATTAGTCCTTTATCAGTCCTAATTAGTACATTTTCCCTAAAAACTATTGATGAACTAATAATAGTAGTTTGATAATGAACAATTATTAAACTATTGCTCTCTGCAGAGGACAGTAGCTCAGCAGAGAAAGTGAGTAGCTATAATTTACAAGTTTGCTCCTTTTTGCATGTTCTGCTTGCATGCTCACATTTCTGGGATTTTTGGGTTCATTGAGTTCATCAGGTGTTTTACTTGCTGTGGGTTGGGGTTGCTTTGTATTACGGACAGACTGTACTTTTCCAGCTCGGTGCCAGAGCTCCCACTTAACGTCTTTTATACTATTTCATGCTATAGGTGCGTGTGTATCAATGATGCTGAGCGCTGGACGCCTCAGCAGCTCTTGGACCACTCCTTCCTCAAGCCTCCGTCGCCCAAAAACCTGCCACAGTCCAACGATGCCAGCCCAGAAGGTGAACCACACACACCTGCGTTTACAATAGAAGTTTTCAGCTGTGCTTACATCATTGCACAAGGGTTTTCAAGGGTTTTCTAATCATCCAATAGCCTTCTAACGCGATTAGCAAACACAATGTACCATTAGAACACTGGAAATGGGCCTCTATACACCTATGTACATATTCCATTAAAAACCAGACGTTTGCAGCTAGAACAGTCGATTACCACATTAACAATGTATAGAGTGTATTTCTGATTCATTTAATGTTATCCATCCATCCATATTCATCAAAAATGAGGACATTTCTAAGTGACCCCAAACTTTTAAACGATATCCCAATAGTTTGGCCTTTTTTTAATGTCTCTTTCCCCTTTAGATCTTGCTGAGGACTTCGCCTCATCGGTCATCCCACGAAGTCACATCCTCAACGCTCCGTTTATCTCCGGCGTGCAAAGGCAGTTTTCGCGCTACTTTAGTGAGTTTGAGGAGCTGCAGCTTCTGGGAAAAGGAGCCTTTGGCGCTGTGATAAAGGTACAGCTCCTCCTACAGTAGCTTTATTGTGTCACCCAGTGTCCACATTGTTAAAGGGATAGTTCGTAATTTTGGACATAAGACCTATTTTCCAACTCAGTCGGTGTGATGGAGACGCCTGGAGACGTTTTCAAGAAATTTCATTCAGTTCTTCTAGTTGCAGAGTTCGCTGTGGTGCACTGTGGAGTCGGTATGAGTGTTTCTAATGCCATGCTAACTTTTACCATTGACTTGCGCTAGCCATAGCACCAGCGAACTCGGCAACTAGAAGAACTGAATGAAATTTCTTGAAAACGTCTCCATGTTGGAAAATAGGTCTTATGTCCGAAATTCCGAACTATCCCTTTAAGCTTTTCTTTCTCTGTTGCTCTTCAGGTTCAGAACAAACTGGACGGCTGCTACTACGCCGTGAAGCGCATCCAGGTCAACCCAGCCAGCAGGCAGTTCAGGCGGATCAAAGGCGAGGCGACACTGCTCTCGCGTCTCAACCACGAGAACATCGTGCGCTATTACAACGCGTGGATCGAGCGCCACGAGACGCCCTCCACGGGTGTGCTGAGCAGCGACAGCTCCGAGCCTCAGAGCACGGCCGACGACGTTCCCCGAGGCAGGGATCCGCCGAAGCGTCGGAATGAATTCGGCCTCCTCGACAACGTGGAGGCCAACGCGCCGCCTCCGGCGCTGTCGAGCTCCGTAGAATGGTCCACATCCATCGAGAAGTCCTCCAGCGCCATGTGTAGTCGACACCAATCGAGCGACGACGAGGACGACGACGACGAAGAAGATGTGTTTGGTGCCTCTTTTTTGTAAGTTTTCTTTGTTTGGCGGTAAAGCTTTCTCCTGCTCAGTGGACTACTTATTCTTTATCTTTCTTCATTTAGGCCGTCGGATAGTGACTCGGGAAGTGATATCATCTTCGACAATGGCGATGAAAGCATAGACGAGATGTCACAGGTTTGAATAATGACACTTTATTATTATTCATCCTCTGTTTTTAACGTACACAGTATAAGAAAAGTATTTCTTTTTCCAGGTTGACCCAAGCAAAAGAACAGCGACTGACACGACAGAGAGCACCGACTTGGATCAACCACACCGCATAGCGCATTACTTGTACATACAAGTGAGCTTCACCGATCCATTGTTGTTTTTTTAACCACTAGAGGTCCCTCTTTCTACATAATCTCAACTCTTGTTCGCTCGTCCCCTTTAGATGGAATACTGTGAAAAAAGCACTTTAAGAGACACCATAGACCATGGCCTGCATCAGGACCAGAATCGGTTATGGAGGCTGTTCAGGGAAATACTGGACGGCCTCGCTTACATCCATGAGCAGGTACAGTTTTACGAGTTACATACATGTATCAAGGAAAGAAAATAAACACCCGATTAATGATTCTCTTCTTTCCACAAAGGGGATGATTCACAGGGACTTGAAGCCTGTCAACATCTTCCTCGACTCGCAGGACCATGTGAAAATTGGAGATTTTGGCCTGGCTAGAGACCATCCTGCTAACGTGGTATGCAGTTAACAGCTTACTTAACCACTTACTCACGGTGTGGAGTTAATGTGAAAGAGTTTATGTCACAAAACTGCGTTTGTCTCTCAGGCCGCAGGTAAAATCGAAGTCGAGGAGATCCACTCGGCAGTGATGCCCAAACTGGACCCAACAGGTACACGGTTTGAACATATTCACACAACGCTGACGACTGGTGTCTCATATTCAACACTTAAGTGTTTCTTTTGTGTCACTGTCTCCAGGTAACATGACGGGCATGGTCGGCACTGCGCTCTACGTCAGTCCGGAGGTTCAAGGAAATACTAAAGCTACCTATAATCAAGTGAGAATATAAGCACAGAGTTGTCTGGCTAAATTCTGAATAATTTTACAGTGTACATTTGAGTTATAATGATTGTTTTTTATTGTTTTGTCCTCAGAAAGTTGACCTGTTTAGCCTGGGAATCATACTCTTTGAGATGACCTATAGGCCGATGGTCACTGGGGCTGAGCGCATCTCTGTCCTGAGCCAGCTGCGTGTTGTATGTCCATATTCTCACATCTGGCAGTTATTTAAGATGCTTGGGGCTTTGAAACTTTCCTAATCTCTTCTCACTCTGCAGGAGCCAATCGTCTTCCCTGAGGACTATACTGCGTATGAGCAAGGAACACAGGTAGGACGACTGCAGCAACACAGCAGATACACATCCTCTTCCCTTTCTTGAATTTCAGTCTAATAACAGCTCTTTTTTGTGTGTCTGTCAGAGGAAGGTGATACAGTGGCTGTTAACCCACGATCCAGCTCTGCGGCCCACCACCCAGGAGCTGCTCAAGAGTGAACTGCTGCCTCCATCCCAGATGGAGGAGTCGGAGCTGCACCAGGTGCTGCATCACACCATGGCCAACATCAACGGCAAGGCGTACCGCACCATGGTGGGCCAGCTGTTCTCTCAGAATACCACGCCGGTCATGGATTACACCTACGACATAGACCTGCATAAGGTAGGGCTTGTGTTCACCATGCCTTCGATATGACCTCACTGCACATTTTAAGTGTTATTATTGGGATTTCTCAACAGTTTGGCAAAAATCTGAATCAGAATCTGTTTTATTGTGAAAGCTGCAGTGTGTAACTTTTAGATTTTTTGTTGTTGTTGATGTTATTGTTCTGCCTCCGTTTTGCATTGCATCACATTACTTGTATGCTGCATCCTTTTGTCTGAAATTGTGCGCTGTTAATAAGAGATTTTCAAGCTTTTTTGGTTATTAAAACCAGATTTCTGATTGTTTTAGCTTCTTAAATGCGAATATTGGCTTCGTTTCTTGGCTCCACATAACAATGAAATCATTAAAACTGAATCATTTTGGTTTGTGGACAAAACAAGACATTCGAGAACATCGTCATTTCCAAGTTTGACAAACACTGATCGACGTTTTTTTTAACATTTTGTGACATTTTATGAACCAAACGATTAATCGCGAAAATAATCGACAGATTAATATATTACAAAAATAATCTTTAGTTGCAGCTCTACTCTCTCTAATCAGTGCTATCAGGCCAAAGGGGGGCATTGTTGCTGTTTCATCCATCTGTCTTGATAGAAAAGTGATTACAGAATGAGCTAAAAGAGACGATGCAATATAAATAAAGTTTAAATATTAGAAAAATATGACTAGAACTACAGTATATACAATATGACCATCTGTGTAGGATATGCATAGGTGTTGCAGAAGGGGTATATCTGGGGTTACTGATAAGGCTAAAGCAGAGGGGAAGAAGCTGTTCCTGTGGATTATTAAATAGAATGTACCAGTCTGAGATAATTATATCCAACGTTTCCCCTCTCTGCCTTTAGATGTCACTGCAGACACACGAATGGGTCTGCAGCAGCCCCGTCCTCGCTCCTTCTTTCATGTGGTCTGTGCAGAACAGACCAGGAGAAGGCCTGTTTGTGCTTAATCAATGTCTTCTGATCCCTTACAGAGGTTGTTTGTTTGGTTTCCCTCCAGGGCAGCTTCAGCTTCAGCGGTGCCAAATTGCAGCAGCATGTGTATGAAACAATCACCAGGATCTTCAAGAAGCATGGTGAGTACACTATGCTTGTTTAGTGTGTGTGAACGTGAGCTTTTGTTGACTCTCCCGTGCAAACCACTTGGACTCCTGACCCGCTCGAAGCCAGTTTTTCAGGACCCTGACATCTGCTATAGTGAGGGGCAGCTGAACAATACACATACTGTTGGGCAGCTGAGATTCCGTGCAGGTGTGCGCGCTATTTTTTTGTGCACTCTGATGATGATGTCCAGCTGTACTTATGTATTTATCCTCGCTCGGTATCTGCTCGCATGCATCAGTTCTTTTCAGGGTTACCTTATGCGTACGTTGCAGTGATGCGCGGTGTTTATCATCAGGTGCAGTCCGTCTCCAGACACCGCTGCTCCTGCCCAGGAACAGGAAGTTGTACGATGGCAGTGAGCTGGCCTGCTTCATGGACCACAGCGGAATGCTGGCTACACTGCCCTATGACCTTCGCGTGAGCACCACACACACACACACACTCACGCATACGCTGGTGTGTGCATGTCTACACTTGCACACAAACACTAATTATCCCGACTATTTGCATCAGCAAAAGCAAACGCACCCATGGTGTGAGGCTGCAATCAGCAGCCACCTTGAGATCCTGCTACCTCAGGAAACCCAGAGGACTAAATGGCTGTTTCCACACTGTGATTGATTACAGGCTGGTATGCACCGACTTCACTGTCATTACACAAGTGTACCCAAGTGTCTCGATTCTCTTTTTCACCTTAGATGCCGTTTGCCAGATTCATCGCGCGCAACAATGTAACTCACCTGAAAAGGTAAAAGTTTCGAAACCAGTTTATTTTCATGTGAATCACTTATAGGTAGCTCGTAATTGCTATGTGTATCTTTAATTGCATGAAGTATGAAGGTATTTTGTGTATCTATTAGGGGTGGGAATCTTTTACTGTCTCACAATTTGATTTGATTCTGATTTTTGGGGCTACGATTCGATTCAAAACGATTTGATTCAAAATGATTTCTAGAGGTGTGCAAATGATGATCTACTCCAGTTTTAAACATGTATCCATGCTTAGATGGAATTGTCATAACTGTTGCATAAAGAAATATCACATATTGCATAAGTAAGAAAAATAAAAGTGCCTCTTTTATTGTGACATTTTATATCGATTCTGAATCGTAACAAATGAGAATCGCGATTCTTATGTGAAACGATTTGCGTTTAATACTGTTTATCTTCATTTGTCGTCGCCTGTACAACTGGTGTTAATTGTATTAGCGATAGCATACCCTGAGTGCTGTTTTTGACTAGCATGTACAAAATCCCTCACAAGTAAATGAACTCTTTTGGTGAGTGTGTTTTGAATCAAGTAAATACCGAGATCAAAGTCCTTCCATGTTCCGAGTTTCTCGGGAAAACTCAACTCGTCGTATATAACTTAAATATTTACGTGTGTGTTTTTCTCCTTCATCTTGCTCTAGGTATAGCATCGAGCGCGTGTTCCGCCCCAGGAAGCTGGATCGCGCTCACCCGAGGGAGCTGCTGGAGTGTGCCTTTGACATCATCACGCCCGTCACCAACAGCTTGCTCCCCGATGCCGAGACCATTTACACCATCTCGGAAATAGTTCAGGAATTCCCTGCACTCCAGGTTACACACACATGTGAACTGTCTGTTATATATATATGATGCAGTGAGCTTAGACTGTGTGCTCGTCACAGAACGGTGCGTTTATGAGCTGCATGCATCTATGTTCTTTCATTTCCCACAGATGCCATCATTGTAACCTGTCCTGCTGTTGTTTTTTCCTCTTTTTACATCCCACTCACATTCCTGACATACCAGAGCATGTGTAACCCTGACAGATTTGCACTGTATTTATTTTTTACCCAAGTGAATCTGTTATGTGCAGCTCTGTTCACTTCCTTCCCGCCCTCTTCCAACACAGTCCGTTTCCTGTCCACACATTCTAACGCTACGTCAGTCTCCAGACACAGAATTCCTGTGCGTGTCGCAGTCAACCTTGAGTCTGTCCTGTACTTCATCCGTCAAAGATCCTCCTCTCCGCCACCCAGCTCTTTGTGCGAAAGCTTTTAAGAATACGGGAGTCCGACAGAATGAGAGGGCAGCCGGACACAGCCGTCATTATTCACTGAGACGCTCATTGTACAGTAGTGCTTTTGGTTCTGACGGTAATTGCAGCCGAGACGGTCAAACGTGTGTGTGCGTGTGTTTTGTGCCCCGCAGGAAAGAAACTATAACATTTACCTGAACCACACCAGTCTGTTGAAGGCCATCCTGCTCCACAGCGGAGTCCCTGAAGACAAACTGAGCCAGGCCTCCAGCATTCTGTGCGACGCTATGGTCAGTGCAGGTCACAACATGTGCATCGCAGATGTTATTTGCGCTGTACATTTCCTGGTTTAAACATATACAGTGGTGTTTTTTTTTTCCCCCAAATATGGTCGTGAAACATTCTACTTGTATTTTTCTTCAGAGTGAAAAGCTGACCAAACGTGAGGTGGAGGCAAAGTTCTGCAACTTATCATTGTCAACAAACAGTGTACGTGAAAGCAATGAGTCCCACAGCAATCCACTCACACTGATTTGATCATAACCATTGACATCTCTCCTCTCCTCTGTTCTGTCCAGTTGCAGACACTGTACAAGTACATCGAACTGAAGGGAAATCTGCAGGACCTGATGCCACTTCTGGCGCCGCTCACCAAGCACAAGACTGCTGTCCCCCAGCTGGCCAAGCAGGGCCTCAAGGACCTGGAGGAGCTCACAGTGCTCCTGTGTCGACTGGGAGTAAAACTGCCGGTCATTAAAAACATTCCCTTGATTAGATGTTGCAAAAGTTTGTATTTTCTTTCCTTTTTTTAAAAAGTTATTGTTTGCCCTCTGTAGGTGGTGGTCAATTTAGGTTTAGTGTACAAGGTGCAGCACCACAGCGGGGTCATCTTCCAATTTGTGGCTTTTATAAGGAAACGCAAACGAACTGTACCAGATATCGTGGCTGCTGGAGGACGGTACGACCACTTGGTAGGTTTTATACGTTCCACATGCTAGAACTAATACATGAACTGACTTTAAGTCCCGCAGATATTATTCTGGGTATTCATTTACCTTCCAGATGTGCATGCACTGTATGTGAACCATGTTTTTCTCCCCCCCCCCCTTTTTTTGTTTTTACAAACAATAGCTGCGATGTATTCTGATGAGTTTTTGTTTACAATACTGCTACATGATGTCGTATTGGCGATTCAGTGTCCGTGGTGTCTTTATGTGGTTAGATCCTGGAGTTTCGAGGGCCAGCCCCCACTGTACCGGTCCCCTCTGCAGTAGGAGCCAGTGTGGCTCTTGACAAAGTCTGTGCTGCTATAGCCAACATGGAAGAACAAGTGAGACACACACACACACACACTCACACACTCTGATTATTGTAATGAAGGAGCAGCAGACACAAGTTTCATATTTAATGATGCCTTATTACAGCAATCTGCTGCCACACAGCCACTTTTAGAAATAACTATGTTCAGTCTGACTCTTGATGCCATGGCATTATTTCTGGATATTCTATATTTCAGACTTCAGAATGTGAAATTATGAATAAAAGTATATCCAGTGTATACTACCATGCAAAAGTTTGGGGTCACTTAGAAATGTCCTTATTTTTTAAGGAAAAGCGCTTTTTTTCAATAAATATGACATTAAATTCATCAGAAATATACATTGTTAATGTGGTAAATGAGTATTCTAGCTGCAAGCATCTGGTTTTTAATGGAATATGTACATAGGTGTATAGAGGCCCATTTCCAGTGTTCTAATGGTACATTGTGTTCGCTAATCGTTAGAAGGCTGTTGGATGATGAGAAAACCCTTGAAAACCCTCGTGCAATTAGGGTTTAAATTATTATTTTGAATAGAAATCATTGTTTCTTATCTTGACTATATTATTTTCTATTCATATTGCAAATCTATTGATGAATTAAAGTGTGACTTTAAAAGGAAAACAAAAAAAATGTATAGGTGACCCCAAACTTTTGAATGGTAGTGCATATAGACAAGTGCTAAAATGGTTTAGTTTTAATTTTTAAATACAATTCACTAATCTTTCACAGTTTAAGCGTTTTATTATTATTATTTTTTCTTCTTCTTAAGACATTAGTAAGCTCCTGTGACGCCCTTGTGGTCCCAGTTGGACATTCGTCAATGTCCAGAGCCGTCAGCGTGGTCCAGAAGCTGTGGAGCACCGGCGTCTCTGCAGACATCGCCTATGATGTCTCACAGGTTAATGGGTTTCCATCACTAAAATACATCATTTTTTCTTGCATTATTATCCCTGAGTTCTTTAAAAGTGTTTCATTCATCAGGGAATATCCATCCATCTACTGCCACTGACATGGGGTGAAACCCTTACCCGGGAATAGAAATAATTGAATCTAAATTGGCTTAAAGATGGTGTTACATTTGAGGTGGAGAAAGCATAACTGGAAATACCAACCAGTTGAAATATAAGGAATAATGCAGCAGAAATATGTGACCACTGAAAATTGACCCAAGTCTAAATATACTTGAGCTAAAGAAAGAAATCCTCTCAGACCTGTGTAAGGGTTTAAAGGGGATGTATGTGCAGAGCTGCACGCTGCATTAAATAGTTTTAACAGAAGGATTTGACTGAGTTCATCCGCGACAGATTATGTAACTGTGCCCTTGTGTTTATTGCTATTCTAAACTCAGTCCCATTTGTTAAAATGGTGGGAGTCGATGAATGCATCAGGTGATTTGCATGAGGGTGCCCCATTACCCCTCCCCGCTCACACATGGCAGCATTATGTCGGCAATAATGGTGAACGTGTCAGAAAAGTGATAATGTCCCAGACAAAGAACTGCAGTTGCATTTGATACAAGCTGTGTTGTGATCTATTAGACACACTTGTATTAAAGTTGTTTGATGAGGTCATGTTTGCCTGAATCATACTGTAATGGGAGATCAGCCACGCTGACATCAGCCCCTTCAAAGAAAAATCTGTATTCACTGGTCCAGAACTCCAGATACCAAGCTCTTGTCACATTCATCATGATTATGTGACAAACTGATGTCACACTTGTTTGTGTAAAACACCCTCTGTCGGCATTTTAACCCTCCCTTACTCTTTATAACCTTCTGTTGTTTCCACTTCTATAGCGCGTCAGTCTTCATTGTCTTTTGTTCTGGCACAGGACAACATGTGATTGGCTGCCTTCCTTTTACCTTAAGTCCTGAGAAGCAATTGGGAAGGGTTTGGTTTGGCTGCAAATGAGCTGTATTAAGTTCTAGAATTTAAAGACGGTTTGTGTGTGTGTGTGTGTGTTTGTGTGTTCTTGTACTTGCGCCATACTGAGGACCAGTGAGGGTTTTTAACCAACAAAGTGAGGACATTTTGGTCGGTCCTCACTTTGTTTTCATTGAAATCACTTCCTTAGGTTGCTATAACATGCTATACTCTGTCAAAAAAAAAAAAAAATTCAAATTTTGGACGACATAGTATATAGTATGACTATATATTTTGTCAACACAATTACAAAATTTTCGACCAAACATTTTGCGTCAATTTTTTTTTCAAATTTTTGACCAAACATTTTGGGTCCAATTTTTTTTTTCAAATTTTGGACCAAAAATTATGTGTAATTTTTTTTTCAAATTTTTGACCAAACATTTTGGGTCCAATTATCTTTTTCAAATGTTGTACCAAAAATTTTGCATCAATTTTTTTGTCTTTTTTTTTTCAAATTTTGGACCAAACATTTTGGGTCCAATTTTTTTTTCAAATTTTGGACCAAAAATTTTGGGTCAATTTTTTTTTCAAATTTTGGATGACAGTATAGTATGACGTTTTTGTCAAATTTTGGGTCAAATTTTTTTTCACATTTTTTTTTCAAATTTTGGACTAAACATTTTGGGTCAAATTTTAGTAGATGTCATTCATGAAGTAGATATTTGTAATTGTGTTGATTTATAAAGTGGAAATGCTGGTCCTCACTTTGTCAGCTCTTTTACCCGGTCCTCAGTATGCAGCAAGTACAAGAATGTGTGTGTGTGTGCGTGTGCGTTAGTGTAGGCAGACCAGTGGCAAGTTGTGGGAACACCTCGTTTGAACCTCCTCATTAGACTTTTTGTTAACACCTTTCACATGCTGCCCTCTTAAAAGACGACCAAATCTGCAAAGCTTTATTTCCATCCTCGGGAGACGGTTCCACTCTTTTAGCGTTTATTAGCCAAATATGGCAAAAGCTCCACTACCACATGTGGTCGGCACCACTGGGCTCACAGCCCCAGAGCTGCCCCGTTGCCCTCCAGGCTGTGACTTCCCTTTCCTTCTGACTAAGTTGTTCACTGTCAATGAGGAAAAGGGAAGCCAAAAAACTCACACACCCACACACACACACACACTTGTGCTACGCTGCACAGTTTGCATTAGCGGAGTTGGCAAAGTGAAAGTAACAAGAATAAACTGCGCTGACACACACCAACATAGATTGGACCAAACTCTGCTTCCATGGGAAATAATGTGATCATATGGTGTAGAAGGGGGTGGTCACCGTCCATTTGTCCACACTTTTATCAACAGAAGCAGTTTCTCTGGTACGTTAGGTCCTCGGGCGTCCTCAGGCATCCCTCAAGCGTCCCTCAGGTGTCCATAATCAGACCAGTCACAATCTGAAATATCCATATTGGTCTTAGATTGTGTTGAAATGTGATCTTTTTAATCGTTACTGTAAGAAATGCTCTGCAAAACTTGAGTTCTCAACAGTCCGGTCCTGAAACAATTATCCAGACGACCACAATTCTGGCAGTTACTGCATTTGTATGTTTGTCATTGCTGTGTCTTTTAAACCTAGTTCTGTGTGAGAATAATTCATCCTTTTGTTGTTTGTGTGTTCAGTCTCAGGAGACGTTGATGGACCACTGCAAAGTGGCAGGCATCACCTGCATGGCCCTGGTGTCTGACAAGGAGGGAAGCTATGTGAAGGTATTGCGCAACACACTACAGATCACAGATTACCGTCATGTCCAAAAAGACATGTGTACCGACGCTTATGTCTTTTACATTTTCAGGTCAAATCATTTGAGAGGGACAGACAGTCAGAGAAACGGATTCCAGAGTCGGATTTGGTGGACCACATCATTCAGAAATGCCGGACCAAATTCTTTGACGAGAGAAACACAAGGTAATTCAAATGTGGGTTTTAATGCTCGAGATGTCTGAGAGTGACATAACATAACAAGGGGGTCGTTCTGGTAAATGCTGTCTGTGTGCTCCTGCAGAGAAATCCCTGAAAGCATGTCTCTTCAGAACCCCAAAGGATCGCTGCTCAACACCACAGGTACTGTGTTCAGCCTGGGCGTCTCGTCTACAGTCGGCTCCCATGTACTGTGTACTGTAGCAGAGACACACAGTCACACCTCTGTTTTCATACAGTTGTGCTGTGACTCCACTAAAGTGCTGCATGACGTTAAATCATGAGTAATGAATGGGAAACTAAAAAAAGTATGACTGATTAGAGTGTTGCATTTAACTGATTTGTAGTGTGAATAAGCGCAAGTGTTATATTTAACCCATATTCAGGTAACCAGCGCCATCAGCAGTCAACAAGGATAGTTTATGCTACATCCACATTATTATGCTTGCTGTCCTCAGAAAACAGAAGTTTGAAAACGCTGCTGGCTCCGCTTTCTTTGTTTGAAAAATCCTGGCCTGCATTTTTAGTCTGGTTGAGTAGAAACAGAGGTCTTTGGAAACACTGACACTGTTACCCAGATTTGCTTCCTGGTTCTTATTTGCCACAACTTGGACCGGCGATCGGCTTTGAAGGAAAAGTTAACTTAAAACTTACTTTCAGTTTCACATCGCTGCTGCTGCTGTCGTGACAGAAATCCTTTGTTGGTTTTGGGTGTGGATTACTCTTGATGAGGAGCTTTTTTTCCCCCAAATGAAAACATAATGTAGTAGCAGTATGTAGAGTCACTGTTTTTGGTACCGAGAGAAAAAACGGATAAAACATTGAAATGTCTCTCTATAGGGTGTTCAGAGCAGCATGGGAGCAGCAGCACCACCAACCTGAATGTGAACATCATCAGTCCTGAGAAAGTTTCCTCCAGTGCTAAACGACGCTATGAGACTCAGGTATAAACACACACAATCTTAATCATAGCTAGGTTTTATTTTACTAAAGACCACTGTGATGCACTTTTCCTTTGTTTCTACTTATACCGTTGTTCTCTCTCCCAGGTCCATACCAGATTACAGAATATTGGTAGCACTTTGCAGAACAAGAGCAATGACATAGAGGTCCTGGCGGTAAGTCATTTTGTTTGTTTACAACCCCGGCCCCCAGCTCCGCCTGTTTTTCTTTGCTCCCCCAACGACTTTTATCACTTCAATTCATGTGTGAAATCACAGCGTGAGGGGAAAGGCCTTCCTTTTTGAACGCTTAAACATGTGAACAACATCCGCAGCAACCCTAATATTGTGCTTAAAATCCCCCACCAGAGGTAATATGGACTGTGAATTCATTCCAGTCACGACCAAAACACTGAACAGTTCACACGTGTGTCATATTTAAACGGCTGCTGCATTATGATTGTTGTAGATTTATGGCAAGATATTCTCTTAAGTAAATAATCCCTTTATTTTTTTACCATATTGCCACATATTCAGAATTCATTGGTCATCCTTGTTTGTGTTTGGCAAAGCAACAACAAATGACCGTTATAAACACAGGCATAGTCACCTTGATCCAGTCAGCAGGTACGCAGGCCTGGAACGCGATAGCATTTCTGTCTCAAAGCAGTTCTGATGAACCCAGAACCCCATTAGCCCCTTACTGGAAATGAGACACGGGAGTACTTTCAGGCCTGCTGCGAGTATTGTGAAACTGTTCTGATGCTGCACTGGCCTGGATAACGTTCTGTTGAAAGAATTACACAACCTTGTTGGACGTACAGCAGTTGATATTTTAAGTTGCACGGAAACTGTGGCCTTTTCCGATCAAAATATGTCACGCGTTTTTTTGTTTGTGGAATTGTTGAGCCGTTACGTAAAAGGCTCCATTGTGTTTTGATGGAACCCATGCTTGTTTTTGTCACAGGTGGACCTGCAAAAGGAAACGCTGATCAACTTCCTGTCTCTGGAGGTCAGTCCCCACACATGCCTCATCAAGGACGTTGCAGAGTTAATAAAAGGCTGTATTATAATAAGGGTTTGAGAGGAGAAGGAGGAGGGTGTGGGGATGGAAAGAATAGCCAATAAAGGTCAGGATTAGAGACAGGAAGACGGGATCCCGTCTGCTTCCTTACAGTCCCGTCTGACGAGGAGTGAAGTGAGGGAACACCCTTGCCTGTTAAAAAATCTAACGCTTACACTGTTAAAATGATTCACATATGTGACGCAGTATAGCTAACAAAATGCACATTTAAGAGGTGTTAATATTCACATTCCGAATTCCTGACTTCACTCGTAAAAACCCAGATTCCCTTCAACATAGGTTAAAAAAAAAAAAAAAAGACTAATTGTACTGTGCTGAGAAAGCTGAAAAATGCTCTTAACACTGCTGTTATGTAATCAAAATCCTTCGCTTTTCAAATGAATGGGTCACATATGTCGTCAGCACCCCATAGCAAGTGTCAACGAAAAGACATTTAGTCAATAAAACACTTGACAATACCGAGAGTATACAGCCAGGCATGTACAAGAGGTCTGTTTTAAAGTCACACAAGGAGCCAAAAATATCCATAAACCCACTGTAGCTATGCAGCTTCACTGCTCTGCTACACACGACATGCAAACATATACTCCAAGGTTGCAAATGAAAACTTATGTTCATTCCTACAAAATTACAAAGTCTGCCGTTTGACTCTGAAGTCAGAACAAACTTTGAAAGAAATCACAGTGTGTTACATCAGTGAGTTTGGGGGTCGGTTTTTGCATCGTTTAACCGCTTTGACCTCTGCTCTGTTTTCAGTTTGACAACGAAGAGCAGTTCAACAGCAGCGTGAAGACTCTGCTCTCTCGTCTCCCAAAGCAGCGCTACCTGAAGTCCATCTGTGACGAGATCCACCATTACAAAATTACAAAAAGGTGACCGATCCTACCTTACTAAACTTCTTTGAGAAGATATGTAGGTTCCTTCCGAAACTTCGAGAAGATACGTAGGTTCCTCATGAAACTTCTTTGAGAAGATATGTAGGTTTGTTACCAAATTTCTTTGAGAAGATACATAGGTTCCTCACAAAACTTCTTGGATAACATATATGTAGGTTCCTCACGAAACTTCTTTGAGAAGATATGTAGGTTCCTCATGAAACTTCTTTGAGAAGATACGTAGGTTCCTCACAAAACTTCTTTGAGAAGATACGTAGGTTCTTCACAAAATGTCTTTGAGGAGATATGTAGGTTCCTCACGAAACTTCTTTGAGAAGATACATAGGTTCCTCACAAAATGTCTTTGAGAAGGTATGTATGTTCCTCACGAACCTTCTTGGAGAAGATCCGTAGGTTCCTCATGAAATGTCTTTGGGAAGGTATGTAGGTTCCTCACGAAACATCCTTGAGAAGATACATGGTTTCCTCACAAAACTTCTTTGCGAAGATACATAGGTTACTTATGAAACGTCTTTAAGAAGATACTACAGAAGGTACTTGTAGAAAATATTTTCCTTACAAACTTGGAGAGGGTTTAGTTCATCATTAAAACATCCAAGACAGAAAAATAATCCTTAAACAAACTGTCTTGCAGAAGATTAAATGCTCCTCTGATCTCCTTTCTTGAGATGAAGTCTAAAGAAGGATTGTCCATGACGCTCAGATTTCAGTTTTTTTTAATCCAAGTCTGTGTTTCTGATGTTGTGATGTTTGTGAATGCAGAATAGCGAGCAGCGCTGTGAGCAATTCCACAGATTTTACTCTGTCATGAATGAGATAGTAAAAGAAAAAAAAAGAAAAATCAAAGCCTCTCTCTCTCTCGCTAACTCTGGCTTCCCATCTGCCTCTTTGGAGCAGTTGGTTTTAATTTCCTGTCTCTGCTGTGTATTTGATTTGCCATTTAGGGGGGGAAAAAAGGTTTTGCTGATAAATGAGCGTCATAGAGGCAACAATGGATATATTCAGCATGTGTTTTTATATGTTTGTTTAGTTGTTTTTCATTGAATGTGGGGCACAGGCAATTGAGGCCAGATGAGCGAGCTAAAAAGCTCATGCAGTCACCTGGCTGCAGAAAGACCATAAACTAAACTGATCCCAGCGGCTTCGCAGTCGGTGAGCGGTTTCCTTTCAGCCAAAACCACGGTGGGCAAAGCCTTGCGTGTGTGTGTAACGTGACGACACCAGCGCAGGCCGCCGCCCCGTCTGGTCACCGTCTCCAACACTGTTTTAACAACACTCGTGAGTCATGAAGTCATGCTAGCTTTAGCCACGTTCACATCATGTTCGATTTATGGCAGAATTGAGAAACAGTCCCATGTTTCTGACTCATCACGGTTGGTCGTTGGTTGTTTGGTTACACACTGTGTTGTGTGAGGATTTCAAATGCTGAGAACTTTGACAACAGAACACTATTTCAGTGTGCAGCTGCCATATTTGTTTGTTTGGTTACCAGTTTCCTGTTTATGACTTGGATTTTTGGACATCAAAGTGGAAAAAGGAAAAGAATTGTGAAATCATATGAACATGGTCTGAGGCATTTTAATAATGTAATGGCCATCTTCAGCACAGATTAGGATGATGGTTATCAAACACGGTATTGGACAACTACATTTTTAAGTAGCAGTCACTTGTGCAAGATTCTTACGTCATAATACAGAAAATATATTTGGTAGCATTGTTGCAAATTCGCCAAAAACGCCTCAGTTTTCGCGTTCAATCCAAAATGGCGGCCTTCCTGTAGGATTCACAGTTGTCATCGACTTTTATTTAGGGCCCAACCTAATAAACGCGTGTACCAAGTTTTGTTCATGTACGTTAAACCCCGACAGGAGATGACCTACTAGCACTTTTTTGCGTCAGTTTTTAGCCCCTCCCACTTCCAATTTTCCAACGACTTTCACTCGCAATCGTTCACCAGGTCTGATGTGGCTGCAAAAATCTGTGAGTTTTGGGGCAAGGGAAAGGCCTCAAAATATAATAATAATAAGAAAGAATTCCTTCAATTTCAATAGGGTTCTTGCACAGTCGTGATCGAACCCTTATTAAAAGTGCCATATGTAAGAATGTGGCCAAACTACATTCAAATTCAAAGTACAGAGGTCTTTTAGGTTTTCTGACGTAACTGGCAACCCGTGGTTGCTCGGCAGCTGAGACTCTACTGACTGCAATGATTGGTAGACGGCGGTAGGTAGGTTGCGCCACATGCCAAAACATGATTTCAAAACATAAACATGATTTGCAGTCTGCAAAATATATTTTTAATGCACATATTTTGTCTTTACTGTTGTTGTTGGTGAGTTCAGTTTGTTATATGAACATTATTCCTGAGTCTCTGTGACATATTAGGAGGATTTTATGGCCAGTTGCTTTAGATTTATTACATAATGCACCTTTAACAATTACATGATTTCACTTTTTAGTTGGGGTTAGTTTAATTTATCATGTGAGTGAAGAGACTGGACATGAGGTCTTGGCAGGCCGCTGTGTTATGTGTTATTTCAGCACGACCCGACCTAACCTACAGAAATACCATATCTGGAAAAATCCTCGCAGCTGCGATTTTATTGTTGCAATTCTTTGAAGCCTTTAAAATGACGGATGTTGTCCTCTTTGCAGGATGGCTGTGGTCGTCTTATACAGCTACAAGGAGGATTACTTCAAGATCCTTCTATGAAAACCTAAGGTGTTCTTTCACGAAACTGGAGACGAGGACTTTTCCCTCCCACCAAGGCTCTGTGGACTTCCACTGGCTGATTTCGTCATTGGACCTACAGTATCTACTTGAAAACTGGCTGATTTCGTACCTCCTCCCTTTTGGAAAGTGTGAGACCAAGAGACATGTTTTTTTTTTGTTTTTTTATATATATATTTAACCAAAAGTCTATAACTTTCCCAGAAGTGTCTCCAGTGAGTGTCCTGGAGAAAAAGCACTTGGCCTTGATAGAAATATAGAACTTGAGAAAGGGCTTTTTTACTCAATGTGTCATAAATACAACATTTCTACATTTCTAACGGGGAGCAAAATGTAAGTAGAAATAAATTGCCTTTTCCCACATGCTTTGATTTGATGTTTTTTTGGTTTTAAATACCGATATCCTCAAGGTGTTTGAAACTGACCGTACAGTTTGCTTTGTTCGTCCCTCTAGAGAAGATCCCTCACCTATTATTCCATGAGCAAGCTTTGTGATGGACAAGTCAGAAACAACAGCACAGTCTGCGCTGAGGATGATCCAGGCGTTTTTCCACCTCTGGCCTGCAGGTGTTTTGTCTTTTCTGGTTGTTTGTAGTAGCCCCGCTGGATAAACGAGAGGGGCTACGTGGCTTTTCACTAGCTTGCTGATCTCGGGAGGACAAGCTGGACACATCTGCGTGTGCTCCCAAGATAAAGGAAAAACGACTGTGGTAAGGATGGAAACACAAAAGTGCACCAGTTCCAGTTTGTAGCAGGTGTGTCCAGGTGTGTGCAGATCTGTGACTGAACTAAAGAACGACCCAGTCTTTAGAAAGCGACGACAATCACAGGCCAACTTTGGTTCACACATTTATTTTTCAAAATAAGTGTAAATGTTACAGTTCATCATCTAGAAAACATATTTACAAAGGTCTGCAACAGTGAAATAAATAAGGCTGTGTAGAATATAACAGATACAAATGGTAAATGGTCTACGACGCGCAGCAGCTTTTAGCTACCGAACGTTCATTTTTCAAAGAGGGAAGAAAAAAAAAAAATCTCAAACTATAGTTTAGTATTAATAAATAAAGCTATGTGAAAAAATAAATAAGGTACTCTTCTGTCCTGCTAATTTAGACTACTACAGTTTTTTTTTCTTTTACACATAGAAGAACAAAGAATTTTTGCGTAAGCTTTTACAGTCACCTCTTCTTTTTTAAAGCATGTGGTCGCGGTTCACACGGGTAAATCTCGCGTCACTGAAACACTTCGGAATGAATCGGTCTCCAACCAAATTTGGCATCGAGAGTTTTCTTTGTATTGAGCAAATTGGCGACGGATTGAGAACTCTTTTTTTTTTTTTTTTGCAAACAGACGAAACCTTAGCTTTGTCTCATAATGATTCCATCCTTTTTTCCTCCTGTAGTGATCAGATTGGTGCCGAGCCTCTAGCTGCAAAACAGCGTATTCACTTGAGTGGTTAACGCGGTGTGCTTAATACGCCTATCAAATCCCCGATTCGGGGCCTTTATCCCTCTAGGAATCCTGCAGTGGGCTTCCTTTAAACAAAAAAAACAAAAAACACTGGCTCCAAAGAAAAGTGCTATGCTGTAATGTGTACCATTCTGCACAGGTACAAACGGGCTCCCCTTAAGCTCTTGTGAAGAGCTGTACACCACAAACTGTTCATCTTGATAAGGGCAGAATAAATTACTTTTCCTTTTAATATGCGCTAAACATGAAGATACTGTCGAAAAGGAAATGCGTTAAGGCTATAGAGTTAAGGCTGTAGAAAGGAATTCTTACAAGAACGTCGCTAACATTCAGTGTGAACAGTAGCTCCACACACACACACACACACACACACACATTTACAGTCACGCAGAGCTGTGAATGAAGTTTTACGCTGCGAGGCACGGATATCAAAGTCAGTCCTCACAGGTCCATGTGAGGCATCTGGTACAATTTTGTCTGCTCTGCAGTTAATAAACACAACATTCTTCCTGGATGAGCGTCACTCCGACTTAAACTACTGTGATTTCTGACAACGGAGTACAAGTGATGGGAAGCGATTCCACGTTTATACAAGACTGAATGGAAATATGACTATGGAGGGCTATTGTGTTGCAGATTAGAGCTCAAATTCCCATATTCCTCATTTTACAGTTTTTTTAAAAATCTGAATGGAATGGATGACTTTGGTTCATTTGACACGAGAAACAACATTTTTATACGTACTTCTTGAACCTGGTCGGGGGGGAATGTTTAGATGGGTATTTATATCGTGTTTTAATCTGGCCCCATGGTAACACCCAGGATAAAAATGAACGGTGGCCAAGAATAGCATTACAACTAGTACAATACTGTAGAAATATACAAAAAACTAGGATGAAAACCACACATTCTAAAGCAGGGGTTTGGATCTGGGATCTATAAAGCCTGTTGATTTGATTTGGCTGCTGGACTCGATTTGATCCAACTGGATTATCAGTTCCTTTGGCCTCCCTGCTGATGATAATGATTACATCCACGACAACACTGCAGCACTCTGGTGGAGTGTCCCCTTTAAACTACACCTCCCGTCCTAAAGCTTTTTTTTTTTTTTTTTTTTTGTAAATGCTCCTCAAAGTTCCAGTTTTCAAGGAGGCAACAATAAGAAATAATATCACAATGTTCACAGTCAAAGTCTCACTGGCTGCCACCGTTCTCTGTTTAAAAAGCAGATCACAGAGCCTTTTTTTTACGAGTCCACACGTCTCTGACCGCTGCCCAGCATCTCACTCCGCCCAAATGTCCAAACACAGAAAACTATGCGCACGTGATGATAAAAAAAAAAGAAACTAAGGTCACTTGCTTTGTCTCTTGCAGAGCATCCTTGCTTTTTACTGTTGCACAGGTAAAAAAAAAAAAAGGGAGGCGGGGGTGGAAATATGGTGGTGCCTGAGGGTGTGCACAGTTACGTTAAACGCCTTGGATACAGCAGTACGAGAGAGTGGGGAGTCGCCGGGAACGTGCTCTGATCTGCAGAGTCTCTTGAGTGCGTGTGTGTTTTTTTTAGCGCGACGTCCAGTTGTTGCCCATGCTCAGTTTGGCCCTGGGGATGGTCATCTTGTCCGCACACGGGGAGCCCATCTCTGGAGAGAAGTGGATGATGCCGCAGTTGTCCCGCACGTTCTGAAACTTGTTCTCCTTGGAAGGCTCCATGTAGACCACGGAGTTCTTGTTCACATGCTTCTGTAGGATAACTGTCTAAGGAAGGGAAACGTGAAGGATTAGGAATAGAACCAGCAAAACTGTTTTCAGCTGTGCTAACATCATCATCACAAGGGTTTTTAAGGGTTTTCTAATCATCCAATAGCCTTCTAACGCGATTAGCAAACACAATGTACCATTAGAACACTGGAAATGGGCCTCTATACACCTATGTGCATATTCCATTAAAAACCAGACGTTTGCAGCTGGAATAGTCGTTTACCACATTAACAATGTATAGAGTGTATTTCTGATTCATTTAATCTTGTATTGCTTTTCCTTCAAAAAATAGGTACATTTCTAAGTGACCCCAAACTTTTGAAGGGTAGCGTAGATGACTTCAGGTAGGTGCATGCTTGGCTTTACAATACCGTACAGTAACAACATGGTAAACATGTTGTAATCGGGGGAATTTCACTGATTTTTATCACCTCGTTCCAGCTTGAAAGAACAGCGCGAAGAAGAAAAAGGACCTTAATCCTGACGTCCTGACAGGCCTCTAGCACGCCTCCCGACCTCTTCACTTATCAACTCTGAACTCGCCCGTGTAATTTAGCACCTTCCTAATCCAGCACTTCCCAACCAAAGGAGGCTGATTTGTGTGATTTACTAAGAGCTTCTTCTTTTTTTCTTTCTTTTACCTTCTTTGGTGCACTGTAGCAGGACATCTGCACCCACTTCTTTTTCTTGTTGACGAGTAACGCCACGATGAGGAAGATGATCACGGCGAGGAGGAGACCAGCCAGGATCCAGGCAGCCGACTGATAGATGAGGGCCATCTCCGTTCGGCTGGGGTAATTCTCACCCAAAGCTGGTCCGTCTGTGAGATGCAGAAACACGCCGTTATTTCAATGTCATCGTTACCATAGAGAGCTTGTTGAATTAGTTTATATTCCAGCAGTATTTGCTTTAAAGGTATGGCATGTAATACCTGGCAGAATCAAATATTGTTGGCGTAATAGCATAGTTATATTTGAACGTTTTCGGAAAAAACATTTTTTTTTTTATCAAGCACAATGGTAAAGTTAGGCGAATATCACAATTACCAAAAAATGACTAAAGCAATTATGCTATTAGGTAACGCTATGCTAACCATAAGTTGTCATATATACTTTTATATAAAGTAATTTGGTTTTTGGAGCCTTGGAATGCCGTCCTTTTTGGGATGTAAAGGCTACCGTAGTTCCCTGACATGCTCGGGACTGTGTGAGCTGAAGACTCCTCTAGGGCTGCGTCCAACCATTATTTCCATGATTGACTAATCTGTCGATTAATCGAGTCATCGTTTGGTCCAGAAAATGTCAGAAAATGACGAAAACGGACGTTTTAATGATTTCTTTGTTGTGTGGAGCAAAGAAACCAGAGGAAAAAAATCAGAAAACTGGTTTTAACTCCTCACTCAAAATAATCGACAATTCATTTAATAATCGTTAGATGAAGTAATTGTTTCAGCCCTAGAGGCCTTCATTTGTTACCGTCTGCAGTCTCGCTATTAGATGTCACTAATTCTTACAGTGGAGGTTTTCAAGAGCGATAAAGTCATGCCATTCCTTCGTTCCCTCATTCATCGTCATCTTTTTTCGTTGGCTTATGTTTCACTGTCGATCGAAACCCTGCCACTCGTCGTTATTGGTTCATTGGAGACGTAAACACTCAGCATTTTTACCTGTATCGGCGATGATGTGCGGCACATGGACAGTGGTGGTGGTGGTGGTGGTGGTGACCGGCGCTGCGCTCTCCGCCGTAGCAGCAGCGACCGTTGCCTTGCGCACACTGGTGGACACCGTCACCGGCACTGACGTCGTCATTTCTGTTCAAACGGGATGATTATTAGCAAGAATCGCACTGTGAATACATGTATGGTTCCCCTGCTGTTACGTCGATCGTTGCTGTGTTGTATAGGAAATGTCCTCCCCGTCTTGTTTTCCACTGGAAAAAACAAAAGGGCTACATATCGGCGTGAACAATGGGAGAACTACGCTGACATTTTCCCTCTATAGGAAAAGCTGATACGCAGCTTTTGCCTTCCTGTGCCGCCACAGACGGCGTGTTTGCCGGGGGACAGGAAACACGTGTGAATGTGCGGATGCTCGAGGAATGTTTTCGCTCTGGAGTGGACCGTGTGTGTGTGTGTCACATGGAATGTTGTTTGCGGATTATTGTGTTTGCCTATGTAGCGCCAGAGTGGCTAGGCCTAATGAAGAAGCACACATTTGAGTCTGGCAAATGGGCATTTTCTGAGATACTCCCACTTTCTCACAAATGCCATGTTATGAATTATAACTTTTCTCCAATAACAGGCTCTGCCCTCGTTTCATTGGTCCACATAGAATTGTGGTTTTGCACAGCTCTGATGGTTTTTTGAAGTGATCCATAAATCATATTTTATTGTTTTATTGTGTAAAAAAAAAAAATTTATAAAAAACTCACCCAGACAGTGTGGGCAGCACTGGCCCTTGCGTAAGACGGGCACCCTGCAGTTGGCGGCCGGACAGCGCTGAGAGAAACACTGAATGGTTCCGTTGTTGCAGGTGCAGCTGGTGCAGGCGTTCGCCTTCCAGGAATCTCCGGCCAGCAGCACGTCTCCGTCGCTGGTTATGCAGTACTCCTGCTGGCTGTTGTTCACCGGCAGCAACGGGCTCAGCGTCTCATCTGTGGTTGCACACACAGGTATGTGAAGGCTTCAATCGCGACAGTGCACGGACATGTTTGAGCCTCTTTTTATGCATTTACAAAGCGGTTGCGTTCAAGATGACTAGTTCACGCTGTGTCGTTCTCTCATCAGAGGCCTGAGATCTCTGGCCTTCCCATGACCAAAGACTTAGCTTATGTATAAACACCGTTCTGCCCAACTGTAACCATACATCGTGTGGCCCGGTCACTGTGATGTCTCTGATTCCACCACATTCCTGGCGACCAGGCCCGTACATATATCAAAGGCTGCCCTCTCTGACAATCTGCTTTTGTGAGGGGGGTGGAGGGGGTGAGATGCAGCGATGATAAGGCGGGCCTGGCATTCTCGAGGAGCAGCTCTCTCAGGCGCAGTCATGCGTTGCTGATTTGTGGGCCTCATGCTTGGAAGTGCTCGGGATATGTTGTTTTTAAGTGTGAGAGAGACTCGAGTGTTTGGGCGCAGCTGTAAATAAAAATAGGCGTGTGCGGTTTTGCTGTGTTTGCCTTGACGTTTGTGTGTGTCTGAGTGCGTTCCCACAACTGTCTGTACGAACAGTACAGATTCAGAGAGATTAGCCCACATTCTTAGAGTTGGATGAACCTCTGGTGTGAGCCGCTGGGGTAAAGAAAAGCAGTCCACATGTGCTACTGCCTGCCCTCGAGGATCTCTGTGTAAACCCAACAGATCTTGGCTGGTTTCTTTATGAGCGCCTGACAAAAAAACGGACCGACAAAGTGCAACATGCGAGACCTTTCAAACCCACATGCTGATAGCATATGTAAAGCTGCCCTTATATATTTACCTAACTACTCGGGACACACGATATTGGACTTTTTGAGTATTCTGAGTATTGCGTGTGACGTCAGAGAGGTGCGTAGCTGAAGCAGGAAGTAATGCGTTCCGTGTGTTTACATTAGCGAGCCGCAGGTGAACGTCTCGCCCTTCATATTTTGAGTTATTCCTCTTATTGTGAGAGTCGCACAATAATGAGAGAGACTGTGTATCACCCTGCAGTGCTGTGAATAAAGTGATGTTCTTCGATAGACAGGCTACATCCAGGATAGTTCAAAAAGTCAATCTAGAGTGTCCAATTTGACCTAATCCCCATATTGCATGTTTTCGGACTCTAGGCTGAAGCCGGAGAAAACCCACAAGGGGAGAACACGCAAACTTCACTTTTCCTAGTCCTAGTTGCATAAATAACGAGCTTCCCATGTTTCAAAGACCAGCAACCGACCATTTCTAAAGGCGTTTGTGGCATAAAATATTAAGTCAACCCCCCTGTGTTCGTCTCTTACCTGGACATACGTGGCAACACGTGTCCTTGTTCCTGGTCGGCGTCTGGCAGAGAGCCGGGGGACACACTTCCGTGTCGCACAGGACGCGGCCCTTCCTGCAGGTGCACCGCGTGCACTCGTCCAGGTTCCAGGTCTCGCCCTCCACGTAAAACTCCCCGCCGGGCGCCCTGCACACCACCATGTCCATCCCCTCGGGCTGACCGCTGCCCGACTCATCTACAGTGACAGAGGAGAGAGAGTGTGTGTCACGTGTGGATCATGATTTACATTCTGATGAGAGAGATTAAACGAGTGTTGCACTACGACGACATTGAGAGAGTAAACGCGGAGTGGAAGGTTACTAGAATACGGATGTAATGGGAGAACTACGCTCCAGTAAAAGCCTCAGGCGGTGCGGTGTCGTGTCAAAGTTGTGTTTTGACACTCTCTCTCTCCGTCCAGCAGAGCAGCAGACATCTGCTAAGACTTAGCCCCGTTGTCCCCCCGACTGCAAAGAGTGTGAATCTCCGGAAGAGTTGTAGACATTCTTTCACTCCTAAATATTTGAACAGCCCAGCTGAGTCACTCCTCCATAAATACTCCGCATGAGTCGGTGGAGGGGTTTGTGGATAAAATAGCGAGGGGGGGCGTGGATCAAGAGTGACTTCCATTTTTAGAGAGAAACAGACAGAGAGAATGTGTGTCTGTGAGTTTTTTTTTTCGTGGCAAAGCAAGGCGAAGGTCCTAAAAAGCGATAATGGCCCAGAGTTCTTGGCTGAACCGAGCTGCGAGGAGACGTGCGGTGACAGATGTGTGGCCTCGCTGCACGTAATTCTGTAATTGATTACGTCCCAGAGCTTAAATGAAACTACATCTACTGATCTCAAAGCAAGAATTCATTAGTACAGAATACGTGAGCAACAGCACGTACACTCTTAGAAATAAGGGTTCCTTCTAAAAGGGCTGAGGATCTACCTGGAACCATTTGCTTCTGAAAAACCCAAGAGGGTTCTTGGTAAAACTAATGGTTCCAGTAAGAACCATTTTGATCCCTTTAAAACCCCTTTCCTGAATAAAGGGTTTTAAAAGGGTTCTTGGTGGAACCCTCCAAAAGGGTTTCATGTGGAACATTTATAAAAAAGGTTCTACCTGGTGCCAAAAAAGGGTTCTCCGACTAGCCGAAGAACCTTATATGGTTCTACTTCGCACTTTTATTTCTAATGATGAGAAGGGGAACAGTGAAGCTGGTGTGTAAGTTTGTGGTGAATTAATGGATTGAGGAGCAATTGGAACATTTCTCTTTTTAAATGAGTAAGGATAATCTGGAGGTTTATTATGGGAAAAAATGAAAGAAAATATAATTTATATTAAAGAAAAAACAGGAATTTTAGGACTAATCAAGGGCCGCTTCTTGGCAAATGTATGCTTTTGAAATTCTGAGTAGAGCCACATCTTTTCTCCAATATCACCTTCTTTTTGGTAAGTAAATGAAGAGTTTTCACAAAGAGCATTAAAACCCCAGGCTCCATTCCTACAACCCTTTAATCCTCCATATGAAATAACCTGAATATGCCTTCGCAGACGCTTACCCTCGCACGTGGGACAACACTGGTCGGGCTTGACGACCGGATGAGAGCAGCTGGGGACGGGACAGGAAATGAGGACGCACATCTCCCGCCCGGCGTGACAGTAGCAGTCGCGGCAGCCGTCGTGCCAGCCGTCGCCCTCCTCGTAGCGGTGCCCGTTGGAGGTGAGGCAGTAGCTGGGCAAGGGTGCTGCCGGGGCAGTTGTGCTCGGGATGTGGCCGCTTTCTAAAGATGAAACACGTGAAAACACAAACGTTATCGAGTGGGAAACGGTGGGAAGTGGAACAGCTGTGCGAGAAGCTTTGTAAAGTCACGGGAAATGTCATCGATCATGTTTGGTTTAAACTCAGAATTCTGACTTTAAAACTTGGAAGTCTGAATTTAAAACTTAGAAGTTTGAATTTGAACTGAGAATTCTGACTTTATACTGAGAATTCTGACAGAATTTCTGAGTTTAAAGTCAGAATTTTGACTTAAACTCAGAGTTCTGACTTTATTATCATAATTCTGACTTTATTCTCATAATTCTGACTTTATTCTAAGAATTTCTGTTTTTAAAACCCAGAATTCTGACTTTATTCTCAGAATTCTTACTTTAAAACTCAGAATTCGGACTTTATTCTCAGAATTCTTACTTTAAAACTCAGAATTCAGACTTTATTCTCAGAATTCTTACTTTAAAACCCAGAATTCTGACTTTATTCCCAGAATTCTTACTTTAAAACTCAGAATTCTGACTTTATTCTCAGAATTCTTACTTTAAAACTCAGAATTCTGACTTTATTCTCAGAATTCTGACTTTATTCTCAGAATTCTTACTTTAAAACCCAGAATTCTGACTTAATTCTCAGAATTCTTACTTTAAAACTCAGAATTCGAACTTTATTCTCAGAATTCTTACTTTAAAACTCAGAATTAATCCTGTGTGGCCCAAATCCTCTTCCGTAGAGGAGTAATTCATCAGTCAGGAATATGTGAGTGTTTTTTGATTGTGTATATTATTTCAATAACAACATACAACAGCATCCATTTCAGCGTCTTTTAAATACATTCTAAAATAAACACATTCCTAACCTCTGAATAGTAAATAAAACAGTCCACATAGGGACTGATCCAGGAGTTTCAACGTCAGGTAAACAGCAGTTTATTTGTAGTAGAATTGGACAGAGTGTGTCTATCTGTTTGTGGAGGCGAGAAGCCAGCTCTACTGATCTGAAAACTAAGTGTATTTGAGTTGGAAATATTTATAAAGCAGCTTAACTGGCAACACAAACATGGCTGGGCATAAATATGGCATCTGCATACTTGCTTTAAACCTAAAGGGGCTGCTGGAATCTAATCAGAGCAGCACAAACAGCTCCTGAACACCAACAAGGAACCAAAAACAAGCAGACGGAGAAAAGCCTCCACAGCAGAGCAGTGAAAGGTCACAGGAAATCAAAGCTGCAGCTCAGTGGCAGAAATACAAACCGCTAACAGAGCTCTGCTATCTCCTTCCATCCTCTAGCCTTTTGCGACTGCCAACATGCTGTGTATTGTGATAAGGTCTATCCTTTGGGGGAGCACGGTTGGTAAATGTCACTACCTGTCTGTAAATGCGTTGTTACGGTCTGGTAACAGATGAAAGGTCAGTGAGCCCACCGTGAAAAACAATCCAAAAAAAACTAATCAAGAAAATTCGATGAAAATCTCATGCAGCGCCCGAAATAAGAAGAATAAGTTCCCCGTGTCTGAACGTGCGTCGTAAAAAATATATGTTGTGTAAAATAGTGATTGTGTCCTGGTGAAGTCCTTTAAAGTTATTGGGTCACAAACAGGATTACGAAACATCTGAAAACATAAAAACTACACTCCATGTCAATATGGCCAGCATCTGTTCTGGGCTTAAAAAGCCGAGCAACAGGAAACTGTGACAACGATCTACAACCTCTGATTTAGAGCTCGTAGTTTGACAAATGCGACGCATTGGTGTGAGCTACGTGGAATAATAGAGTTTAGTTTAGTTTACCTTTACACATGCAGATGGAGCAGCCCTTCCTGTTCTGTCGATAGCCGTCGCTGCAGTGCTTGTCGCAGGTGAAGGGAGGACACTTGACGCATCGGCACATCTCACAGCCGTGCTTGTTCCGCCTACACAGCAGCAAACATACAGGTTTTAATAATACCATCGATATCAAGTCGCTTCTCGTTGCAGATGTCACCAGGATCAGCCGTCGTGCCCCCTACAGTCTGAAGACGTATCTGCATTTAAGGGGTGTCCCATTTCTAAGTGACAAAATAACCCTCAACACTTGGTTTTGAGGGCCAGTTAAGATTAAGGGTTGAGATTGAGGATTAAGATAGGAATTGGAATTGGCCCTTATTCTGATGGTTGAACAGTATGACGGGCAAAAAGCTGGAGAATCTGGAAATATATCAGTTGGATCCACTGGAATGGGATGGATGAGCTGCAGGTTGATAATCTGTCAACGCTTGGATAAAAGAATGACCTGCATCTAATGCCTCTCACCTCACCTCCTTCTCATTTATCCTCTCTCAACCTTATTGCGTCTCCCAAGGAGGTAAGTGATGATACCCTTTTTTATAATGCAATGGCCTCATTCGGCCTCGGTAATGACGCCATTAATCTTTATCTTCCAGGATCCCCAAGAGCAGCGCTGGTGTCCCATGAAGGGGACACACTCAACACAACAGAGGACCGCCCCCCCACCCCCCGCCCCCTGCCTGCCCCCTCCTCCATCATCCATGCTGAAGCAGCAATAACAGGTTTCTGAAACAACACATGTGTGAGGGCTCGGGCCAGTGCCTCACTGTACAAATACAGAGACGGAGAGCGCTGTGTGTGACCTTTGTTTAAAGACGGTAGTGTGGAATGCCAAGCAGTGCTTTGGGCTCCAGGGGGATACACGCCGGGCTGTTGGGGGGGGAGGGCCCCCCGGGGGGGCCTGGGACTGCTGCTAGGCTCAGCACAATTTCCACTGTGCCGCAGCGCTGATGGCTACTGGAATACGATTGGAGACGTGTGTAGGCACAGTGATGATTTTGAGATAGGAAGGATGGAAAATTTCGCCCTTTAGCCCAACAGAGATCACTCTCTATATATATACGGCGTACCTTCATCCTGAGCTTTCAGCTTTAATGCTTTGGAATAATCAAGAGTGTCATCAGTACGACACAATGAGCCCTTTTTGATTTTTGGTTTCTGCGTGCTGGGTTCCTGTGCGAGGAGACGGATCTGTGTTGGCAAAGTCTCTGAGGGGGTTTTAGACTTCTGAGGCTCCACTTAAAACTGCTACTTATGAGGGATAAAGCCAGGACTTCCTGCTCCTCGTCTCCTCTCGAATACGTTTGACAACAAAAGCCGCCTTTGTCAATGTCGCGATGTGTTTTCGATTGTTTTTTTATTTGCAAACACGACAATGATTTATGAAATGAACGTAAAGTGCCCGCCCGGGGGGAACCAAATATCCCAGCAGAGAGCAATTCCAGATGTTTGATTGGGTTAAATGGGATTAGAGGGAGATTTAAAATCCTGGGATACACCACCAAGGTGGGCCCTTTGATCTCGGATGCCAAAGTACAGTTGTGCGTCTGTTGTGCTTCCTTTTTAAACGTGACCAAACAGGCACTGGCCTCCGCGATAAGCTCAACAAATTTAACTGAATTTAATTTACCATTGTCTTTAGGCACAGCGCTTACAACTTTCCTCTTTACTTGCTCGACTGTACGATCGTAGCCGGCCTCCCGCATCCGTTGTTGCATTTTTACGTAGGCCATCTTGTTCCTGGACGACTCCAGGCTTCTTCTGTATCTCGTCCTCCGACCAGATACTGATCAGGCACTTGGTTTCGGAGGTGCTCCACGTACAGCGTCCAGCGCCCTCCTTCACCCCCGCCAAAAGTCCTGGGGTCGATGCTAATTAGCGCGCCCTATCTGCTAATCGCCTAAACCCTGACCTCCCGCTGTCGCGAGCCCGACGCGTTCTCTTTATACGCGCTTTGAAGTTGTCGGGGACTACGAAAAGCGTAATGTAAAGTGGGCCTAAATCCACCCCTACATTGGCACAACCTTCAGCTTCATGAACGTTTCACATTGGAAACTGATCGTTTCAAAACAGAATTTCCAAAGATTTCTTCACGCATCTACTAAAGATCTACGTATGCCTTTAAACAGGAGTGAAAACACGGATGACAAATGAGTGTAGCCACGCTTGAGGGATGAGGGGAAAAACCCAGGGTGACTGGGAAATTACTTACACGTATCCATAGGGGCAGGTCTTTGTGCAGGTCAGAGGTTTACACCTCGGCGTAGGGACGCTGCACTCGCACACCTCGCAGCCAAAATCGTCCCTCTCGTATCCCATCGGGCATTGCAGGGAGCAGTATTTTCCCAGTTCGGGGCAGGAGTCGTCTGAAAGATTTAAGGTAAAGGTCATGCAATGCACAGGGGGGGGGCACAGCAATCCATCAAAGGGGGGAAAAGGCGTGAGTTGCTATGGGGAATGTGGATGTGTGCGGTGGTGACGATTGTTAAACACGTCTCTGTGGTTGTCGAAGTCAAAAGTGCTTGACAAATTAGTTCGACATCATCGGCGTGTGTGTGCGAGAAAAGGTAAATGTTGTGTTGTTTGTCCACCGCAAGAAGAGGCACGTCAAAGGAAATGGAAGCTTTAACGCCTTAAAGTGAGGACAGCGAACTTACTGCTGAGACACTGGCAGAGGAGACATCCATTCTGGTCTTGCTCGAAGCCGTACGGGCACTCGTTGCCTGACAGGGAGCAGTTTTCCAGTGGAGGACACAGCAGGGGGCTAACTGTTTCATAAGAAGGCTCTGGGATAACAAAAGAAGAGATGGGGGGGGTGAGATTTTTCGCATGTTAGCAACAGTTTAAGTAAAAACAATAAAGAAAACAAAGATTTAAAAAAAAAAAAATATGTGTGCTCAGATTGCCTCAGGTCTAATACCTCATTTCTGCTGTTTTGTGCCAACTTTAATAGCTACCTATTTACACTGCTATTATTCTGGGTAAACAATAATTACAGATAACTGTGGAGCAATTACACCTGGGTGGGTCTCACTGTGAGGGGTGGATTATACCTCTATATCGTACAGCGTGGAACTGTCTACCCATTAATACGTTGATACGTGTAAATGTTTTTTGTTTGTTTTTTTTTGCTCTAAGACTACCAGGAACCATAATAGGGGTGTTTCCGGGACTTTAGTCAGACTCTGGCACTGCCCAGATCGAGTTGAACCCAAGCCAGGTTTATCGAGAAGCCACAACAACTGAAGACAGCTTGGATTATTCACACACTGTGGAGCTATTGTCTGTACACTGCATTGACTTCCTAACCTGGACTGGACCACCATCACCACACGCCGACTCAGTAGGTCTGCGCACTAGAATTTTAACCCTAAAACCCTTAACCCAAACCCAAACCCCATCCCCAACCCTTACCCTTGTTAGGGTTAGACCTGGACTGGACCACCATCACCACACGCCGGCTTAGTAGGCCTGCGCACTAGAATTTAAACCCTAAAACCCTTAACCCCAAACCTAACCCTCATTTAGAAGAGTTGACCTTTGTTTACCTCAAATCTTAGCCCCCAAATTTAACCAGAAAAAGTCCTAAGGAGGTACAAGTACACAGACACACACACACACAAACAGTAAAAGCAACCATAGCTATTCCCAAAACCACTCTCGCCACGTTCAGTGGGAGGAGCAGCTCCAATGAGCTGTAACAAATTATGCTCACAAAAAAAAAGGATCCACTTCATTTATGGAGAGCCTCCTGTGCTTTATAAGCATGCTGAAGCCACACACACACATATGCACACAGGTGGGTCTCATTTTGGCGGGGCAAGACTAATAAAGGAACACAAAGAACCCCGCAGCTTGAAGAATGCTCTGTGGCCTCCCCTTTAATGAGCCCATGGCGACATTGGCCTCTGTAGCAAAAGCTGCGGGGCCGCGGGAGCCTCCTCCGTGTGGTATGTGGTCTGATGTGTGTGTGCTTCACGTCGTTGATATGAGGTTCACGTTTTAAGAGATAAAAGATAAAGATTCTGATAAAGTCTGTCTCTGTACCTTCACAGAAAGGGCAGCACTCCCCGGGGATCTTGACCGGGTTCTGGCAGCTCTGTTTGCAGGCCATGGCCGTGCAGTGCGGATCTCCGTCCACGCACTGGCAGAAGGTGCAGTCGTCCTCCTTCCACTGCTCCTCGTGCGCTCGCAGCTTGTTGTTCACCCAGCAGCTGGCCTTTGTGCTGTCCATCGACAGCAACTCCACATCTGAGAGACATATACAAAATTGCAAGGGGGGGTTAGAAGAGGACAGACTTTGATCCGAATAAGTCACATGTCGCATTTTGTGGTTTTGGCAACGGCGATAGGAATTGAAACTCAAAACTGCAGTCGTATGCACCACATACTTCCTCCTCTACTGTAACTGAATTAACAGGGGAACAGAGTGAGAGCACAGCAGAGGGAAGTGGGATACTCCACGAGGGAGCGAATTAGATCGAAACTGGCTCGTCACAGACTGCTATGGAGGGACCACCTTTGAATTCCGATGACTTATTTACATTTTAAGTACTGAGGAGCCCTTGGTTTTGCAACAACACTGCACTTAGGGACCTTAAGCCTAATTTATACTCCTGCGTAAAGTTCTCTGCGTAGGTTACTCAAAGCCCTCTGCGTCGTCTCTGACAGCACAAAATATTTTTTAAGTGTCCGTCACTCCGTCAAGGGACAACGGAGACGAGACGAGAGCTGCGATTGGTCCTCGGGACAGGCCGAGCGAAGCTGCTCTGTGCCGGCTCACAGTGCGCACCGAGCGTCCACAGAGCTGATCACCGCCGACAACGTCGCTGCCAAACTATAAATACGTCATATCTTAATACACAAACCACATGTTTAGACTCTAAATGGCTCATTTCTCGCCTCAAATGATCTTAAAACTGCGTCCCGTGACACAGAAAAGTGAGAAACGGCCACTGTTTCAACAACAACAACAACAGTCTTTCTCTCTCGGACGCCGTTGCTCACTGTAGCCAAAATCACAACAACCTTGCGCAGCGACCCCTACCGATCGGGCGGGAAATTGCAGCGCGTATCCGTCCGCGACGCAGAAGTATGAAGGCTCGAGGGGTCTCCGTGGTTACGCAGTCGGAGTAATATAATGTGGCCTTTAGTTGCAATGAGACGGATGAGGTTTGGAGTAATGCTGTGTCGCCCGGAGAGAAAGTCAGAGATGTAATAACTGGAAACAGAACAAAGATGATGACATCCACAACTGCTGCTCCCCACAGTGTCTCCTCATAGCTGGGCCAAAAGCTTGAACTCATCCATGTGAGTTTTTGGATGTGCCCCCAGGTCAAAGGCTAGGTCAGTGTTTTATACCATAAATCTCAGTCCAAAGCAAAGAGAATTTCAGATCTGTGGCCATTAGTGAGAACCATAAAATGTGACGGCTTAAAAGCCAATAAGCGCAGCCCTTCTGAGATGATGCATCACGCCTGAGCCCGGTCGTGGAAGCCCCCTTGTTTCCACTGTCTATAAACAACTTTAATTGTTTTTTTTGTTTTTTCGCTTGTTGTTGTTTTGCGCTGCTTATTAACAACAGACATCATAGACGGTGACCTCAGCGTTTTCTGTGTGCGAAACAAAGGAAGGTGTGTACACAATTCGCCGTGTTGACACGTTCGCTGCAGCTTACGGAAAGCGTGTCAGAGGGAGAAAAGCTTCACATAACAGTCCTAATTGCCCCCGCGGTTTGATCCCAGCTGAGTTTAAGCTGCCGAAGCGTCTTCCATGTGGCTGCGATTAACCTGAACAGGATCTCTTTCTCTCTCCTAATCGCCCTCTCGCTAACTGGGTACACCTCAAGTACACGTAAGTACTGCATATACCTTCAAATATGCTGCATTTTAAAGCTGTAGTATCTATCATCTAAAGGGATTCCAAACCAAATCAGCTCTATCTTTGCTCTACACTCTTAGAAATAAGGGTTCCAAAAGGGCTGAGGTTCTACCTGGAACCATTTGTGTTACCAAGAACCCTGTAAAACACCTTTCCTGAATAAAGGGGTTTAAAAGGGTTCTTTTCCAGGTGGAACCTTTATAAAAAGCTTCTACCTGGAGCCAAAAAGGGTTCTTCATTCATTCATTTTGTCCCACGATTCTACTGAAATAGTTGGCCAGAACATTGATTTGTAAAATATGTGTGTCAAGCTTCTTACTGGTTTGAATTCTGCTTCAAACAAGAGCCTTTCTGTTTGCATGTTCTCCAAGTGTTTGTATGGATTTTTCTCAGAGGAGCCCGGGTTCCTCCCACAGTCCAAATACATGCAGCTTCAGGTTAGGATAATTTGAGACTGAGATGTGAGTGTGATATGTTGTTTGTCTCTCATTGTAACAGGCGAGCGAGCAGTCCAGGGTGTACCTTTCCTAAAGAACAAAGATGGGATTGGCTCCACTGCAACCTCAGAAGCATAAGCTAAGGTAGAAAATGAATGAATGAACACTAGAAATGTGTCAGGAGGTGGGATATCTCAGCTTTGCTGCAGTTAGTGTAATTTTTAATGAGTGTCTTCACAAAAGTCCTCTCTTAATCCAGATTGAAAGCGTTGCTCTCTTTGTTCTCCGCACCGAGCGTGAGCAGCTTTCTATAGAAGAAAAGAAGAAGAAGATGAAAGCATTCCGCGCTATCTAAATGCCGGCACATTCCAGGTGTATCGCCCAACACTGACCTAACGCGAGCTCCTCTGCGATCCACCTCTTCTTCTTCTTCTTCTCCGTCTTCCCTCCATCTCATGCTTCTGTCTAAGTGTAGCCACGCAGGCAGACGCCAAAGCTGGCTACCATCTCCATCCACACACGCTTCTGGCAGACTGTAATGTGGTTGCCATATGTGTTTTTTTTTTTTTTTTTTACAATCAAAAAGAGTGCACATATCCATGCTCCCGAGCTGGCTTTGAGCACATGTGTTTTTGTGAGCGGGTCCCCCCTCTATTAAGCCAGGGCCAGATATCAAAAAGAACTTTAAAAGTTATTTTTTTTCTACGGTCAAAGTGGAAATGAATCACTTTAGTGTGCCTCTTTAGTTTATGTATGACAAGAAATGTGGAAGCTGGTTAGGGTCAGCGGAGGTAAGGTAGGTTTCCATATACGCTCGCCGTTCAAAAGTTTGCGGTCACTTAGAAATATCCTTATTTTTGAAGGAAAAGCACTTTTTTTCTCAATGACTATAACATTAAATGAATCAGAAATACACTCTATACATTGTTAATGTGGTAAACGACTGTTCTAGCTGCAAATGTCTGGTTTTAAATGGAATATGTACACAGATGTATAGAGGCCCATTTCCAGTGTTCTGATGGTACATCGCGTTAGAAGACTATTGGATCATTAGAAACCCCTTGTGCAATGATGTTAGCACAGCTGAAAACCTTATTGGTTTTAATAATAAAATAATGTCTTGACTATATTTTCTATTCATTTTGCAACTCTTTTGATGAATAAAAGTGTGACTTTTAATGGGAAACACCAACAAAATTGTATAGGTGACCCCCAACTTTTGAACGGTAGCGTAACCTCTACCACATCAAAATTTTTACCCACTAACTAGTGTCGCGTTTTTTCAGTTGCGACTTTTGGCAAAAGACTAAATCGAGCTGTCACTTTCACCTATGCAGACGGGGCAACATTCTCCCTCGGGAATGTAGAAGTTCTCACAGTCCAGCTCCGCGCACTCCGCTTTGGAGCAGAAGGAGATTCCACCTCGGCACTGACACAGCCAGCAGGGGTCCATGCGGTACACCTCGCCCTCTGAGAACTCCTTCCCGTTGTGGATGCACTTGGGAGAGACTACAGAGAAGGAGACGGAGAAGAAACGAGAATCAGACGCAAGGAACGAAGACACAAGCAGGTAATTATCACGTGTCCTTCACATTTTTGGCAGGAAACTACCTCCAGAACTTGCTCCTCATAACAGAATGGACGCAGTTTCCATCACACATGTCAAGTGTGATGTATACAGTCAATTACAAACTCACAAACATCCCGTTTGTTTTCTGCAGTGGACTGAAATGTACGTATCTGAGCCAAATGGCGCCGGGTTATACGCTGATTCTGCAAGGTGGACTCTCACATGTCATCAAACAATAAGGGATAAGAGATGTTACAGAGAGTCTGTGAAAGGCCAAGTAAAAGGAAACAGTAAGCTTAGTTACAGCACCATTAGAATTTGGGTTGAATTCCAATTCCTTGCTTAACCCTCAGTCTTAACCCTCAATCTCAGAAATGCGCGCTCCCTCTAGTGCAAGTGCTGTCCCGATTCTCAGAAAAATTCAGTTGAGGGGCGAGTTTAAGGGCTGTATCACCCTCAATATTGAGATTTTCCGAGACCACCCTTGGGAGCAAGGGCTACCCAGAATGCTTTGCTTGTTTTGACGAAACGAGTACGCTACAAATGAAGTATTTTCTTTGTAAATAGAGATATAAAAATGATGAAAACCATTGTATTATCTTAGTTTAGGCCCATTTTATGGATTACTGACGTCATTGTTGCGTAACATTTATATTTATTTTACGATCTTTTGTCAATAGCCGGCCGGTGCGGACAAGCGATCGTTTGCTATGGTTTACTTTTCAATAAGCCGTGGTGTGTGGTAACTGTCAGCTGAATATGTCCGTGGTTGTGGTATTTGTATGAGTATCATCTTATAACTAACTGACAACCGAATAACTTGACTGACAAACGGATCGTAATAAATAATCGTGACGTAAATGCGTTCTTTTTATTCTTCTTTTTTGGAGTTGACAGACTGGACGCAGCTTCTTTTTCGCGTTATTCTGCCCCCTACAGTCTGCAGACGTATCTGCATTTAAGGGGTGTCCCATTTCTAAGTGACAAAATAACCCTCAACACTTGGTTTTGAGGGCCAGTTAAGATTAAGGGTTGAGCTTGAGGGTTAAGATAGGAATTGGCCCTTTTTGCGTGATTACGACAACATCCTCAATCACATTCATATGAAATATTAGTTATAGTACCAGTCAAAGGAAAGTCTCCGTCTTAAATAAACACGTCGTAACTTCCCATCAAGCGCGCACTCAAACACGAGGGAAGTGTGGTTATGTAAGAACGTCTCCAAAGACTCACGGCGGCGTAGTAAACGCATAGTGCACATGCGAGCAGATGTTTCTCGATATAAATGAGAGTGAAGGTTACGGCGGCATCTGTATGCCATAGCTTTGAGTGCAGACTCAAAGTGTCTGCACCAATGACCCCGTGGCTCCTGACAACCAGCGCTGCACTCTAATACAAAGCAGGTGGACCAACTGAGTTGAAAGTGGAGTAGAGATTTGTTCATCTTTCCTTTTTTTTTTCTTCTTTCCTTTGCCTGCTTTCTGTCTTTTTCCCTCTTTTGCGTGTAACAAAACAAAGCAGAGGAAATAAGCAATAAGCAAATTTTTTTTCTCACATGACGCGATGCTTGCAAGTTACTAGTAATCGCGAAAAACAACTGCGTCTAAAATTCCGGTCGCGCTACGTATTGTTCAGTCGTCCCTAACTGAAAGGTGAAAAATGGATTGACCCGCTGACTCCCAGCCGGTCTAAATAATTCATAATGTCTGTCGTACTGGGCGCTTTTAGTGGTTTACGGGCAACTACAGCAAAAACCGCAGAGGGAAATGACTCCAACAGAAGAATAATGATGGGATTTATTAAAATAAACTTTAGTGTGTCACTTGATCAGCTCAGAAATAAGAGTTTACCTCATGTCACTGACACCACGGCTCAGCTGCCTGACTGTATACAACAAACGCAAGCTGAGCTCCCGAAGAGAGATTTATGCGGTGATCTCAGCCTAATTGCTCAACACCGGCGTAAACCTCCGAAGAACATGTGCAGTCCCCCGAATCAACCCATGCGCTCGCGGCTGACTACAGGGGGAGATATATTCAGTTTATGTGTGACCTAATGCGCTGATCCGCGGCAAACCGCGGCTAAACGAGGTCCAGTGGCGTTGGACTGTAACGCGTGGTGACGCATCCAAGATACTCGAGTCTCAGCTCTCGGGCCAACGGTGGAAAGAGTCGATCGTCGATGGAGGCCAAAATACACAGGTGTGGGGCTCATCGTCACTGACCTTGACTGAATATGAGCCTGTCGCCAAGTGGTGAATGGAAACAGGCCTTACACTTGGGGACAATGGCTGTGTAACAAGTGTATATGGTATTTATAACTAACTTATTGGGTTAGGGTTGTATGTCTTAGTTATACGAGAGGACTGGGAAGGTTACTAGGGTTAGGGTTGTATGGGTTAGTTATACAGGAGGTCTGGGAAGGTTACTAGGGTTAGGTTTGTATTTTGGTTATACGAGAGGACTGGGAAGGTTACTGGGGTTAGGGTAATGTGGGTTAGTTATACAGGAGGACTGGGAAGGTTACTCGGGTTAGGGTTGTATGGGTTCGTTATACAGGACTGGGAAGGTTACTAGGGTTAGGGTTGTATGGGTTAGTTATACAGGAATGGGAAGGTTACCAGGGTTAGGGTTGTATTTTGGTTATACGAGAGGACTGGGAAGGTTACTAGGGTTAGGGTTGTGTGGGTTAGTTATACAGGACTGGGACGGTTACTAGGGTTAGGGTTGTATGGGTTAGTTATACAGGACTGGGACGGTTACTAGGGTTAGGTTTGTATGTCTTAGTTATACAGGAATGGGAAGGTTACCAGGGTTAGGGTTGTATGTCTTCGTTATACAGGAAGGTTACTAGGGTTAGGGTTGTATGTCTTCCTTATACAGGAAGGTTACTAGGGAGTCCAGTGTGTGTATCCTTGTCCATGTCGCTGTCTGAGGAGCTCTGTGGACACAGTGCGCAGTCATGTAGGCCTAACAGACAGTGAGGGCAACACAAAAGGCATCAACTCCCCCACGCCCAAAGAGCAGCGGACATTTGCTATCAAAACACTGATCCCATGGCCCCTGCAGCTGCCATTCAGCACCCGCTGGCCTGCCGGACTTGATTACCCTCCCTACTGGCAGACTGGAGCACATAAAAAGCATTCCCATCAATGAACTGTTGAACCTTTTCTCTTTGGATGTGTGACCAGACAGGAACCCACTGACACTGCACTTCTGTTGAACAAAGTCAGAGCCTAAGCACTTTTCTGGTCACTGGGCTTGTTTACTCGGACACGGCGCTCATTTATACACGAGGAGAGGCCAGAATGGGAATTTGTCCTGTTGGTACAACAGTGAATATTTGTTGGGAGCGCAGAGTAAACAGACTGATGCCACAGCTCCCCTCGCTGACTCTCCTAGTTGTCTCTGGGTCCACGACAGAGAGAGCTGAAGTTTCCCTGTGCGTGTGATCAATGTCTGCTCTTGTGTCTCTTTCTCACCTCCTGAGAAAATCTCAAAGAATCAAGCTGCGTTAAAGAATAATCATTGTAGTTAATATCCCCTTAAGCAATAACAAATATTACAGCCTTAGAAATTCTCTTGGAACCACATCACCCTGGGAGGCATCGACCAGGTCTGATAACAGTAATTATCAACTTTCCTTTTCATCTGTGGACATTTGGTCAGCAGGGAAAGTAATTGCCTACTCTCACACCAACTGTGCTTTTGCTCACCTCAGTGGGAGACCAATCAAAATAAGACTGTGTAGCGTAGTCACCTTTCTGGCACTCAAAGGTGTCACAGCAGTCTCCTGGCTGACCGCTCGCCTGGGCGAGGAGCACGGCTCGCTGTCCGCTCGGGCACTGGGGCTTGAGGCAGGCGAGGAGGTCGCAGGTGCACCGGGGAGGTATGGAAGGACAGCAACCAGCAGGGGGCGTGTAACTCTTGGTCAGCGCTGAGCCGCGAGGGCAGGAGGGCACCTCCACGGCGGGACACGTCACCCTGGCGCACCTCAGCTCCTCTGAAAGAGACAAAGATAGGGACGCACGTTCACTTTAAGACATAGCTGGGTAACGCGGCGAAACAAAAACACAGCTTTGGTGTTGTTTTATTTCTTCATCCCGTGTAGGACGCCACCCTAAACTGCTGGAGTCTGTGACAGTGCCCTCTATGTTCCTCTTGGAAAAAACGGTTGACGTGTGCGTGAAGGGCTGGGAGTTGACCCACAGCGCTACTTGTGTTACACTCTTAAGAGTTCACTCTGTGCACGGTCATCATCGGATGCCCCCAACCTCAGTCTGTGACTGCTTTACAGCATCCTGTCAGATAAATGAGAGTTGCGCTCTAGACGCGACGACACTCCCCACATCCTGGCCCCTCACGCTCTAAAAGCCACTCATTAATACCTGCCAACTTTTAACAGAGACCTTCTTCTTGGCAGTTTGGAATCTCTTTTACCCGGCGAGTTTTGTCTATTCGTTTGCCAGAGCCAACATAATAGCTCTGATACCCCTTGTTGGGCAGAAGGAGACACGCAGGGGCGCTGTGGAAATGGGCAAGGGGCTCACGAGTGTATTTTGGAGCCTGTTCAGGAAAAGAAAAGTGGAGCGCCCCTCTATGCCGACATTGTTGGAGAACAGTAGCTACCTTACAAAGATTAGATTACCCAAATGTGTTTAGTTTGCTCTCAATGTCACTGTAAAGTATACAGTGCCCGGCAGAAGAGAAGGATTGTGGAGAGCAGACTGGCGTCCTGTCCTGTAATTGTCAATCACTAAGTAAATTCCCAGCTGAAAGCACAGTATTTACTGCCACTGCAGCCCGAGCCTCGACGGCCAAAAACGAAGACTGGATACCCGGCGTTAATTAGCAGAGAGACCGTGGATGGCGATAATTTCAAGCTTTAAATCATCGCTGACATTTAAAGGAGGGGAAAATGTCAGCAAATTACCGCCTCATAAGACAGTTAAACGGAGCGGAGAGTGATTTAGTCGTGAGGAATCCTTGACAGTCTTTGCATACATATGGTTTTTGAGGTGAGGGGAATAACACAGACTGGGGTTGCATAACTAGAAGCGCAGTTGTATTGATGTTCTTCCCAGAGTGATTCTGGCTCTATTGCGCAACACAAGTCTCTCAGAGGATGTGCCTCCTCGACCATGACATTTGAAGGCCTGTAAGTGGATCCCTATTGGTTTTGCCACCAGATGGGGAACCTGAACCAGCGAGGACTTTGGGATTCAGACCTCGGATCCCCTGATAATAGCTCTGCTTTGCCAGTTCTCCACTCCGGTTCTTCTTAAAATTTTTTACTGTATAGCCTCATTCATCCCAGCTCCGTCGCCTTCTCATGGTCTGACCTGATGCTCTGCTGGCACTGAAGCTCAGTAGTCATTTGGTGTGTACCCAACCTAAAAAAAAAACATTGAGCAGAGTGACTGTAAGACTTTTCTAACAGATGAAATGGAGGATAAGGGAAACATTGATTTTCTTTTTCTGGTTCCAGATAAACAGAGCAGGAGTGTGAAGTATGGAGTCCATCAATGAGAGCTTTGTAGAGGTCCACACTGTTCCTAAGGCTGCTTGAGTAAACAATACCTTACAGATACTTAAATAGTGTCACAGAAAGTGGGTGCAAACCCCCCGAATTAAGGGCGGCTACAACCATTTCAACGGTTTTTGGCTTAATTCCTACAGTGGAGTTAAATAAACTTCACTCGGAGGTGCTGATTGGTGAATGTTTTCCTTCCAATGGAGTAACGAGGCTCTGCTGCTGCTCAGTTCGAGACTTGTTTTACATATGAAAACCTCGCACTTTTTTCAAAGCCATAGAAAAACGCCTCAGGGACGATCTTGCACAACGCTCATGTGCTGAAAAACACTTTTTTCTGTGTATTGTATGTGTCCCAGAGAAGGCTGATTGCTCTTTCAGTAGTGATAATGGCTGGGGGTTAGAGTGCGCTGGGAAAGGCAGCTGGCAGACAGGCCATTGTCATTCAAATGAACAGAATTGAATCCATCTGTGAAAACGGTCCAACCCTTGCAGGTCCAATTAATATAATTGTCTCGCAGGCACATTAGACGAAAACACAATAGAGACAGACAGAGACGTCAGCAGCAAATGGATTTTTATCCTACGCTGTTTTGGTTTTGTATCACGGCGCATAAATAGCGGTAATTAGCGAGTCAGCAATGACAGAACCAATCTTCACATCCACAGCGGTGGCCGCACTCCAGTTCGCACGAACACAAAAGACCTCGTTTTCGTGCGGTCGACGAAAACTGTCTTTGCTGATTAGGAAACATGCAAAACAGAAAGATAGGAAAGAATGATAAAACCTTTGGCCTCAAACGTACGACTTTGCAAACCTCGCCCATCGCCCCCAACCGCCCGACTCGCACTCAGGTACAGACACCTGACGCCGGTCTGGAAGAGGTGGGATAAGGAAATTGCTTCATTACCCGCAGATTAGTCCCTTTTTGTAAATAATGCATATTTCTGGCAGCTCATTGAAGAAAGAAAAACACCTCCTTTTCTAAATGGGGTTTTTCTTCCCCTTCATGCTCGGATACAAGGAGTACAGTCTTTCCCCCCGAACCGGAGCGGCTCAGCCAGGCAGAGGACGCTGTGTTGACAGCCTGAGTTTACTCATGGAAAAAAGTGCACAATGTGAGTTCTGTTCACCGACTGACTTTGGAAGCAAGTCAGAGGAGAACAAAGCTGTCTCAGTCCAGCTGCCCTACGTGGGTTTTTCTCTGGTCTGTCCTCAGGTTTTATAAAGTTGCTACGCGAAAGGGACACATCAGGGCCGTCTCTCGCGTAAAAGCTGTGGGGGTCTGGCCCGGTGCCCGCCAGCAGTTACTACTGAGAAAGTAAGCATTGTTTGCAGTCTGTGTCGGCGTGTGTCAGTGTATATACGCGAAGACTGTGCGGAGTGAGTCTGTGAGATGCGTCCGGAGGTCAAAAGGCGCAGACCCTAGGGGTCGTCGAAAAAGAAAGACTTAAAAAAGGCTGCGGCCCGTTTTACGCCTGGCTCTCGCGACTCTTTGACTAAATATTTGCAGATGAAAAAAAAAAAAAAACGTGATCTCAGCGTTCCTAAGAAACACCGCCGCAGCTACGAATGAGTGTGTTTGAGTGAGGTCATGAGAACGTCCACGTGTAGGTGCACATTTGCGTGTGTATATCTGTGCATTCCGTTGAAACACACCCTTTCCTTTGCCGTTAGATGGCCGACAAGATTAGGTCAATGACGGGGAGCATGAAGGTTCTGTCTCCACACGTGGTCTATCTCTATTTTGCATTATTATCCATTATATCTTACACTACCGTTCAAAAGTTTAGGGTCACTTTTGAAGGAAAAAGCACTATATATAACATTAAATTAATCAGAAATACACTCTATACATTGTTAATGTGGAAAACGACTATTCTAGCTGCAAACGCCTGTTTTTTAATGGAATATGTACATAGATGTATAGAGGCCCATTTCCAGTGTTCTAGTGGTACATTGTGTTTGCTAATCGCGTTAGAAGGCTATTGGATGGTTAGGAAAACCCTTGAAAACCCTCGTGCAATTATGTTAAAGGTGCATTATATAATAAATCTTAGGCAACTGGCCATAAAATCCTCCTAATGTGTCACAGAGACTCAGGAATAATGTTCATATAACAAACTGAACTCACCAACAACAACAGTACAGACAAAATATTTGCATTAAAAAAAATTTTTTGCAGACTGCAAATCATGTTTATGTTTTGAAATCATGTTTTGGCATGTGGCGCCACCTACCGCCGTCTACCAATCATTGCATTGCAGTAGAGTCTCAGCTGCCGAGCAACCACGGGTTGCCAGTTACGTCGGAAAACGGAAAACCTAAAAGACCTCGGCGTTTTGAATTTGAATGTAGTAACCGTTTTTGGCCACATTCTTACATATGGCACCTTTAACACAACTGAAAACAGTTTTGCTGGTGACTTTTAATGGAAAACACAAAAAAAGTGTATAGGTGACCCCAAACTTTTGAACGGTAGTGTACATAAAACACCGGAGAGTGTACCAGTTCCTCAAAGGACATCACAGCACCGATTCAAAAGCAGAAGACCTGAGATGTAGACAGCTGCTGAATAAATTGTGGCAGGCGCACATGAGTTTAGCCATATGTCTGTTCCATTTCAGGGGGATAACGGGAAAAGGATATCTGATGGGGAGGAGAGCAACAGGGTTTTGGTCGACGCGCTGAGGTTTTAGGTCTAGATTTAGAGAATGATCAAAGTTGGACATGCAGGAATGTTTAATGTCTCGCTGGCTTCGACGCGAGCTGGGTCGGTTCCCGGCAGAACATGAGGAGTGAGTGGGCTGACACCAATCCCAAAATGGCTTTTAAGGGAAGTTCTTTGTCCCGACTGTCACACAAGAGTTTGTCCCCCCCCCCCCACCCCCTTTGAAATCACTACCCACACACAGACTGGGGGGGAAAAGAGCAGCTTGCAGAGCAACAACAGGGGCCACAGCTCCCGCAGACGGCGCACCAACACATGCCACCGAGACGTCTCATGGCCCCTGCCAACCCGCGGTGGTCTGGCCTGGCTCAGACCTGTAATGGCTCTGCCACAAACAGGCTGCAACTAACGGGCCTTTTCACTGGGGCCACAGACTGAGGCGGCACAGGTGGGGTGAGCAGAGTCAGTTGGTGTCGCAGTAGTGAGCGACATCCCTTCGTCTGCTCCAGGCTGCAGTTGCTCGTCAGTGAGCAACGACATCGGAATTCCTCTGAAATAGCAGTGACCTTATCGTGAATGAAATATGTAAACTATCCCTGAGTGTAAAACTACCAAGACTCTGGGGCTTGTTCTTTGACACAAATACCTCAACAAAAACGCTTGGCCTCAGTTGTGATTTCCTGTCTTCCGGTGTTCGCCTCCCCCCCCTGACCCCCCCTCCTCCTCCTTCACTTATCACATCCTCTTTAGCTCCCTGACATGTGGGTGTTGCGTCTGGCGCGCCGTGTTTCATACGAACCACCGAGGCCGTTTGCAGCCATATTACATCAGTGTCTCGCGCACGAGATTCCCACAAACACTACGGCGCGCATAGCTGGGGGATCAGGCAACCAAACGGTGACGGAGCGGAAAAAAAGAAAGATGTTGAGTTTGAACAGAACGCAGTGAGTCACAGCAGAGAGGGGTGAACTGACAAGACCACTGAGTGAGTCAGAGAGAGGGAGAGGCCAAACTGCATCCATGTGTGACCACCCTTTTTAAGACGAGAACCCACTTTCTGGCTGATTCAAGTCGCCGGGACGCAGGTTTAACTCGCTTTAACGCCACGCTGAAGACAAGTGCGGTCAGCTGGGCTCTTGTGCACCCGCGAGGAAACATTTACTTTCACATAGCGCTGTCAAACGTTAAACGCGTCGACGCGCTTCCATGACGACTGACCAGGAAAAAGACGCGCGTGACGTCATGTTTTGCGTGACTCCCGATTTGTTAAAACGACTCTCTAAAGTAACGCTAAGCTTTAAAAACAGAGGCGCACATACGCAGTTAACACAGGTACGCCGGTTATTTGTAGCGCTGCTCTTTTCGTTTTAATAAACGGACCGCTCCAGTTCCACTGTAGGTGCGCTAACGGCGCTAATGCAGCCAACGGAGCTAACTGTCGCGGCACGCAAACAATGACGTCGTGCGCGTCTTTTTCCGGTCAGTCTTCATGGAAACGTGTAACGAGTATTCGACCTATTATTTTCCGATTAATGGAGGACGCCAAACCCATCCGATTACTTGATTAATCGAGGAATAATCGGTAGAATACTCGATTACAAAAATATTCCATAGCTGCAGCCCCAGTAAGCTACATTAAATCAGCTAACGTCGATGTTTACATTAGCTTCTCGATAAAGCGTGAAATGGTCCTACACTTCTGACAGTTTCTGCTTTTTAGGGGGCTGTTTCATTCTCGATCCGGAATGTGCGTCTGCTAAAGCGGTCCGTGTGGAACAATGATCCCCGCGAGTGATTACCCTCTCGAGTAATCGTTGCAGCCCTGGTCCAAAGACGGCGAAGGGTTGACGAACATTGTCATGGTGAGAAAGACCACAGAGTCTGGACGCTCCTACTGATGACAGACAAAGGAAAATCTCTGTCGAGACAAACGAGATAATTATCGCACACGTGTTGACGCGTCTGTCATCACACAAACTTGTGCACGTGGGCGCATCGTTCCGCGTGCACTCGCATACTTGCAGACACAACACAACACACATTTCCCCCGGTCCCTTACTTAATGAGGGGGCCATCAGAAGGGGGGGGTTGGTGGGCGTGTGTGTGTGTGTGTGTGTGCGCGCTGTGGTGAGAACTCATAAGCTGCTGAAAAATGTTGTTTACAGTTTTCACTGGTGCAAGTTGTTTAAACTGTCACCCGTCGCACCCTCCCCGACACGGACGGCTAACAGCAGCACGTCTCTGTTGGCACTCAGGACTCGAACGATGATGATGATGATGATATGTCTAAACAGTATAATGCTCGAGCCGAGGCGGCCGCACTGTAAATGTTATCTGTGCCATCTGCAGACTAAATAACGTCCAAACGTCTTCTGGGAGCGACGGTATTTCTATTTTTAAACCTCGTCCTGTTTAGCAAATGTCATTTAGGAGTTAGCTGACACTTAACGCCAGCCTATCGACCAGATGCCTCACGAGCCAAATGAGGACGTATGCCAGTTACACATGAGGTGGACGCAATTACACATTCTTCTCATGTACACTACCGTTCAAAAGTTTGGGGTCACTTAGAAATGTCCTTATTAATGTTATTTTCAGTGATTATAACATTAAATGAATCAGAAATACACTCTATACATTGTTAATGTGGTAAACGACTATTCTAGCTGCAAACGTCTGGTTTTTAATGGAATATGTACATACGTAGGTGTATAGAGGCCCATTTCCAGTGTTCTAATGATACATTGTGTTTGCTAATCGCGTTAGAAGGCTATTGGATGATTAGAAAACCCTTGTGCAATGATGTTAGCACAGCTGAAAACAGGTTCCCTTTAATGGAAAACACCAAATTGTATAGGTGACCCCAAACTTTGAATGGTAGTGTATCTAAAAGATTCTTAGGCACTAGTTGTCTCCTGTTGCCTGAGGATTCCCAACACTCCATCAACCCATCATCTCTCTTTTTGCTGCTGTCAGATTCACACCTTCTCTCCTTTCACTGTCAAACATAATTTATCTGTGTGTTTTCTCTTCATGACAACAAGGGATCTGTTTCTCTTCGTTCTCCTCCTCCACTTCCATTTCCCACCCTCTATTAGCAGTGTCCTGTGTATAATAATAATAATAATAATAATAATAATACGCACAGACTGTTGTAGCTGCAGCACCCATTTCCCTACATTTGTGTCTAAGTCTGTGTCGAGTTACATGTTGGCTGCTGCTGTGGTTGCAGGTCATTTCAAGGTTACCTGCGGCTTCCTGGCACTGGCTGCGGTTGATGTAGGCGAAGTGGTGATGGCAGCTCTGAGACTCGCACGCGCAGCCCTCGGTGGTCAGGTTACAGCCTGAGAACATGCAGGCCGGGTCGGACGGGCCCACGTACCTCTCCCTGTGTTTCTCCCGGTGCTCATGCCGACGGCCCTCTGAAATCCACACAGGACGCACAAAACCGCCAGTCACCGGTGAGTCACGCACACAATGGCACCATACAAGTGCTGGGACACACGTTGTCTAGTGGCAGGGTGCCACTAGACAACGTGTGTCATCACTATGATATGTATGTAGCGTTAGGCACCTCTGAGCACACATCTGTTATGGATTAGCCCCCTCAATGGACTGCATTATTTCCCCTGACTCATATTCTGTGCACGTGTGGGTGTGTGGTGGAAGACGAAGAGGAGCTCACCTGACTTGACGGCTTTCATGCAGGCTTCTCGGTCTGCGTACGCGAAAGAGCCCAGACAGGAGTGACGGGCGTCACAGACGCACTCCTCTCCGGCTCTGTCGCAGCCCGTCATCAGGGGGCAACGCTCGTCCTCGAGGCCAGCCTCTGGACGGTCAGGGAGCACTGCAGGGGGGGGGGGGGACAGTGATGAAAACATGGAAGGCTGGGAGAGGACATGAACTACTTAGTTGGGACCTATTTGTCCTTTTTTGGATACACTACCGTTCAAAAGTTTGGGGTCACTTAGAAATGTCCTTATTTTTGAAGGAAAAATGCTTTTTTTTCAATGAATATAACATTAAATGAATCAGAAATACACTCTATACATTGTTAATGTGTTAAACGACTATTCTAGCTGCAAAAGTCTGGTTTTTAATTAGTGGTGGGCACGTAACGGGCGGTTATAGGCGTCAACGTTGACGCGCGACACCGGTTCCATGACGACTGACCGGAAAAAGTCGTGTTTACGTGACTCCCGGTTGTTAAAATGAGTCTCTAAAGTAACGCTAAACAGAGGCACACATACGCAGTACACAGGTACGCTGGTTATTTGTAGCGCTGCTCTTATCCTAATAAAAACAGACCACTCCAGTTTGACTTTAGGCACGCTAACCGGCGCTAAAGGAGCTAACACAGCTAACACAGCTAATGGAGCTAACTGCTAAACGGTGCCTGGACTGGGCGCGTAAATATGACGTCATGACGTATGACGGCGCCGTTAAACTAGTGCCCACCTCTATTTTTAATGGAATATATACATATACGTGTATAGAGGCCCATTTCAAGCAACCATCTCCCCAGTGTTCTAATGGTACGTTGTGTTTTCTAATCGCGTTAGAAGGCTATTGGATGATCAGAAAACCCTTGTGCAATGATGTTAGCACAGCTGAAAACAGTTTTGCTGCTTCTTTGACCGAAGGGCAAAATTGTTATTTTGAATAAAAATCATAAATTTCTAATCTTGTCAATGTCTTGGCTATATTTTCTACTTCTATTTTGCAACTCTTTCGATGGATAAAAGTGTGACTTTTTAATGGAAAACCCCCCCGAAATTTTGAACGGTAGTGTAATCACGAGGCAAAATGTGCCAGGAATCTTGCCTCGCTTCCTCGAAAGTGCTGAAGGAGGTTGGCCAACGTACAGCTTTCATTGCAACACATTGTCACAACTGTTACTTCACTGAACAGTGTATTTCTGTGCTGCTGTCCCTCCCTCCCCATCATGCCATGCTACTTGCGCCATTTTTTTTTTGCTTTTGTTCCTCAGCATGGGGTCCTCCCAGGGCTTCCATCTGCTGTTGCTGGGACACCTCTTCTGTACAAATGCCACTTGCTTCACGCCCACTTATTGTTTCTTCTTCCCCCTGTGAGCATCATCCCCCCCCCCCCCAGAGATGGCACATCAAGACTGGGCTCAACGTGCATGAAACGTTCAACAGGAAGGAATGCACGAGGGTACAATGTGTCACACTGGTGCCATGTGAGCTGAATAACCGTCAAAAAAACCCCGCGGGATTAAAGGGCCCCAACGTACACTTTGTTCAAAGTCTCCCTTTTCCCATTCACGCATAAATAAACACACATATACCCCCCCCCCCCTCAAATCTCCTTCATAGCCTGTTGAAGAGCAGTATGAGTGGCAGCAGAGTAAACAGGATGAGACCAACTGTAACACAAGAGCGACCCCCTTCCCAAGCGTTTAGCTCCCAGGCCTCAAATCAAGAGTGTGGAAGCGTGATTGGAGCTTATCATAATACTCTGGCTCTCTTCTCCAAACAGCAATACTCACAGAACAATGCGCGAGAGGAAACGGTTTTAACTCGCCAAGATAAACACGCGGGAGTCGTATCGGTGGATTCACCTGACTACTGGTGTTGATCCTACCTGGAATAAAGCGTCGTATAACGCAAAGGCGCAGTTGGGGGTCCAGGAGAAGGTGATGGGACGACCCAAAGTGACCCAGAAGACGTTGGAATTCCATGGATTTGCTTTTCCAGTCGTAATAAAATGCATATGTTGATCGATTTTAATTTGAAGCAGACATTCCACCACGGGGGGAAAAGCCATTTTGTTCATGATTTTATGTGAGTCAAGCATTGTATCCTTCCAGGAGTGATAATGTGGACGACGATGCAGGACGCTCAGCGGTGTCATGGGCACCGGCAGCCGGTGAAAGAAGTGAAGGGAACACTGAGCCAGCCTGTGCTCATAATAGCTCTCCTTGTCAATATGCCACACCAAAAACTTTCCCTCTGATTTCCTCTCACACTTCCACATTTTTCCATCCAGAGGCTTTTTTCCTGTGCCCGTTCGTACCTGGTATTAGCATCCATACATCCGTCCTCCGTTATCCGATCGCAAGCAGACTTAGCCTTAAGTTACGACTGCCCACACCTGCACTAAAACATGTCTTGGATTATGTCTAACATGGAATCAGATCAGAGTTTGCATATTCTCCAGCTTCCTCCCTACAGTCTCTAAATTGACCGTATGCGTTTGACATGGCGACCTTTGTCGCCTTTCCCCCACTTTGAGCCCACTTTGCTCTAAGTTGCTCTGTATCAGCCTTGAACCCTTTGGCCCTAAACCTACTCTGATCTGGTCCAGTCCTGTTATCTGGCTGCCTGGCATGACTCGACTCTAGCAAGGCCTATGGCTGGCTTCATCCCCCGGGAGGATTTCTCTCTCTCTCTCTCTCTCAGCCACTGAGACTGCTTGTCTTGGCATCCAGAGCCAGGATGGAAACGTTGACCTCTGGAGGCCCTTTAGCTGATAGCATGCTAAAAAGGAAGTCTTTGAAACATTAGATAATACCAGAGGAAGAGGACTAACCAAGGAGTGCAGTGGACATTACGTCTCTGTAAGACACTCACACACTCTGGGTTACGTTGGTATGTTAAGTGCCTTTGGAGCTCGGGGGGGAATTATTTGTGGGATGACATACACAGAAACGCAATGAAATCATTCAGCTGCAAAGACTTGATGATGTCACAAGACTGATGGTGTGTAATCAGTGACGCAATTACAGTACAGTGAGGTGAAAAGTCAGAATTTCTCGCTGAATGAAAACAGGCACTTGAACGCTCTCGAGAGATCCGACACGACTTTTCACAACGTTTTTCGTTAAACTTCGTTCTTGGCAAGCTCCAGATCTGCTGGTGCTTTGTTCAAATATTAGCTCACAATTAGAAATAATTGAATTACTGGAAAGAGAACAGTGGATTTAAAAAAAAAAACAAAAAAAAAACGCCCCCAGTTGCAATAACAGGATTAACAATTTACGTCCAGTTCCTTTTTGATATTGGATCTTGTGTAACATTTTCTGCGTTGGGGGGGGGGGGGGAGAAACTCAATGACGATCTCCGCTTCCCCGTGGAGCCCGTTTGAATTGTTGTTTCCAAGTTTGTCAAGCACATAAACGACGACCGTCACCTGTATTTAGAGGTAGCTCCATCCCAACACTCACAGATTCTGACCACCCAGAAAATCGAGCGGATCAGAAAGCGGAAATATTCAACCCCCCCCCCCCCCCGCTCCTGATTGCGAGTCTAATCACTATAAGACTCGGAGGGAAATCTGGGATCAGCCTATCCTGCCTACTGCGGCCCCCTGAAAACACACTGGGAGGTGTTGATTTACCCCCACCTAGACCCTCTGGGGAGGCCTAGGTTTGCACGTGTATGTGTCTAATTTCGGGGGGGTCACCAGCATGCTTCCAGGTCCCTGGGGCCACAGGAGGACCAGAGGCACGACTCAATCAGAGGAGACATTAGGCCTCCCACTCAGTCCAAAGCTGTTAATTTGCAGAGACGCCAGCACAACCTGCACCCGGGGCACAATCAGCAAGGCCTGGGGCCAGAGACCCCTAGACGTGGAGCCCTGACTGGGACCACCCCTCTGATGCATGATGGGAGGGCAGGAGAGCTGCTTACTCTCTCGCCAATAGTCCTGTCAATCCTCTTCAATCATGCCAAAACAGGCTGGACGGAGTGCAGGTGGAGGGCTCCTCCCACTGGGAATTTGTTTCCTTAGGGGACGTTGCTACCGCTGCTACTTGTTTGGTTCAAAGTGCAGAACCCGACACTCGACGTCAGCGCCTGCTTTGAAGTTTCCCCGAAAGTTGCTCAAATGGTGCCACACATCCACAGCGTAACAGCTTGGCTCTGCTCGCCAGGAACAAAACAGTGCCCCCACTGTGGGTTTTACAGGATTGCAAATGAAAATCTGCAGGGGGGGTGGGGGTGGGGGGGGGGGACTTTTGTAATCGTGCTGTCAAACAATGACACACACACACAAACAATAATGAGCCAGAAAAGGGCAGCTTATGGATTAAATTACAGTGTGTTTCCAAGAGTGAACATACAATCATCATTGTTTTTGTCACACCACAATTTTCAACCTCCCACAGATTCAACCACTCCATTGTTTTTTTCTTTCTTTTGTCTCATCTCAATTCACTGCCGTCTAATAAATAAATAACTAAATGTCTCTTTGAGCTGCAGAACCAAAAGCAGGAGGAGCACATGGGGACCACGCAGAGCCGTAACCACGAGAGTGAATGAAGCTTTGAGGAGGAGAAGAAAGAGCCGTTGAACATGACTCCTCTCCTGGAAGACAAGAGCCACTCAGACCTGCATGGGGAGCAGCCAGAGAGGAGGTAAACACTGATGTCTGAATAGTGGTGTTCTCAAGAAGGGGACGGTTTTCGCACAGTCAACAAACACAACTACTACACAACTTCAACTCTCTTTGAATCACAGCAAAGGAGATTGTGTTTCTGCTCGTGTCCAAAAAGTAGAGGTTTTCTGTGGATGAAGGTGTAGAGAAGTGTGGCTTCTTCTATTCATTCATAATTTTTTGCTCCCACTCGTGCGTTTCCTTCTGTTGTCTTGTGTGGGCAATTAGAAAAGGTCACACTTGAGGCGTTTACGCACAGTTGGCACAAGGTGCTGCTGTACAGTAACATTAAAACCCGGACTTAAAACACACTCAAAAAAGTAAAAAAAAAATACGCTGAAATGACACACTTGGACTCACCTTTACATACTCCAATCTCAGGGATTGTGGCAGCTCCGGTCTTGTTGACGGAGGCGCACGTCAGCCCCAGGGCGCAGTAGCCGTGCGCCCAGTCCTGCCCTCCGCAGGTCTCCCACTCCAGGCGGGCGCAACGGTCGCAACATCCGCACGGATCCTTGGCCAGGGTCCGGCCACCCTCGCAGGCGCCGTGCGCGCCTTTGACCGAACAGGAGCGCAGATTGCACGGCGTGCACTCGGGAGCCGAGAGCGCCCGCGCCAGAAAGAGGACGTTCAATAAGACAACGGAACACTTGCTGAACATGTTTTCTTTTTTTTCTCCCCCCCTCTCGTGTGATCAGTTTTTCCTGAGAAATGACTCTGATCTGTAAAAATCACAAGCAGCGCGTAAAGTCAGCCAAAACTGAAAGTCTTCAAAGTTTAGTGATGAGTACACAGCAGCTCGCTTCTTTCTTCAAAGAAAGTAAAACAAAAGAGAAGAAAAAGAAATAAACCACAAATCCGAAGTAAAGTGGCAGCAAAATCCAGATCAGTACAAACAGGTAGACGCGCGTCCCAGGCGAAATACGCGCAGGGAATCCTGGACAGAGGCTGTGGACGTCTGCTGAGGATGAAGCTGCTGCTGCTGCTGCTGCTGACAGCCACACACGAGAAGGCAATGTGAGCTTTAATATGACTCACAGGAATATAGGAATTAGCGGTGCTCCCCTCCTCCTGACTGACGCAGCAGCGGACCAGTCACAAGGAGCGAAAAGGAGGGAGGATTTGAGACTCCTCTGTGGCTGTGTGGTGGGGTTGCGCAATCATGCAACTTTACATGTCCTGAATTAACGTCTCACCCCCCCCCCCAACTTTCTCTTTCTTTTTTTCTGCTTCGTTTACTATAAACACAACTGCTGTAAAAAAAACATTTCTGACTTTCCAATAGTCTTTAAATGTTACTTAAAAAAAACTTAAAGGTGCCATATGTAAGAATGTGGCCACAAACGGTTACTACATTCAAATTCAAAACACCGAGGTCTTTTAGTTTTCTGACGTAACTGGCAACCCGTGGTCGCTCGGCACCTGAGACTCTACTGACTGCAATGATTGGTAGACGGCGGTAGGTGGCGCCACATGCCAAAAACATGATTTCAAAACATAAACATGATTTGCAGTCTGCAAAATATTTTTTTTTAATGCAAATATTTTGTCTGTACTGTTGTTGTTGGTGAGTTCAGTTTGTTATATGAACATTATTCCTGAGTCTCTGTGACATATTAGGAGGATTCTATGGCCAGTTGCTTCAGATTTATTACATAATGCACCTTTAATGTGTTATGTTAAGATACCGAACTGTAGATGAGTTAAAAAGACTTAACAATCCTAAAAAAATGTGGCTTAATCTCCAACACCAAGGAAACGTCCAAAATCTCAATATTTAACAGTGGAGTCTGGCGTATTTAGCGACAGCACTTTACTGATCGTGGGCTGGTCAGTCGTGCCGTGCCGTGCCGTGCCGTGCCGTGCCGAGACCATAGTGGAAAAGAGCCATAAGTCTCAAGATGTCTGTCTGGCAGCCCTAACCCATGTTAAAATAGTGCATTAACAATTTAAAATGAAGCAAAAACAACCGTTTTATAGAGGAAAAAAAAACCACTACAGTTGTACATGAACACCAGATTTTGCGTGTTAAATTAACATAAATTAAATAAAACATCATTAAATTTGTATGAGTCTTTGTCTCAATGTGCAAAAACTATGTACTGGCTTAACAAAGACGATGATTCACCGGCTTTTAATTAATTGAATTGCATCATCTCTAGTATTTACATAAAATGATACTCAGAGGAGGGTTAGGGTTACACATCAAACCTTGAAGCAACTTTATTAAATATATTTATTAAGTGGGCCAGTAAAAAGCTAGGTTCACATGCCAGACCTAATCATTTTTGTCTCCTAAAATGTGCCAAAGATCTACTGGTGAGTTGGCTACACCTGATCTAGAAGGGACTATCCTGTTCTATCTCATAGAGTCAGTATTTACAGGAAGACTCTTGTCGCCGCTGTTCTATTTGTTCTCTACTTCTGTTACAACAATACGGCACATAAAGTCCGTCAGAGCCTCATAATTCAACATATCAGGCCTTATCAAGGCCATTTATCACTCCACAGCTTTACCTTTTTGCTTGTGTGCGTACTTGTGTTTGTAGGCTGTGTGTGCAGGTGGCTTCAGGAGGGTGATATGGTTATCTGGTGTTTGTTGATGTAGTGTTTGTGTGCGTTTGTAGGCAGATGGTGGTGGTGGTGGTGGGCACAGCTGGTGCAACAGGCACTAAAGACACAAGACATCCAGAGAGCACAAAACTCTGTTTCCACATCAGGATCACTGAGCACCAAGACTGCTCAGTTTAATCCTGAATCTGTGCTGTATCCATATCTAGATTACCACCAAAATCTAATCATTTCTTCCCTGGAATATTGGACGACTACATCATAGAAACCAGAACATTTAATGGTGCATTATGTAATAAATGTAAAGCAACTGGTCATAAAATCCTTCTAATATGTCACAGAGACTCAGGAATAATGTTCATATAACAAACTGAACTCACCAACAACAACAGTACAGACAAAATATTAGCATAAAAAAAAAATATTTTGCAGACTGCAAATCATGTTTATGTTTTGAAATCATGTTTTTGGCATGTGGCGCCACCTACCGCCGTCTACCAATCATTGCAGTCAGTAGAGTCTCAGCTGCCGGGCAACCACGGGTTGCCAGTTACGTCAGAAAACGAAACCAAAAAATCCATCGGTATTTTGAATTTCAATGTAGTAACTTTTTGGCCACATTCTTACATATGGCGCCTTTAATCATCAGAATATTTTCAAATGCTCACACACACACACACACAGAAAGACCATGCACCGCATATGAAAAGTGGTCTCCTAGTTGGCCGGGTGAAGCTGAACAGGAAATGAGAATATTTAGAATAGCCTCTAGGGGGCACCTTGAATGGAAGTTTGTGGGAAAATGGGGTTAGGGTTAGCACATGGTGTCACGGCCCATAGGAGTGGACGCGGTTGTGATTGACAGCTCGGGTTGTCCAATAGGAGCCTGGTCGCAGGTGGGTTTCCAGTTGCAGAACCTCAACATGGCGTTATGACCAGTCGGGTGTTACATAAATGACCAAAAACGGAGCGAGTTTTCCCCTTGGTGACGGGTCATTGAATCCTTTTTTTAGAGCCAGTCATGTGCTACAACATGAAGGTTGTTTCTAAACAACTTCCAATTTATCAAATATAAGAATCGTGAGCCTATAAATCCCGCCCCCCCCCCCCATCCCCAAACACCAATCAGATGTCATCTGGGAGGGACGATTTCCCCCCGCAATGTCAACACACAACAGCACCTCCTTCATTTGCAACATCTGCCTGGAGCCACTCGCTCCAACACAAACACAACATCCAGGAAACCATCCCCGCAGCACGCATAATCAGCCCTTGCAACACAACTCGGCTCTTGTCCTCCTGTCCCCCCCCACCACCCCCACCACCACCACCACCACCACCACCCTCCACTCCCTCGCGCCATCCACTCCTTAAAGCTCTTGTCAAATGGGCTGACCGACGACCGCTGACCACGGACTGCTCACTGCCGCTGGACGGATCGCGCGAGGACCTTGAAGAGGCTGGTATTTTGAAAAGATTAGAGGCACCGCACAGATCCGAGACCTGTTGAGAGGTCACAGCAGCACCGTCTGATTTGACTGTGGAGGAAATTGACCGTCCAGGGTGTGACCCCCGCCTATCGCCCTATGGGTGGTTCTCATTCATCCAGGTCAGGCTAACAACTCAAGACACCCTCTATTTTAACTAACTAGATGTGTGAAAGTGCACCACCATAATGGGTCCCTTTCCAATTAACAGTACAAATGACTGGAGTTACGTCAGAACACACACACACCCTCATTAGACTCACACTTGGCATGTGCCTCGAGTCAAATGGCGCATGAATGTAGTGCTTTGAACATGTCATCGTAATCACGTCCAGGCGTCACGCGCCGCAGGCAGATTATCCATCATGTTAGCGTTGATAGATTCCAAAATTGAGTCCAATCGATCAGAGCTAATCAGATCTGCGCCATGCCACGTTCTGTAGTGCGTAACATTTAAAACGTCTGAAACCAAATGAGTTCACACAATTGCCGTGTGTGTGTTTCTCAGTGTATCGGTGGTGGTGTTTGGATCTTTTATTGTCCTTAATGACATTTCTGCGCCGCAACACAGGAAAGGATCTGTTTGCGAGACAACAACAAAATTGTGCTACCCTGAGGTTCTACCTGGAACCATTTGTTTTTCAAGGGTTCTTGGTAACACTAATGGTTCCAGTAAGAACCATTTTGATCCAGGGAAACCTTTAAAACCCCTTTCCTGAATAAAAGGTTTTAAAAGGGTTCTTGGTAACACTAAGGGTTGAAAGGTTCCACCTGGAACCAAAAAGGGTTCTCCTATGAGGACAAGCCGAAGAACCTTATATGGTTCTACTTAGCACTTTTATTTCTGAAGCCCAATTTATACTCCTCTGTGCTCTACGTAGGTTACGGAGACCCCTCTACGTCGCCGTCCGCAGAGGCGGAGCTGATCACCGCCGACGACGTCGCTGCCAAACTATAAATACGTCATACCTTAACACACACAGCACATGTTTAGTCTCTAAATGGCTAATTTCTCGCCTCAAATGATCTTAAAGCTGCGTTCCGGGACACAGAAAAGTGAGAAACGGCCACTGTTTCAATGTTATTCAGCTGCAACAACAACAACAACAGTTCACGGACGCCATTGCTCACTGTAGCCAGAAGCACAACAGCCTTGCGTAGCGACCCCTACTGATCGGGTTGGAAATTGCAGTGCGTATCCGGCACCACGACGGAAAACTATGAAGGCTCGAGGGGATCTCCGTGGTTACGCGGTCGGGTAACGCATTACGCAGTCGGGGTGTGGAGGGTGTAGCAACGTCAGTGAGACAGCTGCAAACAGGTTAGCGCTATGACCGGAAACAAAAAGTAGAAGAAGAAGCACCCGCGGAAAAGTGAATGCTACGGCTAAAAACACCCTGATTTTTCAGCAGTCTTGCTCCTGTGCTGCCGCTGTATACACATAAATGCTACCTCTCCATCCGGTGTGATAGTAAGGATGCGTCCAAAAAAACCTGACTTTTCTCACTGCAGCTTCAAAAAGTAAGAGTGCAACCTTCTACACCACGTGCCAGGGCGCGTTGTTAATTTGCGTCTCCGCGTGAAAACAAACAGGTGGAGCCGTGAAAAGCTTTTTGCAGGAGCGTAATAACTGCTCTGCGTGTGTTTAATAATGATGTTCTGAGACACAGAGCGTTGGGGAAAACCTCTATCTGTCACCCATTCCTCTATCAGTGCTGTCGTGGAGGTGTCAGGGCGCTGGCGATGAGGTGTTTCTCTGCTGTAGATGTGTGTGAGCGACGGGTTGGAGAGCGCACTGATACGAAGGAGGATGGCGACACGGCGGAGTCGAGTGCGCGTTGAGTGGACGGCGTGTGGCACACCGGAATCATCTCCAAGGATGAGCTCAGGGGGTTGTGTTTTCTCTTTCTTCCAAGCGCACAGTTATCATCTTCGCTTCCAGCTTATCTGCGAACGCAAGGTGTTAGTGATGGGGAACGGCAGTTAATTTGAGTGTACTGAATCACTAGAATCCGTTCATTAAAATGATTCGTTCAAAAGATTCGTTCACCGAATTCGTTCCCTGAGCGCGGGTCATTGAGTGACGAGATTCACGTCCCCTCCGCGAACGAGATTCACGTCCCCTCCGCGAATGAGAATTACGTCCATTCCGCGAACGAGATTCACGTCCACTACGCGAACGACATTCACGTCCACAGCCACGGTTCAGTGTTTGTCAGTATGTGCGCGGGTCAGTGAGTGAGTGACATCGCGAACGAGATTCACGTCCACTCCGCGAATGAGATTCACGTCCACTCCGCGAATGAGATTCACGTCCACTCCGCGAACGACATTCACGTCCACTCCGCGAACGAGATTCACGTCCACTCCGCGAACGACATTCACGTCCACTCCGTGAATGAGATTCACGTCCGCTCCGCGAACGAGATTCACGTCCACTCTGCGAACGAGATTCACGTCCACTCCGCGAACGAGATTCACATCCACTCCGCGAACGAGATTCACGTCCTCAGCCACGGTTCAGTGTGTGTCAGTATGTGCGCGGGTCAGTGAGTGAGTGACATCGCGAACGAGATTCACGTCCACAGCCACAGTTCACCAGTTCTCTGTGTGTCAGTTCGTTCGTGATGCGAACGAGATTCACGTCCACTCCGCGAACGAGATTCACGTCCGCTCCGCGAACGGGATTCGCGTCCCCTCCTCAAACGAGATTCGCGTCCACTCCGCGAACGAGATTCGCGTCAACAGCCACGGTTCAGTGTGTGTCAGTATGTGCGCGGGTCAGTGAGTGAGTGACATCGCGAACGAGATTCACGTCCACCGCCACAGTTCACCAGTTCTCTGTGTGTCAGTTCGTACGCGAATCACGACTGAGTCGGTGACTGACAGAGCGAACGAATCGCAGCAGCACGGCAGACACAGTTCTTCTTACTCGTCACTCCCTCCCCGCTCGGCGCACTTTGGCTGGCGTCGTTTGCCGAAGATTCACGAGTGAGTGACGGCGCCGGCGAACGACTTCGCGAGTGATTCACAGAACGCGGCAGTTCCACTCCCGGCCGCCACGATCGCTGCTGAACTCGACTGAACTAAGAAAGGAACGAATCAGTTCATGAAGTGATCCCATTCAGTTCGCTCACTCGAATGATTCGTTCTTTCGAGCGAATCATTCATGACCGACACAACACTACAAGGTGTTGGACTGCTCACACTCAGGCCAAAGTGATGGGCTCTCCAGTGCAGTTTGCTTCCAAAGGGAAGCATTTAGCGCGGAGACGAAGCAACGCGTACACTAATGATCGTCCCGTTTTCAAACTCAGAACACATGAAGTCATTGTTTTCTTTTGCACAACGGGAGAGGCGGAGAAAATCTGGTACATGACAAAGAGGTGTGAACAAATCAAAACATTTCGGAGAATTAGTCAAAACCATTAACAGATGCAAAGACAATGATTTCCTTTTGACGCGGCGCTTTGAAGACGAAATGCACGGCCGTGATGACTCTTTTCCATGACTGCCGTCCATCTGGACTCACAACTGTTTTTGTTTCTCGCTTTAATCGTGTGGAGCGTTGTAGTTTTTTTTTTTTTACGTTTTGGAAATAGTCGGAAGGAAACTTCCAGGAAGTTCTCGTGTAGCAGATTAAAGCAGGCAAACACTGAGCATTTTGTCTTCTTTCTCTTTGGCCCCCTCCACTTTCTCTGTTTTCCCCCTGGTGCAGTTGCTGTTGTCCTTGCAAGGGACTATAATAACGTGTTTTGACACCACCAGGTCTCCTGCAGTCATCTTCTTTCTGTTTTGCAGAACCCACAGAGTCGTCACGGCAGCGGAGCAGCAACACATTGCTTCACCAGTCCCCTCCTCCTCCTCCTCCTCCGTCTTCTGCTTCTTCTTCTGGCTAAAAATCAGTCCTGGTTGAACCTTTAAGGGTTCAGCGGGTTCAAACAACCCCAAGGGTGAGGTATGCCACTTTGGCTTTGTAGTCTGTAAATTGTTGTTTTCTATGCAGTAATGGGGAGAGGATGTAAATCTAAGCAGATGTCTGGTCAGTGAGTGAGTGAGTGGGAAACAAGTGACATGTAAATATGCGATATCTGGGGTCATTTCAATGTTTTCTCACATTTATGGGAAGTGCACGACATACGAGATCTAATTTGTTGGACTTAGAGCCCTTTGCCTGTGACAAATTATTGCATTTATGAACTCAAAGCCTCTCATTATTCATGGTTCCCAGAGGATCCTTAGTAATACTTTGGGGTTCACCGCATCACGACATAGACGTATAGGACGAATTCCCGTAAAATATGACGCTATTTTATATTTAAAGGTGCATTATGTAATAAATCTAAAGCATAAAATCCTCCTAATATGTCACAGAGACTCAGGAATAATGTTCATATAACAAACTGAACTCACCAACAACAACAGTACAGACAAAATATTTGCATTCAAAAAAATATTTTGCAGGCTGCAAATCATGTTTATGTTTTGAAATCATGTTTTTGGCATGCAATCATTGCAGTCAGTAGAGTCTCAGCTGCCGAGCAACCACGGGTTGCCAGTTATGTCAGAAAAAGAAACCTAAAAGACCTCTGTATTTTGAATTTGAATGTAGTAACTGTTTTTGGCCACATTCTTACAAATGGCACCTTTAACATCACTTATCACTAAACTTAAACCTTAACAGTTATCTTATTAATGTCCTCACTGAAATTAATGATATTTTTGAGCAATGCGTCCAGACGTGTACCGCCACCCGATGGTGAAGTTAGATGTTTCACACTGAAGCTTTAAGTGCAACTGGGGAAACAATTATTATGCAATTATTACATATTAAATGAATGGTATTTATGAACTTCAAATGGCAATTGTCAACACATGTGGCACAATACCGATATCTCACACGATATCAGTCCGATACAGAAGTTGTTAACAACACATTTGTGTCATTTCAGGCTTTTTTAAAGACATAATTCTCCACCTGTGGAACAAAATGATCTTCTCCCATAAAGGTAAATTGCTGGAATTTATTCACGTGTTTATGGATACCCGATCCAATGATTTTGACCAGTATCAGACCGATACCAATCCTCAGTATCGTATCGGCTCATGCCTAATTGTTAAGCGAAATTTGAGGCTGCCCCGTTAAAACAATCTGAAAGGAGCAAGGTTTAAAAGCTAAATCTGCGGTGCGTGTGTGAGCGTTTGTGTCATGGTGGATAAAATAAATGCGAGAGTGATAAATAACTAAGATAAAGAACCACATTAGCTGTAACGACACGTGAGGTTTCTGGGTTCCTTTGGCTGCCTCTCCCTCCATGACCTTGTCCACTTGTTTGACTGCTGTGCTCCAGCACTACATGAAGTGGACCGCTGACCAACTCTTTCAGTCCCATTCCAGCGCAGCGCTTCCCTAGTGTATCCTCCCTTTCACACGTGAGATAATTGAGAGCGGTCTACAGTTACAGTACATGAGTAGAGGGAGAGGCCGTATAACCCAGATTTTCTGTCCGAGTGGGTGTAGCCGGGAGGCATTTGTCAAGTAGATTAACTGAACCGAGCCTTGTACGTATGTGACGATTGTATATGTGGACCTCACTGGGCTTGGCCCTGTCGCAGGCAAAGGGCTCAGATTTACTGGCAGATTAGGTTTGATGTGGATCGCGGTGTCCAGACACGAACAATACCTCATCTGCTCTCTTTGTTATGCAACCCCGCGATGATTTATTTCATATGAGCACAACTTCATGTTATGGTTTTATTTGTTGGAAACGCAAAGGTTCTTAACACACTCGCTGTCATTGTGTCTCCTTGTTAGCAAAAACGACTGGATCCGACTGACCAGCGTACGTCTCCGTGTCTTCCTGGCCCAAAAAAATGTAAGTCACAATAAACATTTAAAGTAATAATGGCTAGTTTGAATGTCATCATTCACGTGGTTTTCATTTAGGTTGCAGCTTAAACACATTCAGAAAATTTAAGACTTTGTTTTGTTCTCGTACAGACCGATTTGACCTCTGTTTTCATTCTATGTCGTCATATTTCTTTATGCAATCTAAATGAGTTTGGAGTCACTTTCTTCTCGGGTTGGTGTCTAAAAACGATTGCTATCTTCTTGGAAATGGAAAGAAAATGGAGGCAAAACAACAGGTTTTCTTTGAGCCGCCGTCAATTACGGAAATATATTCAAATGTTTAGTCTTTTATTGCGAAAAACGCAATTTGAATCAGTTCTATTAACATGTTCTTAGCAGCCAAAACATCTCAAATTGGATAAATTTTACCCTGAATTAGCAAACGCTACTTTGCGCTAATGCTAATTTACGCTAAAACGCAAAATTTATTTTTTGTTATTAGGGTTCACTTTTCATTGTATGTCATTATATTTATGTAATCTAAATGAGTTTGGGGTCACTTTCTTCTCGGGTTGATGTCTAAAAACGATTACTATCTGCTTGGAAGTGGAAGGAATGGAGGCAAAACAACAGGTTTTTCTTTGAGTCGCCATCAATTACGGAAATATATTCAAAACATTTTTTTATTATTGTGTAACAAAACACTAATTTGCATCAGTTCTATTAACATGCTTTTAGCAGCCAAAGATTTGATCAGTTTTACATCTCAAACCGGATAAATTTGACCCTGTATTAGCAAACGCTACCTTGCGCTAATTTACGCTAAAATGCTAATTTATTTTTGTTATTAGGGTTCACTTTTCATTGTATGTCATTATATTTATGGAAATTAAATTAGTTTGGAGTCACTTTCTTCTCGGGTTGGTGTCTAAAAACGATTGCTATCTTCTTGGAAGTGGAAAGAAAATAGAGGCAAAACAACAGGTTTTCTTTGAGTCGCCGTCAATTACGGAAATACATTCAAATTTTCAGTCTTTTATTGTGTAACAAAACAATAATTTGCATCAGTTCTATTAACATGCTCTTAGCAGCCAATGATTTGATCAGTTTTACATCTCAAACCGGATAAATTTGACCCTGAATTAGCGAACGCTAATTTGCGCTAACGCTAAACACTTAAAAACATACACCTGTGGCTAAAAAATAGACGTTTCTCGTGCTTTCAGTAGGTTTTGCTGGAGGAACCCTGCAGGGAAAGAAGGTGCCACATTTACAAATAGACCTCCAGCTGTAAGAGGAATGTCACAACCTGTGTTTCGGAGCAGTAAATTCTGACATAATTACAGTGGCGCTAACTCAGACATCGAGGTGAAACAACCACCTTGGCCGGGGGAAAACGATCAGTGCTTAACGTCGTGTCTGGGACACAGATTTTTAGGATGGGCTCGTAAGAGCAAGAATGTGAGAAATGTATGAGTTCTCTGACCTTTATGAAGGTGAAGCAATGAGCTGACATCATTACCATAGCTGGCGTGTGCGTACATGCAGACACGGAGGCCAAAGGAAAGTAGACACAGGTCAAATTAGGGGGAGAGTCGGTTCTGTGCTGTGTAAATACTTGTGTTTTCTTGACGTGTAAAACACACGTCAGAGATTGTGAGTGTTGAGAGGATAATGAAAAAGCAACGTTCAGAGATAAACTGGGAAGAAATGGTTCCAACATTTATACTTTCTTGTTAAACGCAGAGGAAAAGATGGCTGCCACTCATGCAGCCCATTTCCTATGTAGAGCATCTGGCTCTGTTCAACTCTCATTTACAAGCATCTTCAAAAGCTCATTGACTTAAAGTCACCTTGACTCGGGAACAGGTGATAGCATCCTACGTATCGACAACATTTTTCCACAAACCAAGATTAACTAAGGTTAATTTGCTGCAGGTCTTGGCTTTATTTCGATCCCATATAGATACTTAAAGGCACCATATGTAAGAATGTGGCCAAAAACGGTTACTACACTCAAATTCAAAATACCGAACTGCCCATCACTCTATACCTGCCAAACAAAGAATACCAGGTCCTTTGAGTATAGTGTATTGTATATTGTGTATTGTGTCTAGCCTGAACTGACACCTTCCTACAACATCCGCAGGAAGTCGGCTCCCCGATACCTACAGTAGACAAAGGGGTGTGAAAACACTGCCTGGAATGGCAGACTCTTTGTCTATTGGAGGAATGCGAAAGGGGAGTTGCTCCTGTGATGATTGACCTTTTCCTTGTAACGAAAATAAAAATGTGTCGGCTGGCAGAAGTTTCTCTATATAGAGAATTTACACAACAATATGAATATTATTCCTGAGTCTCTGTGACATATTAGGAGGATTTAATGGCCAATTGCTTTAGATTTATTACATAATGCACCTTTAATGGGGCTGTTATTTATATGTTTACCTCCATATGTCTATGTGTGTATGTTTTCGCTGTCTACATCAAGACAGCGAATACACATATTTCCCTAAAATGTCAAACTAAACCTTTAAAATCGTTATTTTTTCCTCCGTCGCTCTGACAACACCGTTTCCTGCCTTCGTTCCCCCAAAGCGTCAAACTTTCCCCCAGACATCTGGGATTATTCAGAAAATAAACCCTACATCCTGTTTTTCACCACGACGCGCTAAAATAAGCCAATAAAGTCAATAAATAAATTGACTCATAAACTCAATAATTTGAGTTTACTGAGCGTATGAATGGACAGGGAGGGAAGTGCTGAAATGACTTTTTCCTATAAACAATGTGGTGCTGCCACCATGTGAAATAATAAAAGCAGTGCAGCACAGTGGGACACATTATCTTTACATTTAAGGTAAACCTGACAATAAATCTGTCAGCGTGAGTGGAAACATCTAAAGGCAGGAAGCCTTTTTTATTCCTCCTGGGGCATTTCTTTCTCTCTTTCTTTTCACAGTCTGTGTCGCGCTGTATCCTGTTTTTCTTCTGCGACTAAACCACCAACAAACAATACAAGGAAGGGGGTCTGCATGCTCTCTGTCTAGACCATGGTGTTGTCCCGGCTGCGGCGTGGAAGCAAAACAACAGCCGTGACCCTTGACCTCTTCTCACTGAGGCGAACGAGACAATTAAAAGTCCTATTAGTCCGGGTTCATCCTGTGAATTATGTCCTCAAACCATCATTCCACCTATTTAAAGTTTAGTTTTTTTGCTGATAAGCTGAAAAAAAAAAACATTTTGTACAATGCAATGGCGTATTCAAGTCAATAGAGGGCACAATAACACAACTATCCAGTGGGTTTTTTGAGGTCACCTTTATTTCATGGCACAATATAAGACGGTTATTGAACTATAGCTTTCTCAAAGGTGTGCGTAAAATCAGCTGTGATCATATCCACCTTCCTGTGTTTATTAACCTGTGGTGCTGTAATAAACACATAGAGAAATAACCTCACTATTATCCTCTTGCTTCATAACAAGAAGCAAGAGGAGCCTTGACATGTGTTGATCATTCCAAACCAAGCGTGGCCCGGAGAGATGATAGTGACACCTATAGCTGTCTGTCTTTGAAGACTCTAAGACTAATTTGATATTGCGCTTTCATACGGGCTGCAGGAAGAAAAGAAAAGAAAAGAAAGAGTGCAGCCAGTGTCAAAGTAGGTATAGGGGCAGACTTTCTGGAGCCCGGCTTCCCTCATACCCCTCTGACGACCTGTCACTGGTCAGAAGGACTTTGGGTGAATTCCAATTTCTTGCTTAACCCTCAATCTTAACCCTCAATCTCAGAAATGCTGCGCTCCCTCTAGTGCAAGTGCTGTCCCCGATTCTCAGAGAAATTAAGTCGAGGGCCGAGCTTAAGGGCTGCATCGCCCTCAATATTGAGATTTTCCGAGACCACCCTTGGGAGCAAGGGCTACCCAGAATGCATTGCAATGCGTGTTTTTCCATAACAAAGATGGCGCCGAAAAGCAGCGGAAAAACGAGTACGCTACAAATTAAGTATTTTCTTTGCTAATAGAGATATAAAAATGATGAAAATTAAATGTATTATCTTAGTTTAGGCCCATATTATTGATTACTTACGTAACATTTATTTTTTATTTTACGATGCTATGGTTTACCCTTCAATAAGCCGTGGTGTGTGGTAACTCTCAGCTGAATATGTCCGTGGTTGTGGTATTTGTATGAGTATCATCTTATAACTAACTGACAACCTAATAACTTGACTGACAAACGGATCGTAATAAATAATCGTGACGTAAATACGTTCTTCTTTTTTGGAGTTAAAAAAGAAGAATGCAGCTTATTTCGCGTTATTCTGCCCCCTACAGTCTGAAGACGTATCTGCATTTAAGGGGTGTCCCATTTCTAAGTGACAAAATAACCCTCAACATTTGGTTTTGAGGGCCAGTTAAGATTTGAGCTTGAGGGTTAAGATAGGAATTGGAATTGGCCCCTTAGTCTCTCCTAGCAGATGATGTGATAGAGAAAAGGAACGCAATCAAACACAGAGAGGGAAAGGAGAACGACAGAGAAGGGGGTTGAATTGAGAATAAAGACAACAGGAGTGAGACAGGAATAAAGTGTGAGTAAGTAAGGTAAAAAAGAACGAGACAAAGGAGTGAGAGAGAAAGTGAGAGAGCAGAGCACAGAGTCTTAACCCTGAGGCGTTGTTTCTCCGTCTGCGCTCTCTCTCTGTGTGTGTGTGTGTGTGTGTGTGTGTGTGTGTGTGTGTGTGTGTGTGTGTGTGTGTGTGTGTGTGTGTGTGCGGACGACGCCAGCAGCCGTGTCATACACAGCTGAAGACAATCTCTGTCGGCCAAAGAAGAAGAAGTAGAAGAAGAAGCACATCTGGATTTCTCATAATGAAATCCAGTCGGGCTGCAAAGTTTTAACTGTGCAGAAAAAAAAACAAAAAAAAAAAACAGTAGAGCGTATTCACTTTAAAAAAAAAAAAAAAGACAAATTCATGAGAAACTTTATGTGCACGCATGCGAGCAGACTCTCTGCGACGTGTAGAAGCAATGACCTCCTGCATTGGTGTGTGCCACAGGGTTAGGAATCTGTTGTTTCACACACACACACACACACTGCAGAGCTGTCCAATCCTCTGCATGTGCCACATATCCTCCACTTCTTCCCCCTCCTCCCCCTCCTCCTCCTCCTCCTCTTTTCAACATCCTTGCACAATACCGAGGAGCTGCACTCAGGTTACGTGTTCAGGTTGGACCTCTCGATTGCTCCCCGGGGCTGAGTGGAGTGGAGAGAGAGAGGTGGAGGAGGAGGATGATGGAAGGAAGGCCCACAATAACAGTCTGTTTCCTTGCATGTCGAGGCCTGCAGCCTAACCTACTGCACCTGTTGTGGAGGGTCACGGTGACATGTGTGAGGGGAGGCGGGGAGTGTAGGGTAGGGTGGAAAGGGCTTAGGGGAGTTGTGGAGGGGGGGAGGGGGGAGGGGGGGGCACCTGTATCATGGCCCAAAGCCAGCTGGATCTGGACAAACCTCAGTGCACTTTGTCAGTATCCAGTCTGTGCACTTGACAACCCCTGTAGCCACGCTCTGACGTGTGTGTGTGTGTGTGTGCGTGTGTGTGTGTGCGCGCCACTCGGCAGTCTTACGAGGTAATTGGGTAAAGTGTGTAATAACGTTGGTCACGCGTATCTGCGACCCGACCACGGCTGCTGGGTTAACCGTGACCCGGGCAGAACCTGCGTGTACGAAGAATAGATGAGGATCTGTTTATGATTTTTTTTTTTGGGAGTGCTGTGGATGGGGGTGGGGTGGGGGGGGGGGATGATGTGAGCGGAGCTGCAGTAGCAGTCACGTTTAAGTTTGGTTTCAGCTACAGGATTGTGTTATGAATCACTCACACCCCCTCTATTTTATTGGTTTCTGTGTAAACGCACGCTGTAGTAGCAGGTTTGCTGCACTGTAACGTTTAAAGGACTCATATTATGGCCTATTTCTACAAGTTAAGTTCCCTGGTGTCCTAATGAACATGCCTGTGACATGCTTTGGTCAAAAAACCTTAAGGATGAAGCACCACAGCAGTTCAATCACCCTGTTCAGAACGCTCGGTTTTGAGCGCCTGTCTCTTTAAATGCAAATGAGACGCAGGAAACTACGTCAGCATCAGTTAGCATTTGGAAAAGCTCTGACAGCTAACAGCAGTTAGCATTTGGAAAAGCTCCGGCAGCTAACAGCAGTTAGCACTTGGAAAAGCTCCGGGAGCTAACAGCAGTTAGCATTTGGAAAAGCTCGGGCAGCTAACAGCAGTTAGCATTTGGAAAAGCTCCGGCAGCTAACAGCAGTTAGCACTTGAAAAAATTCCGCCAGCTTACAGCAGTTAGCATTTGGAAAAGCTCCGGCAGCTAACAGCAGTTAGCATTTGGAAAAGCCCTGGCAGCTAAGAGCAGTTAGCACTTGGAACAGCTCCGGCAGCTAACACCAGTTAGCATTTGGAAAAGCTCCGGCAGCTAACAGCAGTTAGCATTTGGAAAAGCTCCGGCAGCTAACAGCAGTTAGCACTTGGAAAAGCTCCGGCAGCTAACAGCAGTTAGCATTTAGAAAAGCTCCAGCAGCTAACAGCAGTTAGCATTTGGAAAAGCTCCGGCAGCTAACAGCAGTTAGCATTTGGAATAGCCATCTTTTGCCGACTCTAGCCGGCACATTGCCGTCATATATAACATGTATCCACTGGACACGTAAATCCTCTGAGGCTGGAAGTTTGTGTAGAACTCTGTGCTGCACTGTGCAGCCAAGAATACAACACTTTGCGGACTTCCGCTCTCCCGGATACTATTGTCGTCGCCTGCACTCTCACGTTTCTTTTTTTTTTACGGACAAAGTAAATTGATAACAATTCTAGGAATTGTACCTGCGCAAGTCATCTTTTTCACACTTTGCCTATTCCAGAGTCCCAAATATATTCAATTATTAAAATGATTAAAAAGTAGATTTTTGGCATAATTTATCCCCTTTAAAGTAAAATGGCTTTACGGGACGTAGACTCTGGTGACGTCTCTCCTCATAACCCATCACAGTTGCGTTGCAACAACGCTGTGGAAACCCCGATGGCACAGAAACGTGATCTTTCCAAGTTTCTGTCGACGGCCGCGCGTCTTGCCCACATTCCTCCTCCAGGGCACTGAGGCTTTTTCTCGCTGTACATGTGACTGACTGACTCGACTGTGCCACACTACCACAACAGAGAGGGGGGAGGGGGGGAGGTTCACTCTCATCTGTCACTTCAGACAAGAAGATGAGCAATCTCCTTTCGGGGGGGTTTGCCGAGGCATTTTGTGATCCTCGATGACATGTTTTCAACACAGTTCTTCAGAGAGCACTCTCTGGGGGGAGGGGGGGGGTTGGGTTGACTCTCTCTCTATTAAGACTCTCCCTCTCTGTCGCGCCCCCTTCTTTCTAAAACTCCTAAAGCTCTGATTGCCATATTAGTGGAGCTGTGTGACCACATCATCAAGAGCAGCGAGCGTAGCAGCGAGAGCTTATTATCTCTCATTGCCTCCTCCAGGAACAGGAAATGAACTAAGCAAAGTCTCGGGGCCGTTCCAGGGCATTAAATCTCCGAGGGTTTCGCACTAGATCGACTTTTTATACCGGCTAACCAAAACATAATTATCCAATTCCCTAAATACATTTGCATAAAAGTTGTTTTGGACATGCTAAGGTACGCTTCGATATTTAGATAAGCTCATTATGCAGATCAGATGATTGACAGTGACTAAAGTGTAGGACTAGCAGCCTTGTCGAGCGAACCTGCCGTATGTAAACAAGTCTCCATGCTGCTGTCATGGGGCATTACCAGAGGCGCAGCTTGTGAACAGGCAAGGCAGGCAACTGCTTGGGGCCCCCGGGCTGATAGGGGGCCCCCGACACTCGGAGCCTGAGGGCTGTTTTTACTGAAATGTGCAGTGACCAGCCGCCTCCCCGTCCCCCTTAAACAACAATGGGCGATTTGCAATGACATCTCAGTAGGAAACCTCCCCCTAAAGGGGCCCCACCTCACTTTAACCTGTGTGAAGTTATCAGTCTGCAATTTGGAAAACGAAGAGGATTATTTACAGTGTAATGCATTTTTACTCAGTTTATATATGTTTTTTTAAAAGCTATTTACAGTATTTTATTGTTCTTTACATTTATATTTCCACATAACTTTTTAGTTATTTCATTCATTTTGGAAAAAAACAAACAGTGGTTGGAAGGGCCCCCTCGGAAACTTTTGCCTAGGGGCCCCTACAGACTCTAGAATCGCCTCTGGGCGTTATACCGCTCACTACGACCACCCTTTCCCCTTCACTGTGTCACTTTCTATTAAACGCTCCCTCTTTTTTCACTTCATGCCTTCACTCACTCCGCATCTCTACCTCCTCTCAATCATGTCACCTCTCGACTCCTTCTCTCCTCCTCCTCCTCCTTCTGTTTGACCGTAGTCCGCAGTTGTCGTCGGACAAGGCCGTCTCTGTCTGAGCACTTAGCCTGTGTGAATGCACGGTCTATGTGTGCTGTTGATAACTGTTGATATCAGTGTGTGTGTGTGTGTGTGTGTGTGTGTGTGTGTGTGTTTAAGCACGCCTGGGCTGAGCCTTGAGGGCAGTCCTCCCTTTGTCCTCCCAAACATCTCCCAGAGATGGATGTGTCTCTGGGGGGAATTGGCCCCCAGAAGAAAAAGCACCTCCAGCTCTCTCTCATATTAAATTCTGCTGAGCAAATACAATCTACCAGCCTGCTCTCCCCTCTCCCCTCTTCCCTTCCCTCCTCTTTTTTTTTTTTTTTTTCCTCCTGTGTTTTTGAGAGGAACTAATTTAATGTGCACGAGAGGGAGAAGCAACAAAAGTGAAGAATCTTTCATAAAAAAGCATTTATCGTGCAGTCGGCAAAGCTCACGTCGTGGATCGGATATCTTTGACCAAATGCTTCAGTTCCTTTTGTTGACACATTTGGATGTCATGCCCCCCCCACCCCCCCCTCCTCCCCCCTCCTCCCCCCCTTCCTCCTCTAGCCTTTTCCATTACGCTCCTGGCTTCCTTGCCCTGTTTTGGGGGCCAGTGACTGTTATAAACCCATCCTCATAACAGACGAGGAAAGAAGATTCAGAAAACAGCTAACCTCCCCCCACCTCCGTCCTCCTCAACTCTCTCCAACCGCATCCACTTGCCTCTCCCTGATTTTTTTACTCCACTCCACTCCACTCCACTCCTCCCCCAGGCTCAAGGCACGGCACCTGTGGGCCCCTCCTCCTCCTCCCTTCCTCCCCTCCCGTCCTCCCGTCCTCCCAACGATTAACTTTTTCACTCCCCCTCAGTCTGGCAGCGCGCCTGTTGCACTGACACAATCACGGCTCTTTTGCATGAGAGGGAGTGCCTGTGTTTTCCATGCCTCGCTGATTTGTGTGTGTGCAGGGAGAGACGCGTGCATTTGTGTATGAAATCGAGGGAGTGATTAGACACACACGCGCACACACGCGTGCACACACACGCACACATCTCTGCATGCGCAACACAACAAGTCAGACAAAGCGTGGAACCTGCAGATAAGCGAGTGAACTCGGGGTGATTCAACTCTCGCAGCACTGACCTCCGACCCTCAGGGAACTCCACTCCTCCACTCTTAGAAATAAGGGTTCCAAAAGGGTTCTTCTACAAGGGCTGAGGTTCTACCTGGAACCATGTGCAGGGTTCTTTAGAACACTAAGGGTTCCAGTAAGAACCATTTTGATCCAGAGAACCCTTTAAAACCCCTTTCCTGAATTTTAAAAAGGTTCTTGGCTTCTCCTATGAGGACAAGCCAAAGAACCTTATGTTCTACTTACCAACCTTTGACTGTAAATATAAAATAAAGCTCTTTCTTTTGAAAAATCCCACCAGCCAAATACAGTAAATTTCAAAATGGCGCCATTTCCAACCGTCTTTTCTATCAGAATGTCATTTCCTGGCCCGATTTTTGTGTCAAATGATCGGTAAAAATTCCAATTAATAAATCAGAAATTGTTTTTATATCTTTCTGCCATTCACTCTTCTCATGTTCAGGTTATAATTGGTTATAACATGTTGTTTGTTGTGTGCCATGATGCATGTTCAGTAGTAAGCAAAGGATTCTGCTCCTCATGAGCAAATACATTGACCATTTTTGTACATAATGTTGTGTTTGTGCATATTTTGTACATTATTTGAGAAAAATATTCTGAGTAAATGGCAGAAAGAGATATAAGAAGGATTTCCGATTTATAAATGTGAATTTCTACCAATCATTTGACACCAAAATCACTGAAATCGGCCCCCGGAAAATGAAATTCTGACGTGAAAAGGCTTAATGGGATTTTTCAAAAGAATGATCCAGGAGGTACAGTCACAATAATCTGCTCTACTGTCCTCCATCCAGAGGCGGTTCTAGAGTCTGTAGGGGCCCTAAGCAAAAATTCCCAGGGGGCCCTTCCTTCCAAACAGTGTTCAACACCATTATGTTACAAATAATCTGACACCAACGAAAAATGTATAAGTTCAAAAATATATTTTTTTCAAAATGAATGAAATAACATGGAGAAACCTTGTAATTGAAAAGTATGTGGAAATATAAATGTGAAGAACAATAAAATACTGTAAATAGCTTTTAAAAAACGATATATAAACTGAGTAAAAAAGATATGCATTACACTGTAAATAATCCTCTTCATTTTCCAACTTGCAGAACGATAACTTCACACAGGTTAACGTGAGGTGGGGCCCCTTTAGGGGGGGTTTACTACTGAGATGTCATTGCAAATCGCCCATTGTTGTTTAAGGGGGACGGGGAGGCGGCTGGTCGGCTGGTCACTGCACATTTCAGTAAAAACAGCCCTCAGGCTCCGAGTATCGGGGGGCCCCTATCGGCTCGGGGGCCCAAGCAGTTGCCTGCCTTGCCTGTTCACAAACTGCGCCTCTGCTCTCCATCGTCACTCGTTGCCCTTCTTTGACTCCGTATATTTGTCATGTTATCGCACAGAGAACGGCTGTGGAGCTCATTCCGACGTGATTTTTACTAGTAAAGGGAGATTTTATATAGCCCTGCACCTGCTCTCTAGTAAATGGCACTATAAAACAGCTGTGGATGTAAAACTTAATTTCCACATCCCCATGACCAAAGCTTGCCAGGTTATCCTCCTCCTCCTCCTCCTCCTCCTCCTCCTCCTCCTCCTCCTCCTCCTCGACTCTTTGTCACTACTTTCCCTTGATTGAAACTGATGAGTACAAGCAGTTTTGCAAAATCATTCTGCCTTCTCTCCTTCCTGGCACCTGGGGCTGCATGGCATCGCCCCAAACACATGGTTTTAATTTCCCTTCTGTGCTCGCTCTGTTCTTTCTTTCTTTCTTTCTTTCTTTCTTTTTTTTCTCTCTTCATCCACTTGTTTTGTAGTTCTGTTCCAGCCCTCGCGTATGTAAATTCACACTCGGTAACCCCATATCAAGACAGAACATAACTTTAAGACTATCTTGTCACACACAGGATTTGATGGATTCCCTCTCGCTCCCTCCGCCATGTGGCATCGATTGGACTGTTGTGATCTCGCTGTCAGCCGCGCAGTCCCTCAAGGTTAGGCAATAATAACGCATCGCTCACGGCCCCGCGGCTCATCTACTGTTTCCACTGCACATCTTCGAGGAGCTGTGCAGTGGTTTTCACGAGTAGAAAAGCTGCCAAGGAGCAATCACTCTCCTCGGTTTCCTCAGTATTGACTCGTGTTCTATACGGCACATGGATTAACTGCATCTGTTTCCCTGCAGGATCTGAGGACCCAGAAAAGAAATCCAGAGGAGAATTAATCCACGTTTTTGTTCAATATTTGCATATATATATATACACTCTTAGAAATAAGGGTTCCAAAAGGGTTCTTCTACAAGGACCGAGGTTCTACCTGGAACCATTTGCTTCTGAAAAACCTTTTTCAAGGGTTTTTCAAGGCTTCTTGGTAACAACAGAAAACTTTAAAACCCCTTTCCTGAATAAAGGGTTTGAAAAGGGTTCTTTGTGAAACCTTTATAAAAAGGTTCTACCTGGAGCCAAAAAGGGTTCTATGAGGACAAACCTTATAGACGAACCTTATATTATGGTTCTACTTCGCACTTTTATTTCTAAGAGTGTATGTACACTGCCGTTCAAAAGTTTGGGCTCACCTATACAATTTTCTTGTGTTTTCCATTAAAAGTCACACTTTTATTCATCAAAAGAGTTGCAAAATGAATAGAAAATATAGTCAAGACATTGACAAGATTAGAAATAAGGATTTTTATTCAAAATAATACTGTTTTCAGCTGTGCTAACATCATTGCACAAGGGTTTTCAAGGGTTTTCTAATCATCCAATAGCCTTCTAACGCCATTAGCAAACACAATGAACACTGGAGAGATGGTTGCTGGAAATGGGCCTCTATACATTTACACACTTAGAAATAAGGGTTCCAAAAGGGTTCTTCTACAAGGGCTGAGGTTCTACCTGGATCCATTAACTTTTGAAAAACCCTTTCCAGAAGAAAGGGTTTTTCAAGGGTTCTTGGTGGAACCCTCCAGGTGGAAAGGGTTCTCCTATGAGGACAAGCCGAAGAACCTTGAAAAAAAGTGCTTTTCCTTAAAAAATAAGGACATTTCTAAGTGACGCCAAACTTTTGAACGGTAGTGTAAATATATGTGATTGTAGCCACTATGAGCTTCCAAAATACACACTTTAAAGGTGCATTATGTAATAAATCTAAAGCAACTGGTCATAAAATCCTCCTAATATATCACAGAGACTCAGGAATAATGTTCATATAACAAACTGAACTCACCAACAACAACAGTACGGACAAAATATTTGCATGAAAAACAATATTTTGCAGACTGCAAATCATGTTTATGTTTTGAAATCATGTTTTGGCATGTGGCGCCACCTACTGCCGCCTACCAATCATTGCAGTCAGTAGAGTCTCAGCTGCCGAGCAACCACGGGTTGCCAGAAAATGAAACCTAAAAGACCTCGGTATTTTGAATTTGAACGTAGTAACTGTTTTTGGCCACATTCTTACATATGGCGCCTTTAATAAAATGGCATGAAGGTATAATAAAACAATACACACTGTAACAAGTCTGTGAGCTGAATCTGATGGGAGAAAGTGCTTTTTTTTTTTAGTGTGCATGTTTTGTTTTTTTTTGCGATCAGCGCTTCACAAGCCGTGTGATCTTCAAACAGTCGACCGTGACCACAAGTAGCGGCTAATCCCCGTCATGTGACCATTTAGCAATTTGAAAGACGCGAAGACCCGGTGATTAAAGTGGCGAATCTCCTTCATCAAAAGGAGCCGCTATGCGACGGCTGCTCTCGAGTCACGCTGACTTGCTTTAATCTCGCTCTCTAATTAGGCACCAGAAGAGAAAACGGACACACACACACACACAAAAAAAAAAAAGCCCGAGATGCTTTTGTTTTCTGAAATGACTTGAACGTGCAGATTCGTGCAATAACTGCACGTTGTGGAAAATGATGTCTGACATGAACAACAATTACACTGTGGGTTTTTCTCTCTCCCTCGCTTGCCGGAGACGGTTTTTTACACAAAGACTCAACAGGTACGACAAAATGCTGTCAGCTGGCTACTTTCCAATTAAGAAAACTCGGACCTATTATGCATCACCTGGATGCTGAGCACTGGCCAACAAAAGCCCCCCCCCTGCTTGGACAAAGGATTACGTCCCCTATGGCCACAAACCTTCTAATGGGACAGTGATTATAAACGAGCACAATAGGCCGTCGACTGTGTGCACGTGCACGCGTGTTTTTTGCGTGTGCACGAGAACGCTCGCTTAAGTGTTTGTGCACTCTGTGTGAACTAATCCATAATTAAAACCTTTTTGGATTGTTCCTACTGCTCCCATTAGTCAAACAATGTATTAAAAATAAAGAAGGATTAGGCCTAACTAATAGAAGTAAACAAAGGCCATATGAACTTACTCAGCAATTAGTGATTAGTATGTGAACATGTTGTAATATTTATCCGCTAAAGAGCCGCTTTGTCCCTCGGGAGGCTGATTTACTTCTTTCTGTGATTGTTTTTGATCTGCTAATAGATGTATTACCTAACCACATTTTCGTTGCCATTTTTCAGAATCGATTACTGCAAACCTGTTCTCTTCTGTGCTCTTGAAAGACATTCGCGTGCGACTACAGTGGCTGCAAAACAATGTGTAAAGTAAGTCCACCTCTCGCTTTGTCCACAGCTCTAATCACCCTGTCATTTAAATAATGGTCTCATTTTTGTTCCACAGAATCAAGACGCCGCTCATGAAACTGCAAATCAAAGGATTCAAACTAGCGGGAACATAACGTTTTTGCCAATTCATCCACTAGATGGTAAGTCATTTCTATAAGTCAAAACTGTATTCTCTTATCACCGTAAATATCTATAACATCTATCTTTGTAGTAGTTATATATCGGAAATATTTCATTTGTAACATTTGTTGACCATTGACACCTGAACCATGCTGCTAGCATTGCTACATAGTAATGCTGGGCACCTTAAAGCTCACATAGAGTGGTCCTGTTACGCATAATGTGAGTTATGAAGGTCTACTTACATACATGAACTTGTTTTTATGGTCAAAAACCTCCTAGTTGCTGTAAACGAGCGGATAGAAATCTCTCTTTACTGACGCTCTCCTCAGCCCGCGGTGTTTCAGACTGAAATCTCACCCCCAGAAGACAGACTGTGTTGTGATTGGCCAGCCAGCGTAGAGCCTTCCCAACTGTCTTGTGATTGGCCGATACCGGGGAAGTGACATAATCAGCACACCAGCGTCATGTTTAGATGCCGCGGCACCGGAGTCCAGGCACCGTTTACCATTTAGGTCCGTTAGCTGCGTTAGCTCCTTTAGCGCCGTTAGCTCGCCAACAGTCGAACTGGAACGTTTACGTCTGTTAAACGAAAAGAGCAGCGCTACAAATAACCAGCGTACCTGTGTGCTGTGTATGTGTGCCTCTGTTTTTTAAAGTTTAGCGTTAACTTTAGAGACTAATTTTAACAAATCGGGAGTCGCGTAAACATGACGTCGCGCGCGTCTTTTTTCTGGTCAGTCGTTGTGGAAACGTGCCATGCATTAACGTTGGCGTTCACCCGGCACTACTAGAAAGTCATTGCATCCATCAAAGGTCATCAGAGGTTATGTGTTAAACGCAAAGTTTGTTTGTTCGCAACGTAGCACAGAAAGGGAAGGAAAGATGTTGGTAATGTGGACACAAAAAAACTGAGCAGCCTTAGGGGCAGGTTTACACTCAACGAGCGCCTTCACTAGGTAGTGGCGTAATTGAGCCATAGCTAAATGTTGTGGCACTGAACTGCAGAAGAATGCTTGACGTCTGATGGAGAGGATTTGCTTCTCTTGCACCGTTTGCCAGTCAGACTTTCTAATCTCTGGCAGCAGCGGTCTGACCACTGGTGCCAGCTGTGAACAGAAGTCCCTCATTAGCACTGTTTTTCACGTGACCAGGCCGCGTGGCCCGCAAGCGACGCGCGAGAAAGGTTTGCACAGCTATGCTTCTTTGGACACTGCGCTGGCTTCCATTCATTCACACAGTCTAAGAGTTGTCCCTGACCTTAACCATTAACCTAAACCTAACCAGAATTCAAATCTTAGCTTTAAACATAGCAAATTCTATCTTTTTTTGGCCTGCATAAGGGACTATTGGTCCTGACAAGGTCTTAAATAGGTAACAAATACAAGCTCACACACACAGACGCACACACACAAACCACACCACACCACATGACCAGATGAAGAGGAACCATTGTTCGACATCACAGGACATTTAACCACAGACGCACACAATTCTTCCTCTGCATTTGCCATTTGTGAGGAACCAGCCAGAGTTGTGCTAATATATCGGCGGCTTACATGCTTCCACATGCTTTCACTGCCCGTAAACATACAAATCCCCTCTGTGTTCACGTCTGAATCTATGGGGGCGTCTGTGTGCATCTGGCTTTCTATAAGCATGACAGAAATCAGTGTTGTGTCACACAAATGCATATAGAGATCTGAACCGCACAGATGAACCACCCCCCGCCTCTGCATGCCCCTTGGCCCCGACTCGAGTTTGTTCAGTCCTCATAGAGCTGTCAGACTGTGGCAGGCAGTGACAGTGGCGGGCCATTAGCTTATCGAGCTAAAAGTGAGCGAGGTCAAACCCCTGACCCCCCGCGAGTCTGCGGTCCGAACGGGACCCAGGGATCAGGGGTGAAGAGGTCACGGGGGGGGGGGGCGGAGACATTTGACCATGTCTTTCTTTCTTTGGAGACCAGTAACAAGACAAACATTTTCAGCTATGATTTATGAGCCACTGGACCTTTTGTTCACGCACGACGATCATTTAAGGCTTAAACCAAGTACTTGTCGACTGGTAAATGTAAAAATTCTCTACGAAACTAAGTCAAAACCATAACTTTTGTTATTGCTGCTGCTTGACAAAGTGTGATTGTCACTACATTATCTACTGAAGTGATGATGTCTTAAGTGGAACAGCCATTTAAACGCTATATGTAATGCACTTTCCTGTCTAGAGGCGCTTTGTTAGAGCAACTCTGTTTGTTTGTAAAAGTGCTATAGAAATATATTTGGTTTGGATTGTATATTTCAGGTGTGCTAATGGTACAACAACACTGCATTCATTTCAGGCACTGCTCTGCATAAATGTAGCTGATTTTTGTAGACTTGAAATGGCTCTGTCAAGCAATACTATCAGACCTGAGTGAGGGTTGTTTGTGTGTAACACTCAGTTACAGTGTGAGCGGGGGTAAAAAGTGCAACAAGTGTTTTTGTCCCGTCTAACTGCTGAAAGACTTTCTGCGAACACTTCATTTTCAGCCGTATTCGCTTTACTAGCGCAATGTTGCTATTTCCTCCGTCTGTCTTTGACTCAAATAAATAATTTGCTCTGTACAAAGCAGGAAAGTTAACTTAATCGGCGTTGTATGCACTCGTCTGAGGATGTTTGAATGCAACGGGCAGTTGTTTAGATTTAAAAGTAGCCCTTAATTCCAATACCTCTGTGCAAAAGCAACTTGTGCATAGCCTGTCCTTTCTAGAAGCGTGTTTCTCCCTGTAAGCTCACACTTCTGACTGAAACTCCGACAGGTGTTGTGTCTTTGTTACACAGTAAGAACACACAGCTGTGCGGCTTGAGTGTAAAAAACCACAGACACTCTAGGGAAATGCACCTGTGACAGAGCGAGATTATGAGCCCTCCCCGTGTCAAAGCCTGACCTGGCAACCACATCCCCTCCTCAAGCACATACACCCAAAACCAGTACATCACACTGTCGCTGTACCTTGAGGTGTCTGGGGTGCTTCTGCATTTAAAGTACGACGACTAAAAGCCAGCCGAGGACAAGACTGACCAGTTGTTTGTTTTTTAAAAGATAACACCTATTGCGGTTGACGATCTTCGGGGGGGGGGAACGTCACCGCGGTTCCTGTTTTTCGCCGAGGTGCACAGCCGCGTGTCACAATATCGCCTCATTCCTTATAAAAACAAGCAAGTGCCACACTGTCACTTCCCCTCTTGCACCATGAACCCCTGCTGGCATCCTGTGTCGGTGATAAGCAATCCCCTGATACCTCGCAGCCCCACTCTCAGAACAAAAGAAGCACAGGAAGAGGTCAGGCACTTGCCACGCAAGCCTGCCAAGAAATCGTAGCGCTCCATATGTTTCATGTTGAGGCTAACTCATAACAAATCCCCTGACTGCACTGTGCAGTCGTATACAATTAGGGGAAATACAACTTACTTATAGATGGGCCAGTGTTGTTTGGCTTAGGTAACGATGATATACCTGCACACTGTCAAATATTGTCAGTCTGATCATCGTTCACCCGGCGCTCTCACTGACCTACTAATCACAGTGTTTGTTGTGACTGTGCACATGAGCAGGGTGCACATGCTTTGCACTTTACGAAGTCGGCTGTCTCACCTCAGAGAAAGCAATCGTCCGTCAATGCTGTGACACTGTTGTTCTGCCTTATGGGTTGTAGTAGAGTTACAAAGACGCTATTTAACCAGAGTCAGAGGGTACGAGTCTAATGCTTGCCAGGGTCAACCAGGGCCAGGTCGTTCTTCGCTTAAAGCGGCCATAGAGTGGTCCTATCGCACATATATGTGAGTTATGGAGGTCTACTTACATACATTAACTTGTTTTTATGGTCAAAAACCTCCTAGTTGCTGCAAACCAGCCGATGTAAATCTCTCCTCACTGAAGCTCTCTTCAGCCGGGCCGTTTCAGACCGAAAATCGAGAGCTTTCCCGACTGTCTTGTGATTGGCCAAGTACCTGGAAGTGACGTAAATTAGCACGTCAGCTCTCAGGAAGCGCAGCTCCCCCCTCTGGAACGGTGGATGCGCTGCTACTCATTATCAAAACATTGTTAAATGGCTTCGTCACGACTCCCCGCCTTGGTCCCTCATTGACCCGGAGAAACACCTCCACAACGGACGTTCTTCTTCTTCTTCTGCGGTTCAATGTACGCAACCGTATGTGCCCGGACTAGTGCCCGGAGCAGAAGGATCCGCTGTTCAGGAGACGGGAGCCTTAAGTCACGATTCCAGGCTTTTTCAGATCGCTTGCAGAGCCCGAGAATACAATAAAACCCCAGCGTTTTGAAACTTTAGGGCTTCATAAATGAGGTAATGGCGCAGATACACACCAAAAAACAGCGTTAATTGGAACTTCTGGTCTATGGGAGCTTTAACTCTTGGGAGTCTAGGTTAAGGTCCAGTAGTAAACAAACAGAAAAGAAAGAATCATACTTCTTTCGCCAGCTGCCTTGTCACAAACAATCTTCTCTTCGTAAACAATCACATCATCTGCTTGGGTCACATTTGTTTATTTTTGTCCCACTGCATGAAAAGATTATGCACAGTCACAGAAGGAATAAACCAAACCAGAGCACAAAGTATAAATAGTGAGGGTTGGTGTGTTTTTATCACCTGGTCCTCCCACTCAACCTCATGAATGTAGCAAATACCACTTAACAGAGACGCGCGGGGGGCAGAGGGGTGAAGTCGAAGTGGGGCGGTACCACGTTTGAAAAGCCATCTTCCCTTTAGCCAAACAACTGCCTGTTGAACATTAAGCCGACTCAGTGCAAAGGCAAACACCCCCAGCTGGGTCTGCAGTCTATGTAATCCCTCCTTGTTCCGTCCAACGCAAGACTGTTTCTGTATCATAAATCACCCGGGTGAACCAAGAGCTGATTAATAAAACTCAGGAGGGCAACACGAAACAGCTGTTTTCTCCCCCCCCATGAAAACCCATCAGTGATGGCTTATGAATCCCGAGAAGCCAGTTTCTTTTTTTGGTTTGGGGTATTAAATCTGAAACTGAACCCGTTCCAAAGCAACCCAGCGCCAGAGTCTTTCCACAACAGAAATAAGACAGATGTTGGATTGAGTTTGTACACTGGCAGATCAGCTGAGATCTGATCCAAACAGAGGCTTTTTTTTGAGATTCTGCACTCATCAGAACAGTGGGAAGGGAAGGGGAGTGTGTTGCAGTTTGAACTTCTTGGTTACCTCGAGGTCGCCACGGTCACTGCTGAACACTTACGGCCATGAAATACGGCCCCAAAATCCGAGTCCGGCAATAAACCCTGGAAGCGAAATTTAAACTCGGCGTTGGAAGCTGCAGTTGACAACGAATATGCACCTCGGTGTCCAGTTAGCAGTTTTATGGGCGCTTTCAATCTTTTTCACATGATCTTACAGTGTTCCATACTGTCCAAAGTGCAGAGGTGGAAAAAGTACTAAAAATATTGTACTCAAGTAAAAGTACCAATACTTTGATGAAATATTGCTCAAGTAGAAGTAAAAAGTAGTTCCTTTTGAAATGTACTTTAAGTAAAAGTTACTTAGTAACTTTGCGTGGGGTGTGAGGGTAGTAGAAATAATGACAAGGGGTCAGAAATCCCAAACTATTTTGGAGCTCACGAGCCCGGCGCGAAACGGGATATTACGTCACTTTTGGCGTAGCGCCCTCTATGTTCACGCGCCAGTGCTGGTGCTAACACATCGTCATTCGTCTGGTTTTGCTGTATATTTTCCCCCTGTAGGTCTTCATTGTGCTGAATTTGTATTTTTTACTCAGTAATGGATAGGATTTATTACGGAAGCGTATTGCATTCACTTGAAAAAAAAAAAAAAAAAATTCTCAGTAATTAATTTTCAGTTTGATTTTTTTAATAAATTTTTTTCTGTTTTTCTGACAATTTTTTTTTTCCCAGTTTTTCTGACAATTTTTTTTCTGTTTTTCAGAGTAAATATTTTTCTGTTTTTTGTGCAATTTTTTTTTTTCCCCGTTTTTCGGATTAATTTTTTTCTGTTTTCCGGAGTAATTTTTTTTCTGTTTTTCGGAGTAATTTTTTTTATAACATGTAACATTATGACGCCATGTTTTCTATCTAACGCGAGAGAACAAATCAAGCGTCTCTTTACTTGTAGCGGAAGTCCCGCCTCCTCTCTCTCCGCTTCGTCTGCTACGGCCGCGCTAGCTCGCCCTCTCCCTCGCCTCACGAACCTCATCTGCTGACACGGAGAAAGACGACGAGGACGACATTTGACCGGCTGAGGACACCGTAGCGCTCAGGGAAGGGAGGGGGTGAGCAGAGGAGCAGTTCTTTGTTGTAAATAACAGCCTCTCCTCTAGATGGCACTATAAACTACTTACTTCACCTTTAAAAAATACACAAAAAAAAGCATTCAATACAGTAACTTGAGTAAATGTATTTAGTTACTTAACCAATCGACATCGACACGACAATGGCCATCTTTGATGTTTCGTTGTACGCACTCCACATCCGTCTGTTCACTGTCGCGTGTCTTTACAAAGCAGCGTAATACTATTTCTGACTTGTGAAAACGTCGGTAACTTCGCCAGCGTCTGGATGAATCACAGACAAAAGAAAGAGGGAAGAGATGAAAGGCTAAATTGCATTGGAGATCCCTCTTTAGAACATCAAACGGCGAGCGTTTCTGACTGCAGTCAGCGGGGGCTCCGGGGGGGGGGGGGGGAACGCAGTTGTAATTTCCTGGCAGAGAGGGGGCTGGACATGTGGGCAAAAAAAAACCCAACATCAAAGACGGGGCCGATGTCGAGAACAGTGAGCGCTCACACACTCGTTCTGTCTGTGACGTCTCTGTCTTATCTGTCTCTTTATGGTCCAATTCGCCTCCACGTCTTGTTCACGTCTAGAGTTAAAAAAATGCAGCTTCGGTTGTTAAACGGTGCTGTGAGTTAAAATGACATATAGCCCCATTCCCACTGGACAGAACTGTTGGATCCTGGGTTTAAAAAAAAAAAAAAAGGTGGGAAATGTGTTTATTCGGTATTCACTCCCATGTCCCGTGACCCTTGCTTTGCACACAGGATTTTATTGGCTTGGAACATAATAAGTTCCACTTTAGTTTCCTCTATATCTGCTTCATTTTTGGCAGTGACGTCAATTTTCGAATCATTATCGGTGCATTCATCTTGGCGACTGTTTGCACGACTCATAAGCTATTTATTTTTAGTTAGAGTTAACCTTATAACCCTAACTAAAACACCCTATTCCTATAATAGCCAATTTTAGTGTGAAACAGGCTATAACACATGTGTCAAACTCAAGGCCCGGGGGCCAGATGTGGCCCGCCACGTCATTTTATGTGGCCCGCATGTGATTAATTGGTCTTAAAAATCAGTGTTAAAATAGGTCTCTGCTGCTTTAAGGCGTGTGTTGACATAAACTACATTTCCCACAATGCATGGTGAAAATTAGGAATTTGGGAACAAAAAACTCTTAAAAAAAAATAATGAAGATGAAATCTTGGTTTTTCCCAGCACTGGTGTTCTAGGGTTAATCAAAGTTTGCCACATACTTGTACAACATGCGTTCTTAAATGAGTCTTATTTACAAAATGAAATGTCTATTTTAGTGGATATTTAGACCAGTGATAGATGTGTTATTGGAAACCAAATTCAGTGTGAAGATCTCTCTCTGTGAGGTTTATTTACTAGTTTAGACGGAGCTTGTGTGTGGAGACATTACTGTATATTCAGCATAATGTATGTGTTGTATAATGGGGGTGTGGGGACACCGTTAAAGGCGCCACATGTAAGAATGTGGGCAAAAACGGTTACTACATTCAAATTTCTGACGTAACTGGCAACCCGTGGTTGCTCGGCAGCTGAGACGCTACTGACTGCAATGACTGGTAGACGGCGGTAGGTGGCGCCACATGCCAAAAACATGATTTCAAAACATAAACATGATTTGCAGTCTGCAAAAGATTTTTTTTTAATACAAATATTTTGTCTGTGCTGTTGTTGTTGGTGAGTTCAGTTTGTTATATGAACATTATTCCTGAGTCTCTGTGACATATTAGGAGGATTTTACGGCCAGTTGCTTCAGATTTATTACATAATGCACCTTTAAGCAGTGGAGCATTTAATGCTCACAGCCATATGACTGGATAATGATGGTAGAAGATTTATTTTCTGCAGCTGATGATGTGGAACAATGTGTTCTCACAAAAGTGGACCCAAAAAAAAGGGGCCCTCGCTTCTCTTTGTGTGTTTTCCTGTGTCTGTTGGTACTTGCACTACCGTGTTTATGTGTAAAGAAACGAGTCGGCCACTGCGTTTGTACACACACTTGGCCTGAGGCGCCGTGCAAGCCTATAATTTAGTGGAGCGGGCTGGGGAAGGAGAGGCAGCCTCTTGGCCCTGACTTTGCCTCAGGTAACGGCTAAGCCCCCGTAGATCTGAGTCAGGCCGCTCTGACAGAGCAGAGGAACGGCCAATTTGCTCCGAGCTCAGTTCTCTGTGAGAAGGCTTGAGCTGTGGGAGCAGCCGGGCTTGTCAACAGATTCATGCATCAACCTGAATGACAGGCCGGGGCCTCCCCACCCCCTCCTCCACCGCTCCCCGTCCGCTCACACAACTCCTCAGTGCACTCTCTGTTTCACTTGAAAGTCCTGCATCTTTCCCACCTCTTTTCTGACTTCCTCTGTCATTCCTCCGGGACATCGTTCCCACCACCTCCCCCCTGTCCTCCTCCTGTTGTCAAAATGCCCCGCTGAGCCAGGTGGCAGTATGATTGTGGCCTGGCCATGGGGGCTATTGCTGTTTTCGGTTGAGGTTTTGGAAACGTTTCCACCGTCGCACGCAGCACCGTCTCCACACCGCTGCTCGCCTATCAGAGCCATGCGTGTCAGCAGCTCTCCTAATGCTGCCCAGATGAGGCGAGGAGAGACTGATGGAAAGGGGGGGAGGTGAGAAGAGAGCAACGATATTTCTTTTTATATCATGTTTTTATTGTATAAGAATAACTTTCTTAACCTTTCCCCCCCCCCCCTGTGTTTACCAGAACACCACAGTGAATTGTACATGTGGTTTTAAAAATTGCACCACTGCAGGTGTGTGAGAGGAGGGGGAAATATCCACATTGTGGTGAAACAGGTGACCCATGGTGCTTGTTTAAGGAAAACTCAGCTCCAGTCATTGTGGTCAAACCCGGTTTCTCTCACCAACCCCGATGTCTTTGATGTGTCCGTCCTCCGGAGTTTCGTTGGGTTCGTGGGTCAAATCCTACTCTTCGAATGAACGTTTACAGTTTCCTTAGGTGCGCTTTACCAACTCGTCGTCGTCATTTTTGTGCTTTTCAAGACCCCGCGGTCGCCTTCGCTCTCTCCAGCTGCTCTTGCTTTCACTGTGTAATTTGCAGTCGGTGCAAACAATGTACAGACAGTGTGTGTCTGATGTGGCAGGAAACAAAACAAAAGGGCATTTCTCGACGTATAGCCTGCAGTAGATAGGGGTGAACACATCAAGGTGATTATAGTTGACGTTAAAGCTAAAACTAGCTAACTAACTGTATGTCAGTGTTTGTGTGTAAGGGTTTGGACAATGATGTTGGACAATTACATGAAACTATAATAATATACTCATGACACAGTGTTTGTACATTCTTAGAAATAAGGGTTCCAAAAGGGTTCTGCTACAAGGGCTGAGGTTCTTACTGGAACCATTTGCTTCTGAAAAAACCTTTCCCTTTTCAAGGGTTCTTGGTAACACTAATGGTTCCAGTAAGAACCATTTTGATCCAGAGAACCCTTTTAAAACCCCTTTCCTGAATAAAGGGCTTTAAAAGGGTTCTTGGTGGATACCTCCAAAAGGGTTCCAGGTAGGGTTCTCCTATGAGGACAAACCGAAGAACCTTATATGGTTCTACTTAGCACTTTTATTACATGTACCCTACCGTTTGGGGTCACCTATACAATTTTTTGTGTGTTTTCCATTAAAAGTCACATTTTTATTCATCAAAAGAGTTGCAAAATGAATAGAAAATATAGTCAAGACATTGACAAGATTAGAAATAATGAGGTTCTTCTACAAGGGCTGAGGTTCTACCTGGAACCATTTGCTTCTGGAAAAACCCTTTCCAGAAGAAAGGGTTCTTGGTAACACTAATGGTTCCAGTAAGAACCATTTTGATCCAGAGAACCCTTTAAAACCCCTTTCCCGAATAAAGGGCTTTAAAAGGGTTCTTTGTGGAACCCTCCAAAAGGATTCCAGGTGGAACCTTTATAAAAAGGTTCTACCTGGAGCCAAAAAGGGTTCTCCTATGAGGACAAGCTGAAGAACCTTACATGGTTCTACTTAGCACTTTTATTTCTAAGAGTGTAGCAACAAAAGGAACATGTGCAGTTTAGTGCTATTCTTCTACAGTCATTAAAACAAAACGGGATTCTCTCGTATCTGTGTGTGCTTTTAATTGTTGTATATTTAAGTATTAGTTATAACGGCACGATCATCTCTGCACTGTGTGCAATGGCATGCGCGGCCCGAATCGATACCAGTGAGCAGCATAGAAACCAAACAAGGATAAACAGCAACCTTACGAGACACATCTCCATGCATTAATTCAGCCCAAACCTCCCCGCTATCTTTTCACACACACACACACACACACACACACACACACACACACACTGCAGGCCCCGAATGTTGCCAGCGTCTGCCGTGTGGATGCTGCGCTTTGTTCTGAGCGCTCTGACAGTGAGTGTCGGTCTCAGGAGGCAAACACTGGAGTTGAAAGCTCAACAAGCTCTCTGAAGTGGCTGGTCTTTCATGCTGCACATTGTTGTCGGGAGTCGGGGAGAAGAGTGGGGGGGGGGGGGGCACGCGAGTCGTCCAGCAGACAGACAAACTTATTTGAGAGTGCGGCGTACAGTGTAAATCAGGCCCACACAATCTCTGCATAAGTCATGTCGGTATGTGACCTTATTAAAAAAAAAAAAGCGGAGCGGGTTTTATTTTGTTATTTCTAAAGTCACACTCGAATAATTGCCGGCAGCAGCAGCAGCAGCAGCAGCAGGTTGGAGCTAATGTAGCATGTCAGAGTCAGAGTTGCAACTTATTAAAGTGTGAATTCATGCCTCGGGCTGCCTCGCTCTCTGCTGAGGCTGGGATTCGTGTCAGGACATGAATCCAGCTACAGGACTGCACACTGCACTGAGCTGGGAGATTTAATTACTGTGTGTGTGTGTGTGTGTGTGTGTGTGTGTGTGTGTGTACTTGCACTTGCACTTGTATTTGTTACCTTTTCTGGCATAAACACTGACCTTGGCAGGACCAGTTTGTCCTCATAGACCCTGCTCCTAATGAGGCAGAACAATGAGGAGCTGGTTAAGAACTGTGGTTAGGTTAAGTTCACGGGTTAGACCGGTTAAGGTTAAGTATAACACTTAAGGGAAATGGAAGTCTATGGTGAATAGTGGTCTATGAAGAATAGCTGTTCAAACATTGTGAGTGTGTACTTGTATTTGGCCAGGACTTGGCTGTAGGTTCAGGATATAAGCACAAGTTTAAGTGTAAAATTAGGGGCAAGGGAACACATTATGTAAAAAAAAAAAATGTCCTCATACTTGTATTTGTTACCTTTTCTGGCATAAACACTGACCTTGCTAGGACCAGTTTGTCCGCATAGACCCTGCTCCTAATGAGGCAGAACAATGAGGAGCTGGTTAAGGCTGAATCCCAATACCACCCCTTAGCCCTCCCCCTTCCCCCTACCCCTTTGTCAGAGTTCCCCTTGGCCCTCAAAACAGAGTTGAGGGAGCGAGGGGTACGAACGTTCCCCTAAGAAATGAGACACACCTCCATTACGTCATCACGTCGTCCGGACTTGACGCTCGCAGACTGCTACATCAACAAGCCGATGCGATGCTTGTTGATGTAACAATCCAAAAATGCCGTCCTCACAAGTAATGTCTGTTGCCTGGGCTATTTTTCTGTTTTTACGACTGTCAGCTGCTAACAAAGACATCGGCGGCGACGCTGTGAGGAGTGTTCACACACACAGTTACAGCGGCTGCAGACCCGCTGCATTACCATAGCCACACACACACACACACGGTGCAGAGGGAGAAAGCTGCTCGCAGACAGAGCGGAGTAGAGCGGGGACATAATCTCCTGTTCTGTCCTGAAGACGTAACTGTGCACTCCGGCACAATTTGTTAATGTTAAAAAAAATAGCGATAGCAGCTAGCTAACCACTTACGAAAGGAACGCCGGGATAGCATCGGCTACGACTAGCTAGTAATTCAAAACAAACTTGACGAGTGATTCAGAAACACCGTTGACAATTGAAGAAGACCACAATACAATCATTACACATGACTGTCGTGATTAAAATACTGAAAATACATTGTGCGAGTCTTTAACGGCCAGCTTTCAAACTTCGCTGACAGGTGACGCGGCGGAAGCTGCGAAATTCCTCGAAGCCCTCCGTTTCAAGTGTGGTCCTGAGGAAGCTTCGTTTCGAGGGCTACGTAGCCCTACGGCTTGGCCCTACCCCTTAACCCTTATGAGAAATGAGACAGCACTACCCCTCACATGAACGCGCAAAAACAAGGGGTAGGGGGAAGGGGGAGGGCGAAGGGGTGGTATTGGGATTCAGCCTAAGTCCAGGGTTAAGATGTGAACTGTGGTTAGGTTAAGTTCAGGGTCAGACCGGTTAAGGTTAAGTATTCCAACACTTAAGGGAATGGAAGTCTATGGAAGTGGTCTATGAAGAATAGCTGTTCAAACATTGTGTGTGTACATGTATTTACATCTCTCGTGAGCCAGAGTGGAGCAGACTCTGGTCTGTTCTAACTTTATTTTGGCCTTGCTGTCGGGTATACGCATAAGTTTAAGTGTAAAATGAAGGGCAAGGAAACACATTATGTCAAAAAATGTCCTCATACTTGTATTTGTTACCTTCTCTGGCATAAACACTGACCTTGGCAGGACCAGTTTGTCCTCATAGACCCTGCTCCTCATGAGGCAGAACAATGAGGAGCTGGTTAAGATGCAAACTGTGGTTAGGTTAAGTTCACGGGTTAGACCGGTTAAGGTTAAGTATAATACTTAAGGGAATGGAAGTCTATGGTGAATAGTGGTCTATGAAGAATAGCTGTTCAAACATTGTGTGTGTGTGTGTGTGTGTACTGTATTGACATCTCTGTGAGCCAGAGTGGAGCAGTCTCTGGTCTGTCCTAACTCTATGTTTAGGTTTATGGTATAAGTGTAAAATTAGGGTCATGGGAACACATTATGTCAAAAAAAATATCCCCGTAAGTACGAGTTTGTGTGTGTTTGTGCTCCTCTGTGTGTGTGTATGCTGAGTCATTTGTGGTTAGCACCTCTGCCAGTTAACAGCCCCGCTGTAATAACCCTCAGTATTAGCTGCTTATTATGGTAATTGAGCTCCGCCGGTGACAGGCTGTTATAAGCCGAGCTTGTTTATCTTGACGAAATGTCACAGCAGCCGGATCAGAATGAGAAGTATAGAATATGACAAAACACTTGAGCCCACATTGGCTAAATATAGCGATAATGCCATAATGCGCTGAAGTAATTTTAAATCCAACAAACTGTTAATCTGCTGTGAGGTAAAGATTTAGGGTTGTATTTTCAGTGCAACTGTTGCACAGATGAGATTAAATAGAGTTTTGGAGCATGAACTTTGCAACGTTTCCTTAATATTGTCTGGTGTTGAACTGATGTTGGCCTCTATTTTAGTTGTTAAAAATTGTGGGAAGGAAAGACAGGAAGTGCTGCTTTTATAAGCAGCTCATTAAGGATCTTAAAAAGCCTCCTCTGAGATTCGTCTGAGCGACAGAGTCATCTCCTGTTACCGTTCAGATGGCTTTAGGCACTGGAGAGATGCCAGGAGGAAGACAGGCAGACGAGACAGAGAAAGAGTTGTGTTTTGTATATGAGGCAGCGGTGGCCTGAGGGCTATGAAAACAACCCTGAGACCACAGGGTCTAGTGTAGCGTCACTCCCCTCACTCCTCCACTCTCCTACTTCAGCCTCCAACTTCTCCAGCGGATCGACGCAGCAGAGGCTGGTTTTTCAACAATCACAATCACGACCCTCCGAATCCGTCATTCTGGTCTCGGTCAGCTTCTGCAGCTCCATGAGCTTCAACATTGTTTCCATATCTGTCATGTATATGCTTTTAACCTGCCGTTGGATAACTTCTCCTTCCTGATTCGGCCGCGTTGCTAGCTTGGCCGTCCCTCCGTCACCTGTCGACTCCGCTAGCTCCTCACCTAGCACCGTAGGCTCGCATGTGTCATCTCTATCTCAAACTAACAGGTTCATACATTCTTAGTAATAAGGGTTCCAAAAGGGTCCTTCTACAAGGCCGGAGGTTCTACCTGGAACCATTTGCTTCTGAAAAACCCTTTCCAGAAGAAAGGGTTTTTCAAGAGTTCTTGGTAACACTAATGGTTCCAGTAAGAACCATTTTGATCCAGAGAACCCTTTTAAAACCCTTAACTGAATAAAGGGTTTTAAAAGGGTTCTTGGTGGAACCCTCCTTTATAGAAAGGGTTCTCCTGTGAGGACAAGCCGAAGAAACTTATATGGTAGAGTAATAGGGCCTTTTTAATTTCAATATCAGGGAGCTCCATTTTTATGCTGACGCCATGTTGGAGTCCAACCGGAAGTCAGAATGTACATAATTCAATATCTGTCACTTAAAAAAAAAATTAAAAAAATGCAATGACCTTTTTTTTTTCAGCCACTAGGGGCAGCAGTCACTGAACTGAAATGACGGTTTGAGGATTTCCAAAGTTGGGGTCACCTATAGAATTTTTTGGTGTTTTCCAAATATACACCTATGTACATATTCCATTAAAAACCAGACGTTTGCAGCTAGAATAGTCGTTTACCACATTAACAATGTATAGAGTGTATTTCTGATTCATTTCATGTTATATTCATTAAAAAAAAGTGCTTTCCCTTCAAAAATAAGGACATTTCTAAGTGACTTTTGAACAGTAGTGTAGTAACAGTCACCTGGTCAGTGACGGTAAATCAACAGCATGTTGTGTGGCTTTACAGACAGTGGCGCCAGTATTAGATAATAACTGTAAGGATATACAGAAAGTGGAGGTTAACTTGACTTATGTGCTTCCTTCTGCACGCGAAGCAGCTCTGACGCTTTAAATCGACTGTTTTGTTGCCCGTGTAATCAAAGAGGACGTTTGTGAAAACATCTAATTCATCATGTGTACTTTCATTTATGAACCAAACAAATAACAGGAGGATTAGGAACGACGACGAAAACCCCTCGATGATTCACTCTTTTAGATGTTGAAGTGTTATCTGAAATATGGCCCCGGGATTTAGAATACAGTCCAAGAGTCTGTGGTGTTTTATTAGCAGCACAATGTAAAGGGGCCCCCATCCAGATAAGAGGGTTCTTTATGGCGTTTCCTCAGGAGTGGAGACCTCGGGGCCAAGCCGGGAGATATTAGATGACTGGGGCCCTGGAGCCGAGAGTCTTCAGCACAGCTGTTCACACAAAACCTCCACACGCGGCACATTCGGCAGCCAATCGGGGCGCACGCACATGGGCAATGGAGTCGGGTCAGGTGCAGGCGACATGCCAGCACTATGACTTCAGTGTGTGGTGCGTGAATGCATTGCATTGCTTTGTATGGGGATGTTTACATTGAGCTAAAACCGAGCCGATCTCACTGTGTCCCTGTGTGTGTGTGTGTGTGTGTGTGTGTGTGTGTGTGTGTGTGTGTGTGTGTGTGTGTGTGTGTGTGTGTGTGTGTGTGTGTGTGTGTGTGTGTGTGTGTGTGTGTGTGTGTGTGTGTGTGTGCAGACTGATCTCGTATACCTCTTTTTGGCTTATTGCAAAATCCGATGCACTAATATCTGCAATCATTCATTGTGACAGTGTGTCTGCTTTATCTTTTTTTTTTTTTTTTGACCACAGTGCAACATAGACAAGGAACAAGGAACACACACGAGCTTGCACATCATGATTCATGATTGAGACATTTTAAATTGCCGTACTTCAGACATGACATGGCCGCTCACCATTTCCTGTACTGGTTCCTGTCTTTAATATCTGTTTGTGTAAGTTTATAATTGCTTTTTGTGTGGTTTTATGTAGCCTTAAGGCCCGCCGGTATCTTCAGTTTCACCATTAGATGTCACTAATTGTTATTACACACTGGACCTTTAAAATGCACACAGATGCACGTTTTCCATTAAAAGTCACACTTTTATTCATCCAAAAAGTTGCAAAATGAATTGAAAATATAGTCCAGACATTGACGACGATTAGAAATAATGATTTTTATTCAAAATGATGATTTTGCCCTTTTCGTAAAAGAACCAGCAAAACAGTTTTCAGCTGTGCTAACATCATTGCACAAGGGTTTTCTAAACTGGACTGAAATACAGCGGCAGGGTTTGTGATGCTAGCAGTGCTGTCGCTAAATACGCCAGACGTGATTTTAGACATTTCCTTCGTATTTGTTGGAGATGAACCCACGTTTTGAGGGATTGTCAAGTCTTTTTTTATCGGATCTAGAGTTCGGCATAGTTCGGCTTGATTCTTGTGTCGGCCTGACCAATCAGTGGCCGGCAGTCTGGCGACGTCACGCATATACTACCGTTCAAAAGTTTGGGGTCACTTATACAGTTTTTTTTGTGTTTTCCATCAAAACTCACACTTTTATTCACCAAAAGAGTTGCAAAATGAATAGACAATATAGTCAAGACATTGACAAGATTAGAAATAATGATTTTTATTAAAAATAATAACTGTTTTGAGCTGTGCTAACATCATTGCACAAGGTTTTTCAAGGGTTTTCTAATCATCCAATAGCCTTCTAACCCGATTAGCACAATGCACCATTAGAACAGTGGAAATGGGCCTCTATACACCTATGTACATATTCCATTAAAAACCAGACGTTTGCAGCTAGAATAGTCGTTTACCACATTAACAATGTATAGAGTGTATTTCTGATTAACTTCATGTTATATTCATTGGGAAAAAAAAGTGCTTTTCCTTCAAAAATAAGGACATTTCTAGGTGACGGTTTGGGTTCACTGAAATGCGTCTTGCATAACAGCCGCTCCATTTGAGCGATAACAAAGACCCAGACGCAGGACGATTACGACAGATGACAGCAAAGTAAACACCACGACCGCGTAAAAACAAAGTGCAGTTTACAGTACACTTGATCTGGGATTTAGCTCCGTGTTTAATTTTCGGATTGCCTGGCGCACGAACGAGTGCTCGAGTCCTTGATCCTAATAAATGGCGGTGGACCCGTAGATCTCAGATTCGACGACAACAGTTTATATTCTCTGCTAAGTACGCGATCAAAGTGTGTGTGTGGGGGGGGGATGTTATCATTAGCTCGTCTTAAAGTAACACAGTGTTGGATTTGCTCTCGGGTTTCCCTGCACAGTTAAAGGTAAACTGGCATTGTTTGTTGCAGCCTGTCGTAAAATGTATGTTGTGGTAGTGATCTCTCTGCAAACACAGCCAAAGTGAAGGCCAGTGAGTGAAAGCTGGACATGATCCAGCCTCTTTTTCTATCACTCTCCTTTACCCTCTTTGGTATTTGCGCTGTTTTCCACCTGTGTCGCTCTATTGCTTCCTCATTTGAGCGAGTTCTTGTTGTGGCAAAAGACCAAAAACCAGACGTTACACAGTTGTCAACGCAGTTTTGCCTGTTGTACGTTAATGTGTTATGACATGAAATTATGGTTTTTGTCCACGTTTTTATGTCTTTTAATTGATTTTCGTTGTTTTCTCGATGCATGTTATCACCTCTCGTGAGCTATTATGCCTTTTATTTATTTCTCTGTACAGCACTTGGGTTCACTGTGGTTGTTTTTAAGTGCTTTACAAATAACGTTGGATTGGATTGGACAGTTATTTGAAGGATGGAATCCTACATTATGAGTGGTACAGTCTTAGAAATAAGGGTTCCAAAAGTGTTACCAAGAACCATTGAAAAACCAGACTGGGAAATCCTCGAACCGTCATTTCAGTTCAGTGACTGCTGCCCCTAGTGGCTGAAAAAAAAGTTGGTCATTGCATTCATTTATTTTTTTTAAAGTGACAGATATTGAATTATGTAGATTCTGACTTCCGGTTGGACTCCAACATGGCGTCAGCATAAAAATGGAGCTCCCTGATATTGAAATTATTCAAGGTAATTAAGGTTCTTCGGCTTGTCCTCACAGGAGAACCCTTTTTGGCTCCAGGTAGAACCTTTCTATAAAGGAGGGTTCCACCAAGAACCCTTTTAAAACCCTTTATTCAGTTAAGGGTTTTAAAGGGTTCTCTGGATCAAAATGGTTCTTACTGGAACCATTAGTGTTACCAAGGACTCTTGAAAAACCCTTTCTTCAGGAAAGGGCTTTTCAGAAGCAAATGGTTCCAGGTAGAACCTCAGCCCTTGTAGAAGAACCCTTATTTCTAAGAGATCATAAATGTGACCTTCCAGTCCAGTTGGTGGCACACTCTTGTTTTAATCAAAAAGAGACAACAACGTAGAAGATAACAATCAAAGTGTTGCTTCAAAAGGATTTTCCCGAAGCAAATGGTTCCAGGTAGAACCTCAGCCCTTGTAGAAGGACCCGTTTGGAACCCTTATTTCTAAGAGTGTATAGACACAGAAAGTATGATCTGACCCTAAGAGGTTAGAGAAAGAGAGAAAGAGGCGATAAGAGAATGCTCATTCAGAGGAGAGGGCATGGCAGGATATCCTGACCAAACACGACATCCAGCCACTCGCTGTCACTTCTTCCCTGTTGTGTTTTGCAGAGCAATAACGTGATAATATGCACATGATCCATAATATAAACTAGAAATAAGAATCCTTTCAATCATTGCAACAAAAAAAACAACAACAGTAGTAACAAAGTGAGCCAAAAACAGCCACTAGTTGAGTTTGTGTGTACTGTCCCTTTAAGACATAAAGTGGATGAGCCCCCCTCGGGGGGCCAAGACTGGGGCTTTGTTTAAAAAACCGCATGCTCCAAATCTGCTGCAAGATGCTGACATCAGCAGAAACACGGCCGGGGGGTCAACTGGGGTCGAGGCTGCCACTCACAGTCGCTGCAAAACCACAGCGCTGCAGGAAGACTGAAGAGAAAGGAGAGGAGAAGAAAAGGAGGAAGAAGAGAGAGAGAGAGAGAGAGAGAGAGAGAGAGAGAACCCAACCTGCAGCTAAACCACACTTGCTTTGTTAAGAGTGGATAATGACATGTTGTTTTCCCTCTGCTTTTAGACCAGAAATGTTGACTCTTTTTTAAAAAAACAAAAATCACATTACTGTTAATTTCACACCCCCCCCCCCCCCTGCGTAATAATCTCTTTGACCTTTCTAATCCCATTCGAGCGACACTTTACTGTGATATCGCTGTGACGCTATGCTAAAACTGACGAGCGCAATGAAATGAAAGTCCTCAGTCAAACAGGAAGAGCTCCTGCTTTGGAGACAAATCCTCTCAGCGGCCGTGGAACTTTACTGGAACACTGTGACCTGACATTCATGAAATAATCAGGACCAGCACAGGAAAGGTCTGATTTGTTCCTAATTAGAGCAAGATGTGAGGATTAGGTTATTTTTTTGTGTGTGTGTTTTTGTTTTTGTTTCACTCTCTATTTCTTCTTCTTCTATGTTGCAGAGGGTGTAATGGTACATTGTGTTTGCTAATTGCGTTAGAAGGCTATTGGATGATTAGAAAACCCTTGAAAACCCTTGTGCAATGATGTTAGCACAGCTGAAAACAGTTATTATTTTTACTAATAATCCTTATTTCTAATCTTGTCAATGTCTTGACTATATTGTCTATTCATTTTGCAACTCTTTGGATGAATAAAAGTGTGACTTTAAATGGAAAACACACAAAAAATCGTACAGGTGACCCCAAAGCCCAACAATACCGAACTCTAGATTCGATAAAAAAAAAAGACTTGACAATCCCTAAAAACGTGGGTTCATCTCCAACAAATATCAGGGAAATGTCTAAAAATTTGGAGTCTGGCGTATTTAGCGACAGCACTGCTAGCATCACAAACCCTGCCGCTGTATTTCAGTCCAGTGTGCTCTGGTCATGGAGGAAATGCTGAACATAACTGATTCTAATGATTCAGTTACACTGAAAAGTCGTCTGTGTGTGTGTGTGTGTGTGTCGCGTGTAAAACAAAATCACGGCAGTTTCATGCAGCGGTGCAATGATGACTCCGCCCACCTTGAAGAGTTTTTTTTAAATCTCTTTGGCCTTTAAGTCAATTTTAGATGTTGGCTTTGACTTTTATTGTTTTCTGTCCAACTTTGGCCAACTGTGTTGTCTTTAAAGTGCTTTATAAATAAAGTTTGGATTTGATTAGATGTCCACAAAGGTCTGCTACACTCTTAGAAATAAAAGTGCTAAGTAGAACCATATAAGGTTCTTCGGCTTGTCCCCATAGGAGAACCCTTTTTGTCTCCTGAAACCCCTTTTGGAGGGTTCCACCAAAACCCTTTTAAAGCCCTTTATTCAGGAAAGGGTTCTCTGCATCAAAATGGTTCTTACTGGAACCATTAGTGTTACCAAGAACCCTTGAAAAACCCTTTCTTCAGGAAAGGTTTTTTTCAGAAGCAAATGGTTCCAGGTAGAACCTCAACCCTTGTAGAAGAACCCTTTTGGAACCCTTATTTCTAAGAGATCAAAAATGTGACCTTCCAGTCCAGTTGGTGGCACACTCTTGTTTTAATCAAAAGTGAGACAACAAAGTAGAAGATAAGGATCAAAGTGTTGCTTCAGGTTATACAAGGACGTTCTGCTCAAACGTAAAACTCACCTCTCAAAGAATACAAGGACACGTGTGTGTGTCAGAGAGAGAGTGAAAGAGACTTCTGCATTTTCTATGTCATCCTCAGGTCAGTAGATCAGCTGTGCAGGAGGCGGCGCGGTAATGAAAGGCACCAACAGCCGCAGACGTTATCCTCTCATCACAGACGAGCCTTTCTTAGTGTCTGGTGCAGGTGGATGCAAGTTAATGTTCACACAACACAACACAACACCCTTGAGTTCTGAACTTTTCAACCCAGACGTGCACACGTTTTGGCTGTTTCATAATCGTAATGTTGCTTTAAGAAAACGTAACCAAAGACCAAAGTTTATCTACAAAGTCGCTTCTCTTTACACACTCTTAGAAATAAGGGTTCCAAAAGGGTCCTTCTACAAGGGCTGAGGTTCTACCTGGAACCATTTGCTTTTGAAAAACCCTTTCTTATGCAAACTCTCTAGGTGAGACTTGTGTTAATTTATTGATTGCATGTACAGGGAGAGTCCACTTCAAGCTGAAGTGAGTATCAGTTCACAGTTAAATTTTTTTTTTTCAAATTTTGACATTGTATACTATGACGTTTTTGTCAAATTTTGGACCTAAATGAAATGTTCAATCAAATTGTCAAATTTTGGACGACATAGTATAGTATGACGTTTTTGTCAAATTTTGGACTTAATAAAATGTTCAATAAAATTGTCACATTTCGGGCGACATGGTATAGTATGACGTTTTTGTAAAATTTTGGACGACATAGTATAGTATGACGTTTTTGTCAAATTTTGGACAAAATTGTCACATTTCGGGCAGCATAGTATAGTATGACATTTTTGTCAAATTTTTAACCAAAATAAAAAATTTGCAATAAAATTGTCAAATTTTGGACGACATGGTATAGTATGACGTTTTTGTCAAATTTTGGACCTAAATAAAATTTTCAATAAAAAATTGTCAAATTTCGGACGACATAGTATAGTATGACGTTTTTGTCAAATTTTGGACCTAAATAAAATTTTCAATAAAATGGTAAAATTTTGGACGACATAGTATAGTTTGACTTTTTTGTCAAAGTTTGGATCAAACATTTTTCTTCAAAAAAAGTTCAAATTTTGGACCTAAATAAAATGTTCAATCAAATTGTCAAATTTTGGACGACATAGTATAGTATGACGTTTTTGTCAAATTTTGGACTTAATAAAATGTTCAATAAAATTGTCACATTTCGGGCGACATGGTATAGTATGACCTTTTTGTCAAATTTTGGACGACATAGTATAGTATGACGTTTTTGTCAAATTTTGGACAAAATTGTCACATTTCGGGCGGCATAGTATAGTATGACATTTTTGTCAAATTTTTAACCAAAATAAAAAATTTGCAATAAAATTGTCAAATTTTGGACGACATGGTATAGTATGACGTTTTTTGTCAAATTTTGGACCTAAATAAAATTTTCAATAAAAAATTGTCAAATTTCGGACGACATAGTATAGTATGACGTTTTTGTCAAATTTTGGACCTAAATAAAATTTTCAATAAAATGGTAAAATTTTGGACGACATAGTATAGTTTGACTGTTTTGTCAAATTTTGGACCAAACATTTTTCTTCAAAAAAATTTCAAATTTTGGACCAAAATAAAATTTTCAATAAAATTGTCAAATTTTGGACGACATAGTTTAGTATGACGTTTTTGTCAAATTTTGGACCTAAATAAAATTTTCAATAAAATTGTCAAATTTCGGACGACATAGTTTAGTATGACGTTTTGGTCAAATTTGACCAACGTTTTTTTTGTGACAGTTCAGAATGTCCGAACAAAAGGCTGGAACCCCCGTCCAGTGAATGCTGGGCTTAACTTACATGCCAACACGCTGCAGAAACACAGCCTTCCCCACTTCCAGCTGCGAACAGACAGACATTTGGGAACAAGACGTGTTGAGAGTGCTGAGTTCGGGGTGTAAAAAAAAGCTGTCATGTGTAAAAATCCCCCCCACAAACCATCAGTGCAAAGTGCTTTAGATGTCCGAGTTTGAACAGTAGCTGAACGCTAAATGACACATAAGTACCAGTGTGTGTGTGTGTGTGTGTGTGTGTGTGTGTGTGTGTGTGTGTGTGTGTGTGGTTGTCCGGTGGCTACAGGTGTGCATTTATGAGGCATTTTACAGCAGCTTTGAATGTGACTCATCGAATCAGAAATGAAGACCGGGAATAGTATTTTTTTTTTTTTTACCGTTGGTGTACATGTGTGAGACTGACTGGAAGTCCGCTGATGGTGTTTTGGCAGAAGGTGGCTAATAAAGATAAGAGCGAAGAAGAAACCGAGAAAGTGGGCAGTCGTAAATAAACAAGGTCCATGACGTATGAACACACACACACACACACACACACACACACACACACACACACACACACACACACACACACACACACACACACACACACACACACACACACACACACACACACACACACACACTGTGATTCATGCAGGGATCTGTCCTCACCAGAGGCCTCAGGGGAAACCAGACAGAATATTTAAGACAGGTCTCTTTAATCCCTTTAGTTAGACTGCGATCACACACACACACACACATTCGCACACAAGGGAACACAGGATATCAAATTGTTGTTGTTGTTGTTGTTTTTTGCCCCTCTCATTATACCCTGTACTACTTTTCCCACGTTTTAAAGAGATAGCTAAATGGTTGCAGGTCTCAGTTCTGCAACATCTCCGATGTGAATGTTGTGTATTTGTTGACTTTTATCGTGCGTTGTATAAATTCTGAAACGAGAGATACGCTTGCGGTTGTCTGGTGTGAGCTGTGTCCTTGATAAAATATCATTTTTTGCAGCTCTCTGTGAATGTGCCTCCTGTTCTAACTTACATTGTTTGACAGTTTCTTTGTGTGTGTGTGTGTGTGTGTGTGTGTGTGTGTGTGTGTTCGTGTTCCAGGTATTACTGATACTGTTATTGTCCCCCATAGCAACACAGCGTTGAACGGTTAGGATGAAGTTAGGGGTTTGGCCACTAGTCGATCTGGTAAAGGTTAGTAAGTACAAGTCTCCAGGAAATGAGTGTAAAGTCAATGTAATGTCCTCTGAAGTCAGGGAAACCAGATCGTGTGTGTGTGTGTGTGTGTGGGTGTGTACCTGGTATTCCTTATGTTGTGGGGACCTTACTCAGTTCACACAGTCACATTATGGGAACAAAACAAACAAGTCCTCATAATGCAAATAAGTACAATTTATGTGGAAGATGTTTTTTTTTTAAAGTTATGGTGAAGTCAGGGTTAGTGAGGTTTAGTCCAGTAGTAGTTATGGTCGTAATGTGTAATGTCCTCTGAAGTCAGGGAAACCAGATTGTGTGTGTGTGTGTGTGTGTGTGTGTGTGTGTGTGTGTGTGTGTGTGTGTGTGTGTGTGTGTGTGTGTGTGTGTGTGTGTGTGTGTGTGTGTGTGTGTGTGTGTGTGTGTGTGTGTGTGTGTGTGTGTGTGTGTGTGTTTGATAGAACAAAAGGTCACGAGGCTGCTTTTGTGGTTGCACATGAGTCCCGTCGACGTTTCAATCCCCCAAACTCTCAGAGCCACCTACACAACACACACAAAAGCGAGACACTTAACTCCCCCTCGCTGCTCTCTCTCTTCTCTTTCTCCCTCCGGTTGATGAGAGAGATGTTATTATTGGCTGAGAGCCTTTTCTCCTGACTCCCAATAGAAGCCAGATGATTGTTTTTGCTGCCTGGAGTCCAGAGCCTATACCTCTCCAGATCCTGTTACTGTTCTCCTTGGACCTTTCCACAGGGTTCTCCGCCAACTGTTGGACACGGAGAAGATGGGGGAGATGAAACTGTGTTTCGTGAACCACCAAACGTATTTGTTAAGAGAGAGGAATATTGGTGTGGATGAAAATAGAAGTGGTGGAAAAGTACTAAAGACTTCACTGACCCGTATGTGCATTGTAGTACAGCTGCACATACTTTTCTGCATAAAGGTTTGACCAGTTAAGGCCTCTCCATACTTTCCATATATGTACCATAGTCACACTAAAACTGTTGTTACACACTCTTATACATGCGGACCTTTCAACTCATTTTTTGCAAATGTGGGACGACATAGTATAGTATGACGTTTTTGTCAAATTTTGGACGACAATAAAATTTTCCAAAAAATTGTGAAATTTTGGACGACATACTATAGTATGATGTGTTTGACCATTTTTGACGACATACTATACTATGACTTTTTTGACAATTTTTGACCATTTTTGACCATTTCTGGACGACATACTATGACTTTTTTGACCATTTTTGGACAACATAATCTCGTATGACGTTTTTGACAAATTTTGGACGACAAAAATTTTTTTCAAAAAAAAGTGAAATTTTGGACGACATACTATACTATGACTTTTTTGACCATTTTTGGACGACATACTATACCATGACTTTTTTGACTATTTTTCAAAATAAATATTTTTCCGGTTCAAACTATTCTTGTATTTTCTATTTATCTGAGAACAAAACAGGCCAATAAACATTTAGTGGGGAAACAAAAATACTTTACTTCTAGCCGGAGGCCTAGTGAAAATCACCATATATTATGATAAACTGAGATTATTAAAGTGAATCTGCCTCTGCAGAAAAACTAACTGTGCATCAAAATCAATGTTTCTGCCAATCAATGACCATCTCAGGGCCGGATAATAATAATAATAATAAGAGTAGTTGTGTAAACATACTGGACTTTAAAGGGTTAACATTAAAAAATATGTTATTATTATTATTAGATTTGTTTATTTCAGGTTGAAGTAGCTTTAAAAAATCGACTCATTTAAGGTGGAACAAAATATTAATATATATGTAGGCGTCATGGGGAATGAAATTGCAGATAAATATGCTAAACAGGCAGCATTAATATCCAAGTAAAATATAGTAAGATAGTAAGAAGTATAGTAAGAAGATACAGGCAGACATCTGTATAAAATACAAAAGAATGTTGGTTGGAGTTCTAATGAGGAAACTGATTGTTAGCGTGAGTGTGCTCATCCAGAAACCATAGAACGTGTTCTAGAGCAGTGTCCTCAGAACAATTAGGAACCACAAACACTGAGAGAACAACGAGCAGAAGTCAAGATAAATCTGTATAGTACAGAGAAATTCTGGAGAACAATGTTTTCGAAGTATTTTTTTATGACTTAAAGCCACACTCCTATCCAGAAGGTGGCGCTAGTGCACCGAAAAGCACTTTGTGAAACCGCCAAACAGGAAGCGCTGCATCACGGGAAATGGAGCAAACGTTTGATTAGCAGGTCAAGTGTGGCGGCGGCCAGGTATAGAGGAAGAAGAAGACCGTGCTACAAGCCGTCTGAGAGGGCAGAGATGTCGGGGAGCTGTCGGGCCGCGTCGAGCCAAAGCGAAGAGTTCCAGAATGTTCTGCTGGAGAAGAAGACGAGACGCCATTAAGACACCGAAGACAAGACAAGACGAACCGCCATGAAGACACCGAAGGCCCGCGGTCCATGAAGACACCGAAGAACCCGTCCGCCGCTTCTTGTTCCACTCTGACACGAGGAAAACAAACAGTTTGTCCATTTTGTTTCTACGCTTATATATTGACCAATTCTATACAAAAACAGACTGTATACTAAGTAGACATATTATTCTGGTAACACTTCAATATAACGTGATAATAATTTCAGTCCATTTTTAGCAAGATAATAGACCAGTGTCTTCTTATGTGAATCCTGATTTGTCTAATTTAACATCTAGTATTGTCCACTTTTTAAATACCTTCTGTGTGGGGAAAAAATGACAAAAATAATTCATATTGAATTGCTCTTTTAACAGTGACGCGTCAATAGAATGACCATTTAGTGTAAAACTTGTCGCGCCATTAAAGATATTACTCTCACAATGTCCTCAAAGGAACATTAAATTGCTGTTATTAATAGAAAAAACAAAATTATTAATTCTCCTGCCTAACCTGGCAAATCAAATGATTAAACGTTCTATAAAATGTTAATTTTACTATGTATTTTATAACATTATTATTTTTGCAACAATCGAAGATAATCTTTGTGCAGTTTCTCAGATTTAACAATATATTTAACCCAATAATCTGTACTTGACTTGTGAAAGAGCACCAGTTAAACCATGTCCTGTCTTCTCTTCTGCAGAAACTGGTTTGACGTCCATCATCTTCTCCACGATGTCGGCTGCTGCTTCTTCCATCGCTCTGAGACGATGAGTATTCACCAGTGTATTGAGTCTGCTCCATGAGCGTGGACATGTAGTCAAACTGTGGAGAAGAAACTCTGTTCTTCCTCGCTTCACTACATCTCCATAAAGTATATGCAAATTTGTACTGTTGTAGTGTTTATTTGTTTATCTAAATACAGCTAAAAATTAATGACAAACATTGCTGTTGGTAGTATTTTGTGCTAAAAGTCAATTTGTATTTTCTTAGATATATTCAACTTGTGTCTGTCAGCAGGTGAACACAGATTATCAGCTGAGACGACAAAGTTTTAACCTCAAACTAACAGTTGTAAACTTTGACAGAGACGTCTTCAGTGACTTTGTCAGCGATCGTAGTGACACAACTTCAGAGGTGGTGTCGTCTCACACTTATCACTGAAGTTGTGCGTTACTACGATCACTGACAGTTACTGAAAACGTCTCTGTCAAAGTTTACAGTTAAACTTTGAGCGTTTTCTTTGTCGTCTCAGCTGATGATCTGTTTTCTGCTGACTGACACTTGCTCTGTTATACTGAGCTTGTACTTTGTCTTTAGCTCCAGTTTTTTTAAACTCAGTCATTGACTTTGTTAGTAAATGTTTAACTTATAGCATTTCCACTTCATTATTTGTAATGTTTTAACTTTGTTGTCTTTCTTTACTTGATTCTTCAGCTTGTTGTACTTAGTTATTTTTTTTCTTTGTCCTTAGCAAATTT